>NC_137788.1:105263470-105618470 GCF_963383645.1 Muscardinus avellanarius | reverse complement strand
CCTCAATCAGTTCTTTTCTCTTTTAATTGTAAAGCACCACCTTGCTTCCTTCTGGTTTTCTTTAGCTCCAAAATCACCCTCAATTACACATTACTAAATACAGAAGCAATAAGGGAAATGTCAGCACTTATTTTTCCAAATGTTTACGACTATATCTTGGTCTGGCTATTAAACATTGCACATTAAAATCGACAAAGCAATAAACAAGCTTCCAGCAGGACAGCCTCCGGTGGTAGAAAGGCGACTTGTCAGAGGGTGTATTCTGCTGGGATTTCACTGATGGGTAGTCAGGATGAATATTTAATACCCTCTGGATGTTGCCAAGTCCGTTTCCTTCTATTTCTTACTGCTGACCTGGCAGCTCGGTTTAGCTGAGGGAAGCGTTGACTTGGTGAGCCCGGGGCACATGAGCACTGGCCGTCCTTGTCTGACCGCAGCAGGTGGCGGCTGCCCACCTCTCAGAGGAGTGGCCCCTGCTTCCTCTCAGGGTCGTCTGGGGGTCTCTTTCTTCAATCCCATGTGGCTCTGCCTGTGGGAGATGGAGTGAACATGAGCACAAGAGGCCTCAGCGGAGTGCCCAGCCCTCTCCCCATAGGGCCATGCCTCACGCCTCAGTGACATGTGGCACTCAGTACATTTGTCATTGTCTGTGTGTAGACAGTTGAGGTGGTGCTTCCCTCCTACCTCCCTGCAGGTGTGGTCACCTGCTATGCTATGCAGGTGACCTGCTGCGGGCTGAGATGCAGAGATGCAGGCGCACTAGAAGAGGTGGCGGGAACACTGGGGCACGGTGACGCCGGAGCCGGGGTTGCCGTGTGCATTGGTGAAGAGCAAGGGAGAGCCCGGGGCCTGGGTGGAACCCAGCCAACCACAGGACTGGCTGCATGACCGTGGGCAAGCAACTTGTAAAACGGAGGCTCATTTTTTTTTTTTTTATGTAGGACTGGTGAAGATTCAATATTACTGTTAGTAAAAATTCTTAGAGTTGTGCTGAGCACATAGAAAAGATTATTTTAAAGTGTATTAAACAATAAGAATACTCTGAACCAAGCAAGTAGGACTTTAGATCATATACAGATCATATATTCCATATGTTTGCATGTGTGCATGTGTGTGTGTGCGCGTGTGTGCGCGTGTGTGTGTGTGTGTGTGTGTGTGTGTGTTTTATTGGGGATTGATCCCAATGGCATTCTATCTCTAAGATACACCCTCAGCTCCTCAAATTTGAGTGTGTACCTCTGGACCCCAACCCTAGAGTATCTGAGCCCGCAGGTTCTCACAAGCTCGAGTGGTCTGTGCTGTAGACCATTAATGCTCCCTGGGAGCCTCAGGTGGTCAGGATCAAGTACCAGCTCCTGGTCCCTCTGTCCAGCCAGAGCTCACTTTCCTAAGGCCATCCACTTTTGGCGGCTCACTCTTCCCTGAGCGCGCGCAGAGAGGTTGGCTTCGGGGTTCCTACTCTCAGGCCCTCTGCCTCCCCTTCTCCACCTGCCCAACACCCGCTCATCCATCTCTCAGAGCCAAGTAGCCAAGGTCACATCCTTTTTGAAAGGTTCCCTCCCTCTTATCCTTGACAGAATTACTAACCCTTCCTTTAAAATATTAATCACATTTTATTGTCGTCCATTAGTTAATTTGTTTAGCAATGATCAGGCATAGTCCTTGCACTTTCGATGCTTAGAAATTTTGCAGGAAAAGGAAAACCTTTAAAAAATTCTCTTTAGTGAAAGGCACCAGGTCACAGAGCTCGGGCGGAGTTTAAGAGTCCTGTGTTGATGGAGTCAGTGACTTTTGCAGGAGAAGAGCCACATGGAGCCGGATGGGGTGGGGGTTGGCTGGGGACACCCTGGCTGCTCCTTGCCACTGCCTTCCTTCCTCTTCTCCTGCCGCTCACCTTGCCATAACCCCGTTCTGACTCGGGGCACAATACGAGCCTCTCCATTACCACCACAGCATCCCAAGTGTTGATCCACAGCCTAAGAAGGAAACTGAGAAAAGCCATTCCTGCAGAGGCCGGAGCTGCTGCCCGGGGAGGCTGCTCCTGGGCCTGCGCTGCCCACACGCCCAGCCTTCCCGCTCTCAGTGGGATCTTCCTTCTCCCTGCTGATGCACTGGGGCTGAGGGGGTTGACCAAGCCTCAGTCCTCTGTGTTTGTTGCCTCCCAAAGTTCACTCACAGAGGCCACTGCAGGGTCTCTCAGGCACAGCCACAGTTCCTTGGGGATCTCGTTGGCATGCAGATTGTGGCTTAGCAGGCCTAGGAGCCTGCCTTTCTGACAAGCTGCTGGTGGAAAGCCTCCCTCCAGAAGGACAGTTGCTGCTTAGGTTTGGCAGTCCCCCATCCTCTGTTGCTCTTTGGACGTGGCACCCGGCACAGAAACCAGAAGGGAATGAGAGTAGCAGAAATGTACTCACTGTTTCCTGTATACCAGGCCTGGTGCTAACTCTGCTATAGGCTACTGTTTTTAGTCTGTACGGCTCCCAATAGCTACTGACTGCGACTGCTCTCATTTTGCAGGAGAAAGCACCTTCAGTCCCTAAGGAGTCCGGGCTAGCCTGACTAGAGGTGCAGCACAGACTGCTCCAGCCTGGGGCAGTGCTGACAGCCCCTGCGTGCTCCCTGATTAGCATGGGCCTCCCCCTGCCAAGGCTTCAGGAACAGTCCTCCCAGCCCCTGAGATGTGGGAGGACACTCTGAGCCTCAGATAAGAGCTGCCCCTTGCCCACCTGTCAGGCGCTCACCAAATTTCAAAAGCGCCTCACTTTCAAGCTTCTCAACACTTCACAATATTTTGACATGGGAAAGGGGAAAATGGAAATGCTTTGAAACACTTCTCTTGGATTCTCCATCTCAGACCATGTGACTGGATTGGAGCTTAGTCATAGGATTCCAGTTTAACATATGCAGTTACTATAGCAATTGAGGTTTCCTTAGTAACAGTTGCAAAAATAATCTGGCCTCAATTAATAATACATTTTAAAGCTCTTTCTACTCTACACTGAACAAGCCAGTTTTTTTGGCCAAGAACCAGATAATTCAGGTGGTGTCATTTGCAGGGATAGAGATATCATTTGCGTGCGGTGAATCGGGTTGGAAAGGAATGAAAGGGAGCCAGCTGTTTCAAGTGGTGGAAGAGTCCACTCTGAAGGCCCACCAGCAAACCAGTGCGAATCCACTCTCCAGGGCCTCGAGTCTCATGGTAACCCTCCCTCGGATCCCCACCATGCCTGGGGGACTTTCTGCATCTGAGGAAGGGAGAAGGCAGAAGCCTGGGCTTGCTAACAGAAAAGATGAGGCCAGAGGTGGGGCCTGGGACATGGGCTTCTCCCCGATCAGGACTCAGTGTGTTCTGGGTGGTTCGAGATCTGTAAGCGTGTGACCTCCACATACCTATATGAAGAAACACCCTGAACTAGTGCCAGGAGACGCGTGCGCAGAGATGTCGCGGCAGTCATGATGCGGGGTGTCAGACACTGCCACTGCCCCGTTTTTCCTGACGTTTGTCTGTGCAGTACCAGGGGACCTAGCAGCAGTCTGTGGCCTTTGACAGTTTTGATTCCATGACACCTGGGCCTCAGCCCTTGATGCTCTCAACCCCAGGCGGCTCACCCCGGCTGGCTTGTGTCTGGTTGCAGTCTCTGCCCCTGCAGCTGGACTCTGGCCTTAAGGAACAAGAGACTGCCCAGCCGGTGCTGGAGACCTTCCAGGGCAAACCTGCCCCAGCCCGCCCTCCCAGCCCCGCAGCCCAGCTGCTCGCCTGTGTGGGGCTGTACCTGGCGCTGGGGTTTTCTCTAAGCTGGCAAGTGCCCAAAGCTGGAAGTGTAGAAGGAGTCAGAGGTGCAGTGATGCTTTTACTATCAGATCCCTACCGGAAACTTGAAGTTACTTTTTTTTTCTTTTCCAGTAGCAGGAGGAGGGTGGGTAGGAGAAGGCAGAGCTTGAGCAGCGGAGTGATGGAGTGGGTGAGATCTCAAATTACCTTCCTAGGATCTGTTTTGTTAGGCCTTGGCTTCGTGCCACCTTAAAGGTGAACATCGCTGCTAATTAGAGGCTTGGGTGGCGCTCTGGAGTCTCTGCTCCCTGCTGGTTCTGGAACTGGATGGCGGATGGCAAGGGGAAGGGGACACTGGAGCTGCCCCCACCATCACTTCTCAGCCTTCACCCCCCAGGAAGATGCCCCAGCATCCTCTGATTATCTTTTCCTGTGCTTCTCAGGGCTCTTTCTTGTTCTTTTCCATTCCTACTCAAATTTCAGCACGAACACCAAGTGCTCTTGGGGAGCCGGGCACTGTGCTGGGCCCCGGCTGTGATGGTGAGGGTGTCCGGCAGCGGTGGGCGCCGTGGGCGCGGTGGGGCTGGGACTCGGCCTGTTCTTCAGGGCACGCCCGGCACTTAGCCGCTCTTGAGAAACAGTGAGCCCCTGCAAACGCTGCTGACTGAGTGGGAGCGGCGTGGTCTCCACCCTCGGAGCTCAGGGTCTTTCAGAAGAAAGATGTAAGGAAAACAGACCAGGACCTCCAGAGGGGCTGAGGAAGGGCACCTGACCCACGGGGCTGCAAGGAGAGGAGACCGGAGGGTGTGTGGAAAAAGGTCCCAGAGGGAGGTGCAGAGGAGACGAGCGGAGAGGACACCAGAGCCATGGCCAGAGCCCCGGGAATGTGGGGATCGTGAAGGGCCCTTGTAAGTGAGTCGTGGCTAATCAGGATGGTTGGGCTAGGACCGGGTCCTCAAGGAGCTTTATACCAGGAAGAGGAGGAGAGAGCGAGCGAGCGAGCGAGCGAGCGAGAGAGAGAGAGAGAGAGAGAGAGAGAGTGTGTGTGTGTGTGTGTGTATGTGTGTGTGTGTGTTCAACCACTGAGCTTTTTATTTTTTATTTAGAAAGAGGGTGTCGCTAACCTTCTGAGGCTGGCCTCAAACCTGTGATCCTCCTGTCTCAGCCTCCCAGGTACTGGGACTACAGATGTAGGCCACCACACCTGGTGCCATTAAACTGTTTAGGCTGCCACAGGGTATAGACAGGCTTGTGCTTTCGCTGCAGAGACCTAGATGGCGGGAGGAGATGGCGGGAATAAGGGACTACAAGGCCCTAGGCCTGGGGCATGGGGAGGAGAAGATGATGGAGGGCGTCCTTATGCTGAACCCTGTTTTGAAGGAAGTCTGTTCCTGGTAAGGCCCCCAAGGCACCGTGCTGGTCAGAACCTGCTCCGAGCCTGGGGCGAGGGCCAGATGGCCGTATTTCCAAGTGTGTGGCGAGTTTTCTGACTGGTACCCTTCCTTCTCAGTGACAAAGCTTCAGGTGAGCAAATCCAAGAGAACCCTCACCCTGGTGGAAAACAGGCCCATTCAGCTGAACTGCTCGGTCAAGTCTCAGACCAGCCAGAACTCTCACTTCGCTGTGCTCTGGTACGTCCACAAGCCCTCGGACGCCGACGGCAAGCTCATCCTCAAAACCACCCACAGTTCTGCCTTCGAGTACGGCACGTACGCCGAGGAGGAGGGCCTGAGAGCCCGGCTACAGTTTGAGAGGCACGTGTCGGGGGGCCTCTTCAGCCTCACCGTCCAGAGAGCCGAGGTCAGCGACAGCGGCAGCTACTACTGCCATGTGGAGGAGTGGCTGCTGAGCCCCAACTACGCCTGGTACAAGCTGGCGGAGGAGGTTTCGGGCCGCACAGAAGTCACTGTGAAGCAGCCAGGTAAGGATGGCATGAGGGCGCAGTGGGTTTTCTACAGGGCCTGCCTGGGGCCAGGTGAGGCATCACTGACCCTACCCTAGTGCCCTGGGGGTCCTCCCGCTTACCTGCAGTGGGTCCGGATGCAAACCCGCAAGGCACCCTGACTGCTGCTGCGGACGCTATCCGCCATTTTCACCAGGGATGCCGGGGTAGCTGTGGTCAGCAGATCGCGGCCGTTAAGGCCATAGCAGGCGCTGGGCGGGGGGCGGGGGGGGTGTCTCCTGCATTTATAGTTTACACCTGGGGTTCCGGTTGGCACTAGCTCTATACCCCAGATTCCTGCCTAGAAAGATTTTATGGCTTTCCTCAGCTGTCCCCCCACCCCCAGCTTCCTTGCCTTCCGACTCAGCAGGGTCAGGCTCTTCCTCTCTCCAGGCCAAAGCAGCCACAGTCCCCCAGTCAGGCTCAGGGTGCAGCTCAAGCCTGCCCCTGACAGGCAGCGTCTAAGCCCCACCAGAACGTGTCCAAGAAAGACGCCACCTCCACGAGCCTCCTTTGTTCCGTGTTCCACTCTGGGGCAGCCTTGACATCCCCCTCAGGTTTTAGATCTGCCCCTAGGACAGCTCAAGATAAGGTTGGGTTATTTCCTTCCAGCTATGCCAAGGCCGCACCCCTCCCTGTCTCCCTGTTACGGAACTCGAGTCCCTTAGAGAGGTGGCCTTAAGTGTCCCCTAGCCTTCTATGCCACATGCTGACAATTTGTTGTCACTGTGCCTCCTGAACGGCCGTGGGGCTTCACGCTGTGTGCCACCCATGTGCCATCCCCCGGCATGGCTTATGCTGCCCCTCTGCCTCAACACAGCTCTCCTGCTGCCTCTCTCGTCTTCCCCCATCCCCAGGACTTCACACAGCGCTGCCTCCAGGAAGGCCACCTCAATTGGTCCTCTGCCACTAGTGGTGCCTTATAACACACACAGTGTAATAATTTTCTGTATTTCTTTTTTTACTTTTGTTATTGGCGCTTTGCAGTCATACATCTTAATGGAGTGCAAGATGGTGGAGGCACACGCGTGCACATCACTCATTTAGCCCTTCCCCAGTCCTCCCCCATTCCCTCCCCCTCCCTCCTTCTCAAGTTTGGCTTAGTGACTGACCCTGATATGTTTGTGAATGTGCATCTTGAACATTAGAGAATTTCCCTCCTCCCTCCTTCCCCCTCAGTCAGGTCGCCTTATTTGCTCCTCTGTGGTTTCTCCTTCTTCATCCAGAGTTCCTCCTGTGACCCTTTTTCTCCCTAGCTTCCGCATATTAGGGAGAGCATCCGATTTCTTACTTTTTGTGACTGACTAATCTCACTTAGCACAATGTCCTCCAGTTCCATCCATTTCCCAGAAAATGACATAGTTTTGTTCTTCTTTATGGCTGAGTGAAACTCCGTTGTAATTGTCTGCGTTTCTAATGCCCCACACTGTAAGCTGGTCTTCATATCTTCACACGTGAACACGGCATTCTTAGTAAGTCCTGGTGGAATAAGTTATAAATGGGTAGTTTCATCGATCACCACAGGGCCTTTGTATGTGCTGTTCTCTTGGCCTGGAACATCTTCTCACAGCTACTCATATCTCACGCTTCTTCTGAGAGGTGTCGCTGGCTCCTTTTAACTTCAGTGGGAGCCTGGCACCCTGCTCCCCCTCCCTCATTCCCATCAGGACAGATCACCCCTGGCATTCCGTACCCCTGCTTATTCCTCTCTAAGTAATTTTGAAGCCTGTGTTCATGTTTACACTTGGGATGCACTTGCCATCAGCTGCAGCATGTTACTTACTATTATCTATTATTCAAATGTAGCCTCACCTCTCTGCCATCTCTCTTGTGAGGATTGAAGCTCCTGAGAGTCTGGAGTCCAGGTTTTCTCTGCCATTCCTTTACTCCAGAGGTTCAGTGCATATTTGTCCAAGAAGCCAGGAAAGCCCGACACAGGTCCAGATGAGGCCTGGCCTGTGCGCCCCTCGCCCCGAGGCCGTCCAGTGATGTTCTGTGCAGCAGGCCCGGTGCCGGTGCGCTACCACACTCTGAAGCGGTCCCTGTGGGCATTTCCAGTGATCCAGGTCCCAATCGCTGGCCAGTTCTTGGAGCTTTTATAAACTGGAGGTGCCATCAGGGCATCTTGGTTCTCTCGGCTCCTGTCCGAGTCCGCTTTCTGTTGTGGGTGTCCCCTCTGCTGGGAAAACGTCACCCCATCCTGTTTCCTCTCTGGCCACCACATCCTTTCCCTTTCCTTGTGCCTTCTGAAACCAAAAGACTTTGGGTGGGTACCGAATTCACCCAGGGATCTACCTGTCAGAGGCCACAGCCAGGCTAAGAGGACAGCACCAAAGGACCAGAGGATTTCTGTCAGCAAGCCAGTGCCATCTCCCTCACGTGAGTTTTAACACTGGAATGGAAAACTCACAGGATGCCCCGTGTCGTGGCGCACGCTTGTAATCCCCACACTTGGAAGGCCGATACAGGAGGACCACAGATTTGAAACCAGCTGCAGCAGCTTAGTGAGGCTCTTCACAGCTTAGTGAGACCCTGTCCAAATAAAATATTAAAAAATAGGTCTGGTATTGCCTAGAGGTAGAAGGCCCCTGAGTTCCGTCCCTAGTACCACCAAAAAAAAAAAAAAAAAAAAAATTAAAAAGCAAAAATAAAAATTATTTAAAATAATAGAAAACTCACAAGACACTGATAAAAGCAGCTGCCCCTTTTCAGTTGACAGTTTTTATTCACTCATATATATTCATTCCCTCCTTCCCCTCCTTTGCTTTCTTTCTTGGATTGAACCCAGGGAAGATCAGTCTGTTGCTAAGAATGACTTCAATCCCGCGCTCCTCTTAGCTTCCCAAGTAGTAGGATTACAGGCATGTGCCGCCATGTCCAGACATTTCTGGTTTTCTTTTTTCTTTCTTTTCTCTTCTCCTCTCTTTCTCTCCTCTCTCTCTTACTCTTTTCTCCTGTTTCTACTCCCCCCCCCCAATTAGAAAGCATTAGCCAGGCATGGTGGCACACGCTTGTAATGCCAGTACTTGGGAGGCTGAGACCGGAGGATCACAGGTTCGTGGTCAACCTCAGCTACTTAGTGAGGCCCTCTGCAACTTAGTGAGACCCTATTTCAAAATAGAGAATAAAAAATAGGGCTGGGGTGTAACTCAGAGGTAGAATGCCCCTGGGATCTATCCCCAGTACTGCAGAAAGAAAGAAAGAAAGAAGAAAGAAAGAAAGAAAGAAAGAAAGAAAGAAAGAAAGAAAGAAAGGATGGATTACAGAGTTTCTGGAAAATACAAGACAAGTAAACAAAAAACACACAACAACAAAATAACAATGTTGCAACCCAGAGGTATAACCAGAGTTAACATCTTACATGTTTATTTTGGAGAGTCTGGCTAGTTAAAATTTATTTTCTGGGGTTTTTTTTTTTTTGACCCTTCAATTACAACAGTAGTCATGAGCACTAAAGGCCGTTCAGGGGGCTGAATCAAGGAAGAAAGGACAGTGCCTGGTCCCCTCCCTTCCTTCCCAGCTCAGCCTCACTCAGGGCTTTTGTCCCCGAGGTGCTTCTGTGTGTTTACCGTGTCACAGCTTTTAGATCGCTCTGGTCTGGAGGGCTCATTAGGGCCCTTTATGAAATTACAGGCGTGCTATTAGTGTTAATGACACTCTCCACTGGAGCAAAACCTTGTTAGTAGGTTTTCAAATCATCCAGTCCCATCGCTATCAATCTTTTCTTTACTGATGTCAGATCAGTTTTCTTCCCACCTTGGGGGATGAATGATTCTGAAAGCTGGCATGTTACAGAGGGCCTCACTAATTAGCCGAGGCCTTCCATGAACCGCTATCCCCCAGGCTCAGCCTCCTAAATGCTGGGATTACAAGTGTGCCACACCACACCCGGCTCCCGGCCCTTTTTATTTCTTATTTTGAAACATGGTCTAAGTTGCTGAGGCTCGCCTTGAACTTGGATCCTCCTGTCTCAGCTTCACAAGTACTGAGATTACAGGTGTGTGCCACTGTGCCTGGCATCCAGTTCATCTTTTGGCTGTACTGTGGTCAGTTCTTGCGCTGAATCTTTCTGGGAGGGGCGTTCTCATCCCACCCTTGCCTCCCGACCCGGCCACCCCATCCGTCAGCCGCATACTTCCTGAGCTGCTGTGGTGTGGATGTGTGGTCCACAGCTTGTGTTCCCTCTCCCATGAGGGGTATGTTGGGGGCAGCTGCTGCTGTAACCTGGACTCCTTGAAACCCAAGTGCCTCACATACATGGCCCAGCAGCTCAGAACGTCGGCAGGGCCACGTCTGAGGACTGTGTGTGCCAGCCAAGTCTGAGCTGCTTTCCTGCACTGAAATTACTGCTCACCACCCTTGGACAGGGTGTGGGAGTCCCTGGTTGTCACCTGGTGACATCTCTTTCCTCACTGTTCAGACAGCCGCCTGAGGCTCAGCCAAGCCCATGGGAACCTGTCGGTTCTGGAGACCCGGCAGGTGCAGCTGGAGTGCGTAGTCCTGAACCGCACGAGCGCAGCCTCGCAGCTCCTGGTGGAGTGGTTTGTGTGGAAGCCCAACCACCCGGAGCGGGAGACGGTGGCCCGCCTCAGCCGGGAGGCCACCTTCCACTACGGAGAGCAGGCGGCCAAGAACAACCTGCAGGGGCGGCTACACGCGGAGAGCCCCTCCTCGGGCGTGTACCGCCTCTCTATCCAGAACGCCGCCGTGCAGGACAGCGGGACCTACAGCTGCCGCGTGGAGGAGTGGCTGCCCAGCCCCAGCGGCCAGTGGTACAAACGGGCTGAGGAAACTGCCGGCCAGACCGCCGTCACGGTCACACGGCCAGGTGAGCGCCCCCGCCTCCCTTCTCTTCCGTTTCCCCTTTAAGTGTCATATTTTATGTGATGAATAGAATTAACTTATTATTTAATAAGCTATTTTCGGTTAAGTATATGAACATTTCCATTATCCATTTGTATTCAGGATTATTCCAGTTTTTCTTGTGAATGGGAAGTTGCACATCTGGCTTTGACCAAAGGTGATTTGATTCCTTAATTAGAATAAAACCTGGCAATTAATTATTATAGATCTTAGGACTTTTATGAAAGAAGCCATTTAGGCTTAGACAAGTGGTTGATGTTACAAAAAAATCGTGAACCAGTAACAGGTTCAAAAAGTTAAGCTGATGGATTTTAAGTGGGAAAGAATTGATTCTTTAAATAGAAACTAATAAGTACCTTTGGTTCTAACTGTCTTGCTTCCTAATAATTTTATTGGTGCTAATGACTATTCTACGTGGCCTTTTGCTTTCCTTGTGTCTATTGCTGTTTCTAAAGTACCTACATGAATATAGTGACGAGGTATAATAATTGTTGTCACACATTTAAACACGTAAAGCTAAGAAGTGCAGATTTCCCGTGTCTTTGCAACATGACAGCATCACACATCCCTATGAGAGTGGGAGGGTAATGGTCCCCAGCAGGGCACGGAGCAGACATGACTGTGACCTCGTCAGCGGGAGCGCCCCTCCGTTTGTCTCGGAAGCTCCTGGTGTTCACATCTGTGGTCTTGGTCCTGGTGGAAGTCTGTCACGTTTTCACGTCTGGGTGTGACCCAGCTGTCAGGAGCGTGCTTCAGGGAGGGGAACGCACCCTTTGTTACAGTGAGGTGAGATCGCCTGACTTGCCTGCATCTCACCTCTGCTTTGAGTTACTCCTGTTTTCCTGTGGGGAAATGGAGTTCTCTGCTTTTGACCTTACCTAGAAGCTGCTGCTGGTCTTTTCCTGAAAGTAAATTTGAGTGAATGGCAGCTGAGCACTGTTCTCCCCAAACCCTCCTGCATCCTGCGGATCCCACACTGAGGTCCCCAGGTCAAGTGGGAGGTGCATCCCACCACAGCTGGCATCATATTTAGTCTTCCAAACAACCCCAAGTGATATTCATTCATTCATTCATTCATTCATTCATTTGTACTGAGAATTGAACCCAGGGTCATTCTATCTCCAAGCCACACCCCATTCGTTTTTAGTTTTTATCTTTTGAAACAGGGTCTCACTATGTTGCTGAGCATATCACTAAGTTGCTAAGGCTGGTCTCAAACCTGCTATCTGCTGGGGATGGTGACACACACTTGTAATGCCAGTACTTGGGAGGCTGAGACAGGAGGATCACAGGTTTGTGGCCAGCCTCAGATACTTAGCAAGGCCTTTACAACTTAGTGAGACCTTGTTTGTTTGTTTGTTTGTTTGTTTCTTTCTTTCTTTCTTTCTTTCTTTCTTTCTTTCCACCTATGAGCTACACCCCCTACCCTATTTTTTTATTCTTTACTTTGAAACCGGGTTTCACTGAGTTGCAGAGGGCTTCACTAAGTACCTAAGGCTGTCTGCAAACCACGATCCTCCTGTCTCAGCCTCCTGAATGCTGGGATTACAAGTGTGCACCACCATGCCCGGCTCAACCCTGTTTCACAATTAAGAATAGCCAGGCATGATGGAGCATGCTTGTAATCCCAGTACTCAGGAGGCTGAGTAGGATCAGTACTGAGTACTGGAGTAGTTGAGGCCAGCCTCAACTAATTAGTGAGGCCTCCCGCAACTTATTAAGACCTTGTTTCAAAATAAATAATTTTCTTTTTTTGTGTGTGTGGTACTGGGGATGGAACCCAGGGGAATTCTACCTCCAAGCTACACCCCCAGCCCCCCCCCTTTTTTTGTGGTACTGGGGGTGGAACCCAGGGGCTTTTCTACCTCCGGACTATACTTCCAGACCTATTTTATATTTTATTTGGAAACAGGGTCTTACTAAGTTGCCGAGAGCCTCACTCAGTAGCTGAGGCTGGCTGCAAACCTGTGGGATCCTCCTGTCTCAGCCTCCCAAGAGAGGGGATTACAAGCATGCGCCACCACACCCGGCCCCAGTTCTATTTTTCACTCTTTATTTTGAAACAGGGTCTCATTGAGTTGGAAAGGGCCTCACTAAGTAGCTGAGACTGTCCATGAACCACGATCCTCCAGTCTCAGCCTCCCGAATGCTGGGATTACAAGCGTGTGCCACCACACCCTGCTAAAATAAAGAATTTTAAAATAGGGCTGGGGATGTAGCTCAGAGGTAGAATGCCTCTGGATTCAACCCCCTGTACCACACACACAAAAAATAAAAGCCCTGCTGTCCTCCTGTCCTGGCCTCCCAAGTAACTGGATGGCAGGTGCACACCCCCACACCCGGCCTGCATGGTGATAGTAGAAAGGAGCCTCGTTCAAAATACTGTATTAGCCAGGCATGGTGGGGCACGCCTGTCATCCCAGGACTTGAGAGGCTGAGGCAGAAGGATTACAGGTTCGAGGCCAGCCTCAGCAACCTGGGGATCACACTGAGGAAGCAGGCTGGAGGGCCGCCTGCCGTTCCCCCACTCCCTGTGTGCTCCCAGCGCCGCCCTTCAGCCTGTGAGCTGCGGTGCTCCAGCCTCCATCGCTCCCTCCCTGCCTTCCCCCTGCTGCCCTGACTGTAAAAGTCGTGCCACTATTACACAACCTATTGAAAATGGCAAAGTATACTTGGAAGAGTTACCCGTAGTCTCTCTGTTTACAGTAACTACCACTAATAATTTGGTGTATTTTTTCTCTTTGTTTCATGTCTTCATATTCTTGCTGTCTCGTGTTGAATAAAGTCAGGATCTCACTGTCGTACATGGGATTTTTTTTTTTTTACCTGCTCGACATTCTCTTATGAGCATTTTCCATGTCATTAAAAGCTTTTCATAACAACCATTGTGTGTGTGTGTGTGTGTGTGTGTGTGTGTTACTGGGGATTCTATCTCAGAGGCATTCTGTCTTCAAGCTAAACCCCCAGTCCTATGTTATCCTTTTATTTTGAAGCAGAGTCTCGCTCGGCTGATGAGAGCCTCACTACCTATATAGGCTGTCCTCAGACCTGCGAGCCTCCTGTCCCAGCTTCCCCAGTACTGGGATTACAGCCATGAGCCAACACACCCAGCTATCACCATCATTTTTATTATTACATAACATTCATTGTACAGTTTTTGAACTTGTCCAGAGGTACATGTTGAACATGTAGAAAATTTGAAGTACTATATCCTGAGAATTATGTGAAGAGTCACGATGTTGTGTGGGGTCTGCCGTTGGCTGGAGTGTGAGGTCTGAAACGCAGGCTCGTGCCCTCAGTGAGCTTGTGTCTGAGTAGGCTAGCAGTCATGTTAAGCCCAATGGGGAAGAGAGAAAGGCAGGGACCCACCCACCCATCCATCCATCCACCCAGGAGGCAGAGGTCAAAGGAAGCAGTTTGTGCGAGGTGCAAGGTACGGCTGAGATGAGTTTCTGTGTCTCATCCTTAGAGGATCTAGAAGTCTGAGTGGGGAGAAGGTTCAGGCTGTTAGAAGATGACAGACAGACCCAGGAAACCAAACTGGCTGAGAAGTGTGCTAAGGGGAGGGAGGTGGTGGGAAGGTAGAAATGAGCCTCATTTTAAAAACCTCGTATTAGCCAGGCATGGTGGGGCACGCCTGTCATCCCTGTACTTGAGAGGCTGAGATAGGAGGATCACAGGTCTGAGGCCAGCCTCAGCAACTTAGATCCTCAGCAACTTAGTGAAGCCTTGTTTTAAAGTATAAAGAAATAGGTAAATAAAAAGCGTGGGAGTGTAGCTCAGAGACAGAATGCCCCTGGGTTCAATCTTCATTACCAAAACACGAAACAAAAACCACCTGTATTGAGCCAGTGAATTCCAGGCCCTTGACGGTGCCCGAAAATATGGTAAGCAAAAGAAAAGGAAGTGAGGGGAGAGCCAGGGGGACAAGGACCTGAGGGTGACCAGCCAGCCACCTTGCCATGACGGGCTGCATCGTGCACCTCACCTTCCCCACGAGCTGAGAGGAACACTGGGTGCATAGAAGCAGCAGCCTCAGCTAGCCCTGCTCCGGGGCACAGCTCTCCAATGGCCGTGCTCTCCGGGAAGAGGAGCTGATGAGCTGCGTGACTTTGGGCCACCTGTGGCCTGACTTCATAGTCTCCATCCCGCCGTCTTCTGGCCTCGAGAGTTCTCCTCCCTGGGAGATCTGGGCTGGCACACTGTGCCCACCACCCACAGCCCGTTACTAAGCCTTCGGGTATCCGCAGCACACTTTGAGATTCTAGATGGGCTGGAGGGATGAAGCGGGGCTTGGCAGAGCCCCAGAGAAGCAGAAGGAACCCCAGCTCTGTGCACACCTGCAAGCGACACTGAGCCAATTCTTGGAGAAAGCAGGACGGTCTTTGGGAAGTGCTCCCTTTGGTTTCTGTCCAAGTAGAATCTGATTTGGCTTGTCTGCCTCTGTCGATATTACATCAGCATTCTTCATGAAGATTTCATAAACAGCCAAAGGGAACCTTTCAGAAGCTAGGGAGTGAATTCTTTGTTTAGAACATACCACAGCAAGCCAGAGAAAAACTAAAAAGCCAGGATTGGGGCACACACCTATAATTCTGGTACTTGGGAGGCCAAGACAGGAGAATCACAGGTTCAAGGCCAGTCTCAGCTTAGCAAGACTCTCAGCAATTTAGTGAGATCCTGTTTCAAAATAAAAAACAAAAAGGAGCAGGAGGTATAGCTCAAAAGTAGAAGCCCCTGAGTCCAGTGCATAGTGCCATGAAAAAAAAAAAGGCAGGAAAAAAAAACAAAAAAAAACCTGAGGGCCCATGCAGGAGTGTCACACGGGGTGTCCTCGAGGTGTGACATGCTGCCTGGGGCAGATCGCGTTTACTGAGCTGGGCCTGGTGGTGCACACTTGTAATCCTAGTACCTGGGAGGCTGAAACAGGAGGATTGCAAATTCAAAGCCAGTCTCGGCTACTTAGTGAGGCCCTCAGCAACTTAGACCCGTTTCCAAATAGGAAATAAAATTGGGTAGCAGGTGTAACTTGGAGGTAGACTGCCTCAGGGTTCAACTCCCAGTACCACACACACACTTCAAATTCCTTAATGGAATTGTTAGTTTCCTGGTGTTTTTCTGGCATAAAACAAAAGAAATTTGTCCTCTGATTGTTCTAGAGGCCAGCGGTCCAAAAGGCTGTCACCCAGCCAGGCGCCCTGAGGTTCTAGGGAGATCCTCCTGTCTCTTCCAGCTCTGTAGTTGTCTGAGCCTTCTCTGGTGTCTCCCCGCCTGTCCTCTCCTATTCCTCTGACGATACCCCTTGTACTAGGGTGGTGCAGACCTGGTATCCCAGTTCCTGGGGGGCTGAGACAGGAGGATTGCAGGTTCACAACCAGCCTCAGCAATTTAGGGAGACCCTCTGCAACTTAGTAAGACCCTGTTTCAATATAAAAAAATAAAATAGGGCTGGGGTGTAACTCAGAAGCAGAGTACCCCTGGGTTCAATCCCCAGGACCACAAAAAAAAAACCCCAAAAACTACTACGCTGAACTGGGTGTGGTGGTGCACACCTGTAATCCCAGGACTTGGAAGGCTGAGGCAGGAGGATCACAGAAACAAGGCTACTTTGAGAGACCCTGTTTCAAAATGAAAAATAAAAATGGCCAGGATTGTAGCTCAGTGGTAGAATGTCCTTGTGTTGAATACCCAGATTGAACGCACACACACACACACACACACACACACACGACACCAGGTGTCTCCATTTGCCCAGTTATAACAAAATCCTATAAACCAGGAGGCTTGACCAGCACAGGTGTCTGTCTCACAGTCCTGCGCTCAGGTGCTTGCATGGCGGGGCTCGTGAGGGCCCCCTTCCTGGCGTGGACATGGCCGCCTTCTCACTCGGTGCTTACCCAGCTCTGTGCGTGTGTACCTAGAAAGAGACCTCGTTCCTTCTCTTCTCATAAGGCCAAGTCTTACAAGGCTAGAACCCTCCCTGAGGACCTCATTAACCTTGATTACCTCCTAGTGACCTGTCTCCTAAGAGTCACACTGAGGGTTACAGCTTCAACAGATGAGATGAATTTGGCGGGGAGGCATCCCAGTTCAGTCCGTAACAGCAGTCACTGGGTTTATGTCACCCCAATCCAGTGTGGCCTTGTCTAGCTAACTGCATGAGCAAAGAATCTCTTCCAAATAAGGGCGCATTCTGAGGTTCTAAGAGGACATGAGTTTTTAAGGGACGCCATTCAACCGCTACAAGGTGCACCCGTGATAATAAGTGTCCCTTTCTCCACAGTTTCCATCAACAGCCACGTTAGCAGCTTCTGGTAAATTCTTCCACAGATATTTTATGCAAATATAAGTAGACATGTCTGTATTACTGCAAAATAATGGAGGCAGGGATGCGTGTTTCCTTTGAGTAAAGTCTCAGCTCTTCTTACTCTCCATTCCCCGTCCCTCCCCAGATGCCGCCCTCCAGGTGGACACAGTGGTCCCCAACGCTACAGTGTCTGAGAAGGCGGCCTTCCAGCTGGACTGCAGCATCGTGTCCCGCTCGAGCCAGGACTCCCGCTTTGCTGTGGCCTGGTATTCCCTAAGGACCAAAGCTGGAGGGAAGAGAGGCAGCCCTGGCCTGGAAGAACTAGAGGAGGAGGAGGAGGAGGACGACGACGACGACGACGACGACAGCAGTGATGACCTAACCGAGAGGACGGTCCTGCTGAGCGTGGGCCCGGATGCCGTGTTCGGCCCCGAGGGCAGCCCCTGGGAGGGCCGGCTTCGCTTCCAGAGGCTCTCCCCGCTGCTGTACCGGCTCACCGTGCTGCAGGCGAGCCCCCACGACTCCGGCAACTACTCCTGCCACGTGGAGGAGTGGCTGCCCAGCCCGCAGAAGGATTGGTACCGGCTGACGGAGGAGGAGTCCGCCCCTATCGGCATCCGTGTTCTGGACACAAGTGAGTTGCCCCGGTTACAGGGCAAGGGTGCCGCTGACTGCAGCTGTGTCTACAAGATAGATCCAGGGCTTGATTGTGGGTTAACGAGCAGATGTCTCGACTGGCACGGGCATCCATTAGTAGGATCTGAGATAGAGTGGGATTTGACATACACGGCCATGTAACTGACCCTCCATTGCCCATGCTGAAAAAAGAGAAAGGGGGGGGGCAAGATTTAAAGTGACGATGCCATGTACTCTTTACCATAAACTTGATTCTCCGCTGGAGTCTTATTTTAGTCAGATTTCATCGTGCAAGCACATAGTTAATGTGAGTTTGTTATACTTTAGATATTGAACCTCATCTCTCTTTCCTGAGTTAGCGAGGGTTTCAGATTCATAAGAGGAAGTGAGAGCCGGCCTCTGGCACCCTTCTTTCACTGTCCCCCCTGTCTCTAGCTCGAGTGGCGGGTGAGGGGGATGTTGCACGGGAAGGGAGAAGGAGCAGCCTCGGGGGGGGGGGAGCGAGGTCCAGGAGAGCTGGGGGGCAGGGAGGCAGGCCGCGGCAGGCGGTGCCCTGTTCTCATCACGCAGGGGATCACTCTGAACAGACCTAGGAAGGACCTGCTGGCCTGAATTATTTGTTCTAACAAGGTACTCTTGATTGGCCTTCTATACCAAACTGAAATGGTTTTGCTATTATAGAACCAGCCTGTACTGTAGAAATTTTTTTTAAATGCTAGAATTTTCAACTTCTTTTCAGTTAAAACATTTTACTTTATAATCTTGACATGACTTGATCACCTCCTGTTAACATAGCATTAAATGGAACCATAGGAAATTGAGATTTTGTAGGTTGAAAGCAGTTGGCTATCGGCAATTTCATGTATTTTAGAAATCCAATAAGTGTAAACATTTGCTAACTTTTCTTTCCAGAGCTGACAAGCCACAGCCGTGCCATGTAAGGGAAAGCAGAAAAAGGCTAAGTCATGCCTTGGCTACCAAGTGGTCTGCTGAGTAGCCCAGGCTCCAGAAGTAATAGAGGTGTTTAACCACATGCCGTTTGCCCATTGTGCACATCTGTAATTAGCATTTTTTTGTAGCACAGAGAGCATCCAGCAGCCCGATTTTACAGAGAAAATGGCTTGCAGAGGCCAGGCCCCTTTTGAGGTTCGGCCATCACCCCGGTTTCTTGAGCACCTGGTTTCATCTTCTCTTATATTTGGCTATGACTGCGCTCTGCACAGCACAGACACCCTGGGCACAGGGGATGCTCCAGGAGGCATGTGTATTGATAGCGCTCAGCAGGCAGGCATCTGGTTCAGAAGCTGGCAGGAAAGGGACCTGTAAAGTAGAGCCGCCAGGAGGCTCAGACTCAGCTTCTTCACCGTCCTGGACATAGTTGAGTTCGCGGTCAGTCAGCCCCGTCTTATTCCACAACTTTCCACACAGAAGTAATGGATCTCAGCAGAAGGCAGAAGCGCTGTGCCAGCTGAACTCAGAGCTGTGGATGGGGAGAGGCACAGGGCAACGTCCCCGCCATTGGTGGGGGCTGGCTGGTGTGGGGTCACCGCCTGTGGGTGGTGAGGTCTTGGGGCGCGGGGACGGTCCAGGCCCTCACCTCCTGTCTCCCTCGTGTTCTCCCAGGCTCCACGCTGCAGTCGCTCATCTGCTCCAACGATGCTCTCTTCTACTTCGTCTTCTTCTACCCTTTCCCCATCTTCGGGATCCTCATCATCACCATCCTCCTGGTGCGCTTCAAAAGCCGGAACTCCAGCAAGAACTCTGAGGGGAAGAACGGAGTGCCCCTGCTCTGGATCAAAGAGCCACACCTCAACTACTCCCCCACCTGCCTGGAGCCCCCTGTGCTCAGCATCCACCCGGGAGCCATAGACTAAGGCGGACAGCCCAGGGGACCGTGGCCATGGAGGAGCCGAGGCACGCCCTCGCTGCCTCTGCTCTGTGATCGGACAGCCGACAGCACCCGAAGGCTGGCGCGCCGGTGCCGAGGACCTCCCGACTTGGAAAGCTTTGGGAGAGTCCCCGATCAGTCGCAGAGACCGACCGCCTCCAGGCAGCAGTCCTGGTTGGCCAGCTATTCATGCCCAAATGTCGTGACCCTGCAGTTAATAGGTTTCTAGTTTTTGGTTTGGTAACGTAGTGAGTAGCTCCAGGTGCCGCATCTACTCGCCGATTTATCTAGTTTTCCTGGATAGGTGTCACGGGGGCCCTTATTCTTTGTAATGCACTCTTTCTAAATCACTTGGTTACCCCCTCTTGGATTCCAGAATGTTGTGGACAAATTTCCCTTACATGCAACTTGACGGCAAAAGGAAGGCCGACTTTATAGTAACTAGGAGTCTCTTCCAGGACTTTGTTTTTGCACATTTGAAAATGCCACCTGTGGATCAAAATACACCCAAACATTTTTTTTTTTTTTTTTTTTTTTACTTTCTTAACAAGACTTGAAAAAAAAATATGTGTAGCGTGGGCCCAATTTGTATCTTATCTTTTCCCTCAGCTGGAGTTGTTGAAACCACTTTGTAGTCAAGATGAAAGCATTGAATTTTGCTTCAAAGAACTGCATGTGTGCAAGAGCAGTCCCGCATAACCCCATTAGGAGCGGATGGTGCCCGGCCGGCCTATCTGTCGGGGAGACAGAAAACGCTTCGTCCTACCCTTGCCAAAAAAATCAACAACGCTGTCTCGAAGAAGGGGTCAAAAGCTCCAAACAGCACAAGCCTTCCGAGCCAGTGCAGGCGGAAGGCTGCCTTCAGCAGCTGCTGACTTTTTGATTGATCAGAGCCTGTGGTTAGAGAAGGAGGGCTGGTTGCTGGCTTAATCGGTCTGCAAGGACATCTCTAACTGGTAACTCTGAGCAGGTGACTCTTTTCTTCAGGTGCTTTGCCAGACTCTCGAGGGAAGGTGTCCAGTAAGCCTGGAAAGGGGACCGCCTGAGCTTAGCATAGAGGCCAAAGCAGCCGCCATATATACCAAATGGAGGGCACCCGGCCGGCGTACTGAGAGGGGAGGGAGGGCCCAGGCCTGACACTGGGGAGCCCAGAGGGAGGGCTGCCTCCTTGGAGGTATGAGACTCGTCTTTTCCTTCTTCCTTCCAATGAGATGCTCCTCAGAAATACTAATGTCTTCCTTATTTACCACTTGCCTCTCCCTGCATCTCACTGCGTCCGAGTATTGGCGAGGGGAGGTCCAGACCTAGCCCTGGGAATCCTTTCTATTTACCTAGTCTGGGCAGACAGTGAGCACATACCGCGAGCACAGATGTCATCGATGGGGGTTCCCTTCCCTCACTTGGGTCTTGTTTGTGTTTTTTGGCTACTTAGTTGTCATGGTGGGTATTTTGTTTTGTTCTGTGGTACTAAGGATTGAACCCAGGGGCATTCTGCCTCTGAGCTACACCTCCAGCCTCATTTTATCTTTTTATTTTGAAATAGGGTCTCACTAAGTTGTAGAAGGCCTTGATAAGTTGGTGTGGCTGTCCTTGAACTTGTGATCCTCCTGTCTCAGCCTCCCAAGTACTACAGGCGTGCGCCACCGCACCCAGCTGTCATGGTGGATTTTCATTTTAATGCTCCAAGGGTCTCCACACTGTCGGGCCAGGTGCGTAGCTCCCTGGCACAAGTACTTGCAGGCGCTTCCTTCTGCCAGCGTGTGAAGGCACCTCCATGCCCACCTTCCTTGTTTTGCTGCCCAAGGTACCACCTCCCTTCTGGGGGCTTGCTTCTTGAATCCCAAGAGAGGCCCCTCTTGCACATAAGCCTGGGGATTCCAGAACTGCATCTAGCAGCAGACTCCTGGGAAGCCCAGCACTGGGAAGGATTGGGCTCCACTGTAGGGTTCCCGGGCCAGGTAGATATGGATCCATATCGGCGACTGCTCCTGGGTGCTGACCGAGCCACAGCCGAGGAGAGCCAGGTGACCACTCTGCCCTTTGTGTTGGGCTTACACAGACCTGCATTTCCCCTCCGGAAGCTCCAGTACGCTCCTGTGAGACCGTGTGTAGGCACCGCCACCTTAATCCCGCGGCTGCCTACCATGCGGATTCTCACTCGTTATGCTGCACAAACATTCAAGAGACACTAAATCGGCTCAGTCATGAGGAAAGAATGTTTCTTGTCCGTTTCTTCACTTCAGGGGTGTGGGCCTTCGCCTGCAGATTGCTGACTCCTGATTTTGAGGCTGAGTCAATGAGGAATACGACTGACTGTTCCTTTGTCTGAATGGAAAGATGCCAGAGGGCTGCTGAGACTTAGGATTTCCGTTTGCATCCGTTCATAGCGGTAGGAAAGTCGGTGCTGTACGTAATGGACTATGGGAAGCAATTGCAGGAAATTTGAAAGGAAAAAAGAAACCGAAGCCAGTATTTTAATAATTGCTTTTTCTGTATATTTTCTATTGGGCTAGGGGATACCATCAAAGGTTGAGCTTTTTGAGCTTTCTATGAAAAACCCCAGGACCTTCTTTGGCCATTTTTATGGGAATGTGGTGTCCGATGAATGGTAATGGTGCCCTCCAGTGGCTGTGACACCTCATTGCACATTTTCTGCTGGAGCTCTAGAGGAGAAAACTGCCCCATGCTCTTGACTTACCTACGTCTACAATGTTGTGTTTATGAAAAACAGAACTACACTGTGCTAGGCCAGCCCAGGACACGGGTGTGACCTCGCCCTCTTTCACCAGGGTGTTTCTGTAGCAAGTTTTCATATTCTTTTCAAACAATGGTTTCTCTGCGTTCATTGTTGAAGAAAAAAAAAAAAAAAACAGATGGGGTAAGAAAACTACCCGTGCATGATGTAGAGAGCTGTTGATTTGTTTTTGTTTTCATTTTTTAAAGGAAAAACTATTTGTAAGATGTTGCACTAAAACGTTTTATATACACTTCAAAGACCTGTAGTAAATTATGTTGATCATATGGCTGTTCATGTTTCTGGAGTCCGCTGTCCTCTTTCCCCTCCCTCAACCAGCTGCTTTTCTCTGCGGATCTGTGCCAAGGGGGCTTGGGTTCCTGCCCTCAGCCTGGGCCTGCTGGGCTCTGGGTGTGTGAAACGCAGCCTTTATGATCTTGTCCTACCCCAGCATAAATGATGCTTTTGTACAAATGTGTTTAAGGGAAAAAAAAGCTCAGCCGGGCATGGTGGCGCACGCTTGTAATCCCAACTCTTGGGAGGCTGAGACAGGAGGATTGCACAGGTTCGAAGCCAGCCTCAGCTACTTAGTGAGGCTCTCAACAACTTAGTGAGACCCTGTTTCCAAATAAAATATAAAATAGGTCTGGGAGTGTAGCCCAGAGGTAGAAATAGAAAGTCTCTGGTTTCCACCTCCAGTACCACAGGAAAAAAAAAAAAAAAAAAAAAAAAAAAGCTCTTCTTCAAGACATGGCTGCCATTTGCTGAAATGTATCATAAATCTATACCTCTTCCCTGACTGTCAAGGCCACCTGCCCCCACGTCCACAAACATATAACATGCCTGGCTTCTCTGGGCATGTGCAGAAGGTAGAGTTTTGTTTTATTTTTTGGGAGGGGAATTTGGGTGAGAAGGGACCCATGAGCAGGAGAGCAGGCACACGGGAGCACTTCCCCCAGGCCTGCAGGGCCTCTGCAACGAGACCGCGCCATCCTTCTGGAGCCCTGCAGCACACCTGGACCGGGAAGCTCAGCCAGCATTGTTTCAGAAGGCGGCAAGGGCAGGAGCTGGACGTCCCTGTTCAGAGTGGCCACACAGCACACTGGCCTCCATGCCTCGCTCTCGGCCCTACGCTGCCAGGGCCGCACAGGCGTGCCACCAAGAAGAGGGTCAGGTGACCGAGGCCGCACAGTGGTGTGTGGTGAGTTGGAACCCACCTGTGGGTCTCACAATCGTAGACTAGGCAGAGGAGGCGCGTCCCCCCTCTGCCCTTCAGGTGAGCCCAGCACTTTCCAAGGCCGTGGCGCATGCCTTCCTCGGTTTTCTGGGTCTTTATCAACTCTTTGCAGCTGCTGGCTTGGCCTTGATAATGGGAGGATCCACAGTGCTTTCCTGTTAAGTCTTACACATTTTTAACTTATTTATTTATTTTCCTAATTTTCCCCCAAGAGCTCTTTTTGTCAAGAACTAAATCTTAAAAAGAGAAATAGAGCATCGTAGAATGAGATTACTCCTTCGTGCCTTTGTGAAAATCCACCCCGTGTGTCTGAATGAATGAAGGCATCCTTGAGTACAGTGGAATCAACAGTCTGCGTCCGTGCAGGCTGAGGGCAGTGTCTAGCTCGCTGTGGTCTGGGATTCCAGAGCTGCCTGGAAGTAGTTCCAGGGTTTGGAAGACACTGGAGCTGGAGCAGCAGAGAGCGGCAGGCTAGGGAGAGCTGTCGCAGCCTCCTGAGCAAGCTGGATTGGCCATCCTTTCTTCCTTATCCATGGTCATCTACTGTGACAAGAAGATAAAACTGGACCTCCCAACCCCAGTCACAGGATGCAAAATACATCCAGCAATCCTTTTAATGATAAGCACTGGGCTCATGGAGACATCCTTTTTAACTGCAGTGCAGAGCAATCTCCCTGGGCATGAGCACTTGGCAATGCCTGCTGAGAGCACAGCACTTCTCTTAATGAAAGCGCTGGCACTCTTGCTGGTCAGAGGAGAGTCCAAGAAAGGCCTTGAGTCCTCGCTCGGCCCATGCCTGAGACCAGGCCCTGGGTACTTCCCCGCCCCAGGCAATGGTTGGTAGTCTTTCCCCTGGCCCTTTGAGGGAGGTGACAGCTCTTGCCGGTCATGCCAAAGGACATGCGTGGAGGTTCGGGGCTTGGCCTGTGTTGACCCCGGCTCTGCCCCTACTGTGTGTCCACAGGCCAGTCATTTACCTTCCCAAGCCACAACTGCCACATCTGCGAAATAGGGACAGTGATAAGTTTAAGTCCATCCAGGTAATGCACTTGGCAGAGCCTGGCTCACACTGCATTCGGTGATGTCTGCCGTCCTGTCACTCCCAGCTGGAACCTTTCTGAAGCTCGCCAGTGCCCGCGGGGCTGCCCAAACATCTCCTTGCCATGCTAACCTGAGTTTCTGCCAGCCCAGAGCAGGGGAGAAAGACGACGTCTTCGCTTTCTGTGCTACACCCTGCGCCTGCCTCAATTCCCCACAGGTGATCGGCGATGGGAAATGACAGGAAATGTCCAAAGAAACTTCACTGGTGGAAACAGCTTTTAAGATACCGTGGCTAGAGCAGGGCGTGGTGGCGCACGCTTGTAATCCCAGTGCTTGAGAGGCTGAGACAGGAGGATCATGCAGGTTCGAAGCCAGCCTCAGCTACTTAGTGAGGCTCTCACAACTTAGACCCTGTTTCCAAATAAAGTATAAAATAGGTCTTGGAGTATAGCCCGGAGGTAGAAAAGCCTTTGGGTTCTACCCCAGTACCACCACCAAAAAAGAAAAAAAAAGTCATGGCTATTTTAAGAACTAGTCATGAATCCCTGCAGTACACGCCAGGCCTTGGAGAGACCGGGTCTCCACTGGAGGGTGACAGGTGGGGGGTAAAAAGACACTTCCACTGGGCCCTTCAACCTGCAAGGTGCCATGGTATTTACTGGTCTTGCTGGGATGGAGTCCTGCTCCCAGGCTGCCTGAGAGCAGCTCTGATACTTCTGCGCAGGAGCAGGGACAGTGGACGAGGCTGATGTGAGGAGCTGGTCTGGAACAGGAATGTGGCCTGGGAGCTGGTCTTTTAGAGGGAGGGCCAGCCAGTCACGGCTGAGCACGAGGACGAGGGTGAGTGCCTCTGGGCCTGGATCTGGAGAGGCAGAGCCTAAGGCAGATAACCCCTGGGCCCCAGGAAAGCCCACAGCTGAGAAGGAGAAGAGAGGAAAACAAATTGTCAGGGAGAAGTCAAGGCGGGCAGCCCAGGGGACCACGTGCTCAGTACCTGATAGGGGAAGGAGGGTGTGGGGAACAGGCACAGGTGCCCCACACACTCCAACAGCCACACCCCTAAGAGGCTGTTTTCTCAGGACCCCCACTGACCCGGGCCAGGAGAAGCAGGCGCCGGGCTGCTCTGCTGCTGGGGAGCGCTGGAGTTAGGAAGCTCTTCCACCCTGTCCAGGGTCATCTCAGGTGCCCGGTCACCTCCGCCCTTCAGCTCCAGAGCCGCCTCCATCATCCCCAATGCTAAGGGAAAGAGGAATGAAGAGGAGACACAGCCGGAGTGTGAGAAGCTCTTCAGGACGGCAGTTACCAACCATATGAAACGACAATTGATACCATAATCTGTTGGGGGGGGGCTTCCTAAAGCCAAAGAATACAGGATGGGGTTTATTTACATAGTTGTTACTCAGATTGACTAGTTTTTTTATTCTTTGGCTACCCACACCTCACTCTTAACCACATTTGCATAATCCCAATAACATTTTAATGTCTGTGACAATTCCATATTACCTAACATCTACAACTGTTCTGATTTCCCCAATTGCCACTGTGTGTGTATGTGTGTGTGTGTGTCACTGGGGCCTGAATCAGGGCATTGTACCTCTGAGCTACACACCCAACCCTTTTTGTTCTTGTTTTGGAACGGCGCTCACTGAGTTGCTGGGGGCCTTGCCTCCAACCTGTGCTCCTTCTGTCTCAGCCTCCCAAGTGCTGGGATTACAAGCCTGCAGACCCGACTGAAAATGTCTTTAAAAGCAAAAAATAAAAAAATAAAAAAAAAACAGTATCTGCCAGGCATGGTGGCACACACCTGTAATCCCAGCACTTGGGAGTCTGAGACATGAGGATTGCAGGTTTGAGGACAGCCTCAGGAGGTACTGAGATTCTCATCAACCTAGCGAGATTCTGTTTCAAAATAAAGATAAAATAGGTCTGGGGGTGTAGCTTAGAAGTAGAATGCTCCTGAGTTCAGTCCCCAGGACCACAAAAAAGGGGATCTAAGTATATAGCTTGGAAGTCGAAGTCCTCTTGGTTCAGTTCCGCAGTATTATTCCCCCAGCACCCCACACACAAACAGGTACCTAATCAAGTTTCCCTCGCGACATTTGTTACTGTGATTCTGTTGTTTAATTTTGATGGGCATCTTTCAGAAGTTTTGAAAGACTTAGGAGCACTTTGTGGGAATTGGGTCTGGGAGTTTATTCTCTCGCCCTTACCACTCCAGTCCTTCTTTAGTAAACACAGGCTTTGACGTTGTCAGGGGTCCCTGTTTGAAAATAAAAAGTGTCCGCACCAGTCAGCCCTTCTTTACATGAGCTTTCTGCCTTAGATTTCTTCCCAAGCTGTCTCATCTCAAGTGCAGGAGGCTTTTTGAAGCTCTGGCCAGCAGGATGACCGGAAGCTTCTCCCTGAGGGCAAAGGCTCAGATTCTGCAGCTGCAGCACAACCCCTCAAGAGCGGGGTACAGCCTTCCCCCTTGACACAGTCAAGCTCAGGTTTGAACACGGAATGTGACTATGAGACAATGAGGGGCCCCTAGAGGACCCTGGGAACACGCTTCTGCAGTTCCTCTTTGGAGATGGCGCTCAGCGCCTGCCCATCACCTTTGAGGAAGAGGCCCACTGCTCACCTTCTAGACACTGGGCCCTCTGCTTTGACCTGGTTCCTTTTTAAGTTCCTGTCCTTTGGATCCTGGGGCCTTCCCCTTCTCAACTTCTTAGTCCTTGGGCCCAGGGACTCCCAAGTGAAGCTAGCAAAAGCGAGGGGAACTCTTGCTTAGACACACTGAAGTAAGTTCACATCTGTTCCTCGCTGCCAATTGGGACTATCCATTTAAAGGCCTGTTCTTAGCTGGGTGTGGTGGCGCACACTTGTAATCCCCACGCTTGGGAGGCGGAGACAGGAGAGACCCTGTTTCCAAATAAAAAGAAAAGTATAAAATAGGTCTGGGAGTGTAGCCCAGAGGTAGAAGGGCTTCCAGGAACCCCAATACCACACACACACACACACACACACACACACACACACACACACACAAATAAAGGCCTGTTCTTCATGATCTTGACCTATTCTACCTACCACATGTTCGTCACAGGGATCTAGACTCTATTGGTAGGTTCATTCTCAGGAGACAAGCCCATTTCGGATCCTGGTGACTTTTACCTCCTTTTCATAACACTCCACAAAATGTCCATTGAGATAAGTACCTGAATTTCCACTGGGCTCTCTGGTCAGTAATTTCTTAAACGTTTTCCCCATGCAACGGTTAAAATCTAGAAGAAGAAAGAAGTTCAATACACACATTCAGAAAATGAGGATCTCAGGTTAATAAGGAACTAACGAGGCTTTGCCATTGCAAATTAGTTACAGTGGGGCTTCCTGGCCATGAATGGAGAATCTACAAAAAGAAGCAGGGATTTTAAAGGAATTCTAGAAAAATGATCGATAGTGTATTGAATTGCCTCAAATCAGACTTTGGAGAATAGACTTTTAAAAGACTCACTATTTTAAATAGCTCTAGTAAGAACCTCATTTCCCAAGGTAGGCTGTATCCTAAAATGAGAAGTCAAAGTAATAGGCCTTAGAGTGTGCTGGGGTGCGGGTGTGTTGACAGGGCAGGCGGAACTCCTACTGCCAGACAGAAACAGAATAGGACGCAGGCGAAATGAACTTATTTTACTTAGCCTACTATGTCTGCAATGTTTTATCTCAATTTATTTTTATTATTTATTTTATTTATTATTTAGTAAATAAATAGTAAATAAAATTTTTATTTATTAAATATTAAAAATAATAATTATTAATTAATTTATTGTGCTGGGGGTTTAATCCAGGGGTACTGTACCTCTGAGCTACACCCCAGCCCTGTTTTATTCTTTTATTATGAAACCGGGTCTAAGTTGTAGAGGGCCTCACTAAATTGCTGAGGCTGGCTGTGATCCTGCAATCCTCCTGTCTCAGCCTCCTCAGTACTGAGATTACAAACATGAGCCACCATGCCCAACTTACCAATGTGTGTTTAATATAAAAATATTAACAAGAGATTTCACATTTCACTTTTTCATATTATGCCTTTGACGTCCGACCTAATTCCATACTTGTGGCCCATCTTACTTCAGACAAGCTACACCTCACCTGTTCACTGGCTGTGCGCAGCTAATAGCTACTCTGTTAGCCAGCTTTGTGGCCTGTCATTAAAATCCTGACAAGAGCAGGTTTGTGGAGGAAGGCTTCTTTGGGCTCGGGTGTCAGGGTCAGTCCATGGTCAGCGGCTCCGTGGCTCTGGCCTGAGGTGGGGCAGAGCATCCTGGTGGGAGGGTGTGGCCGAGGAGCCAGGAAGACAGCGGGAAGCTGAGGAGAAGATTAACTCTCACAGGGCCCGCCCCAGAGGTTACTCCCTCAACAGGGCCCATCCCAGTCGTCCAGCCAGCCATCAGCAGATTGCTCCACCGTGAGGTCAGAGCCCCGCAATCGAGCGTCGCCCAAAGCCTGGCCTCTGAACCCTGCTGCCCGGGGACCATGTGCTCAACACACGAGCCTTTGTAGGACTTTTCAGAGCCGACCTCTAACACTACTTCATGGAACCACAAAGATTTAGAAGAAAACATCTTGGGAAAAGAGAACTTAAGCACATGAACGGAAAAGGGAAGGTATTTCAGCATGCTGAAGACAGGAAAGCACACGTGGACTCGAGAACCCACAGCTCACTTCTGGATGAGCCCCAGAGGCAGGTTGACAACTGAAGCTTCTGGGTGTGTTGTCCCCGGGAAGGCAGATGGCTACAGTTCCCGAGCAAGGTGAAGGGAGGCGGGAAGCTGTGGGTGTGTGGCTTGCGCTCTCATTTTCTCTGGGCTCACTTTGAATAGCACCCCTCTCCCTGGTGAGTACTAACCCTCAGCAGCACTTAGCACCACCCACCGTAGAAGGCAAGGGGGGCCGGGTCGATCGTGCTCTTTCTGCTCCGTAGCACAGGTCTCAGGAGGGCAGGGTCTGTCTGTCTTGTTCACTCTTGCCCTCCACTGCTTCTTACGGAGCCTGGAACACAGGAAGGATTCACAGATACTTGATGAATGAATAAAAGAATAAGAAGAACTTCTACAAAGAGTTGAGGATCAAATGAGCTCGCATGTATAAAAGCTCTTGAAACAAGTGCACGGCACGTAGTAAGCTCGCTACTGTTGTTAAATATTACGACCAGGGCTGAACTGGCCTCCGGGTCACTGGATTAGATGTATTGAGATTAAAGAATCAAGCCACTGGAGTAAATAGACTAGCTTCTTTATGATCTACATACCTGGTGAGCGTATTTCCTACCCTCAAAACCAAGAGTGACCCATCTGAGAACATATGCAGGGAAATTATTTGATACTGATGCTGGCCCGGAGAGGTAAGATAGCATTCCACTCATCCTGGCTTGCGCTTCCAACGGGAAGTGTGCTAACGGTGCAAAGATGCACTGCCGAGGACTGAGAGGAGAAAGGCTGTGATCACAGACTCAGAGCTGGGGGAAACCTGTCTTCTCACTTGGTACAAAAATGCCCCACGATCCTGCTGTCCCAGGTTGGAACAAGGCAAAGGCCACTGCCATCTTGATGCTACGCATTCAGAGGGAAAACTGAAATTTATACATGTAGGTACTGAAATATTTGAAGAGTTGTTTTTTTTTTGTCAAATGATTTTTTTTACCATAACTGCTAAAGTCCGCAGGAAATGTGAGGCTTGAAAATAAATATTTTAAAATTACACTCTTCATTTCTAAGGAAAAAAAGTCCCTATCTTCTAAATTCTAAAAGAGTGGTTAGTGGTAGATTAAATTACAAGAAAAATAGCAGCCAATCTAAACATTAGGACCCATGTGAAAGTATGCAGAGAAAGCCAGGCGTGATGGTGCAAACTTGCAATCCCAGTATTTGGGAGGCAGAGACAGGAGGATCACAGGTTCAAGGCCGACCTCAGCAACTTAGCAAGACCATTAGCAATAAGGCAAGACTCTGCTTCAAAATAAAAAGGGCTGGGTTGTAGCTTGCAGAAGAATGCCTCTGGGTTCAATCTCCATTACAAAAAATATAATAATAATAATAATAATAATAATAATAATAAATTCCCTCCATCTTCCCCCCCCCTCTCTCTCCTTTAGCAGCAAATCTCACCCCATGCCCAGTTCTCACCCAGGGAATCACCACAGATGATGATTGCCCAGATGATCGCCCAGATGTTGACCTGATTCGTGTAAAGGAAAAGAAAGCAGCCCAGGGAGAGGGTGCCATGTCCACCCTGTGGAAAGCCTACTCCATGTTGGGCAGCGTGCGGCGTCTCCATCGCTCCCCCCCTTCCCCAGCAAGCTTAGTGGCAGCACTGAGGTTTCTGCCCTAGAGGAGGGGCCCGTGTGAGCAGCGCTGCGTGGCTCCGTCCCGGCAGGGCCGGCTCCAGCTCTGAGCGCTTTCTACTCCACACACCGGCATCATGGGGGGCATCCCTGTGACCACTCAGTGTTATCAGCGAAGCAACCAGCTGGCTACTAGCACCCTTCCTTTGCTGCCACCTGCTTGCATACTCATTCATTTACTCATCCACGCGTTCGTTCATTCAATCATTCATTTCATTCAGAGTTAGTGATCTTTGAGAAATAGCTCACACCTCTTTCTCCTATTTCTTCATTGAAAACTTCTTTAGGGTTTGTCTTGGAAATGTAACAGGAACGACTTGCTTTGAGGAGGAAATGTTGGACATAGCCATGTACATGAAAGTAGAAGCCGATAGTATTTATTTATTTACTGGCATGGGGGGTCAAAGGGAGGGTTCTACCTCCGAGCTACACCCCAGCCCTATTTTATTTTATTTTATTTTTTTGAAATAGAGTGTTGCAAAGTTTCCCAAGCTGGCCTTGAACCTGTGATCCTCCTGTTGCAGCCTTTCAAGTACTGGAATTATAGGCTTGATCCACTACTCTTGGCTTATTTATTTATTTATTTATTTATTTATTATTTTGTGGGACTGTAGATTGAACTCAGGATCTCTTTACCACTGAGCTACATCTCTAGCCCTTCTTTATTATTTTATTTTAGTTTAGTTTAGTTTGAGACAGGGTCTCATTAAGTTGTAGAGGCTGGACTCCAATTTGTGATCCTCCTATTTCAGCCTCCCAAGCAACTGTGATTCTAGGCATGTGCACAGCAGGGGTAGATACTAACTTTAGAGACAATTCTTACCAATTGCTTCTCTCGGCTTAATAAATCTATTTTTAGGAATTGATATAAGTTTATATTATAATAGCAATATGAGCCTTGTCTTAAAAAGTAACACATTTGTCAAATGTAGCATGTACAATTAAGTAAGTGAAGCCACAGGTCCACTTGGCCTGACTCACGGGAAGGAATGAGAAATGACCCCGTGAAAACCTACTCTGTGCCAGGCAGAGAGCGGAGCCCTCGCCATCACCACAATCTGTCTAAAAGTGAACGCAGCTGCTGGGCGCGGTGGTGCACACTGTAATCTCAGTACTCGGGAGGCTGAGACAGGAAGATCGCAGGTTCGTAGCCAGCCTCTGCTACTTAGTGAGGTCCTGCGCAACTTAGTGAGACCCTGTTTCAAATAAAAATAGGACTGGGGAGAGATGGGTAGCACAGAGATAGACTGAGTTCAATCCCCAATGCCGGAGAGGGGGGGGGAGCGAGAGCGCGCGCGAGAGAGAGAGCGCGCTAACACTGTTGATAACTGATAACCGAGGGCATCTCTGCAGCCTGAACAAAAAAGAGGTATGTGATTGCATGTGACACATGTATTCATTGGTTGCTTCATGGTTTTAAAAGAGAATGAAGCCAGATGTGGTAGCACATGCCTGCAATCCCAGTACATGGGAGGCCAAGATAGGAGGATTGCAGGTTTGAGGACAGCCTCAGCGAGTATAACTTTTATCAACCTAGAGAAACTCTGTTTTAAAATAAAAATAAAATAAGGCTAGAGGTATAGCTCACACATAGAATGCTCATGGCTTCAATCCCTAGCACCAGAAAATAATAATAATAATAATAAATAATAATAGAATGATCCTGTGCCTATTGTTCTGTGACTTTTTATTCTAATGTTAAGAAATTTTCCAAATTTCTAACAGTATAAGGCTAGTATATCCAATTTTTTTTTTTGCGGGTCTGGGGATAGAACCCAGGGGCATTTAACCTCCAAGCTACACCCCCTGCCCTATTTTTATTCTTTTCATTTTTGAAACTGGTTCTCACTGAGTTGCAGAGGACCTCACTAAGTAGCAGAGGCTGTCCATGAACCGCGATCCTCCGGTCTCCGCCTCCCGAATGCTGGGATTACAAGTGTGCGCCACCACGCCCGGCTATATCCAATTTTTTTTTTTAATGGCTACATAGCAATCCATGACATAATATTATTACTGAACTATTACACTCAGACTTTTTTTCTATGACTACAGATAATTTTAAAGAGAATGTGGTAGTTTATTTGTCATTGTGACCAAAATGCCTGACTTGAACAACTTGGAGGGGAAAGGTTTGCTTGGCTCATGTTTCAGAGGTTCAGTCTATAGGCAGCTGGTGTCAAGGCAGAAACATTGTGTCAGAGGGAGTGGCAGGGGAAAGCTGCCCTGTTGTTGGAAGCCAGGAAGGAGAGACAGACACCAGGGACAGATACAGGCCCCGAGGCCACGCCCCCAGGAACCCATGCCCCCCCCCACCTAGAGTTACCACCCAGTGATCCACTCAGGTTATTAATGCATCAGATGGAGCACTTCACTGCTGAGCTCAGAGCCCTCATAATCCAGACTCTTCACCTCTGGACATAGCCGCATCGCCTAACACATGAGCTTTTGGGGGACGTCTAGCTCCAAAGCTTAACAATGAAAATCTCTGCACATTTATCTTTATTTACTTTGTATGAGTGCTTCACGCTTTGTATTCAGAATAGATGCTACCCAGATCTTACCATCCAATGAAGCCACAGTTCACATTCTTGCATTTTTTTAAAGGTTCATTGAGAACATAAGTAAAAATAAATTGTGTGTATGCACAGGCATGTGTGCCAAGCCCCTCATACATTTGTATTTCCTTGCATTTTCCCCCCATTAGCTAAGTCATATTGCCGGTGCCCTTTGCTCATTCGGGTCTCCCCATGTCTCCTTTTCTTGAGTTGTGATGTCATCCCCGTCCTGGTCCTCCTCCTACTTCTCAGGCCACGTTCAGTCTCCTCTGCCCCTGTGTTCCCCTCCAGCTTAGCTTTATAGGGCATGCCTGGGCCTTCTCTTCTCCCTAAATATGGTCCTCATGGTTACAAATGTTATGCTTCCCAAATCTGTATCCTCTCCCATGAGCCCCAGACCCACGTGCCCAGCAGCGCCTGGACACCTCTGCTCGACATCTTACAGGCTTCTCACATTCACGATGTCCCAAACTAAGAGCCTGGTCTTCTGGCCAGACCTGCCTGTACCTTGGCTGTGTTCCCTTTCATAAGAAATGATATCCCTGGCCACCTGGGGAGAAGTCAGAGCTCTGAGCCCCCGTCCACACCCCCACGTGCCGTCAGCCATCTAGCTTGCTGGTCTACCTCCCAGATGTCTCTTAAACCACTTTCCCTAACAGCATGCCACTTTCTGTTCAATGTACCATTTGCTCACTGCCCCAGTCACTGGAGCTGCCTCCTGGCTGTGCCCTGGCATCTAGTCCTACCCTATTCCACCCATCTTCCATGCTGCAGCCAGAAAAGATAGACATTTTTATTTTTTTGCAGTACTAGGAACTGGACCCATGGGCATTCTATTTCCAAGATACAACCCCAGCCCTGTTTTTTATTTCTTCTTTTGAAACAGGGTCTAAGTTGCAGAGGGCCTCACTAAGTAGCTGAGGCTGTCCGTGAACCTGCAATCCTCCTGTCTCAGCCTCCCAAGTGCTGAGATTACAAGAGCGTACCACCATGCCCAGCTAAGATAGACATTTTGATTAGGTAAGAATTTAGAACCTTTGAGCCAGGCTCAGTGGTACATGCCAGCCTCAGCAACTTAGTGAGACCCTCAGCAATTGAGACCCTGTTTCAAACCGAAAATAAAAAGAGCTGGGGGGCTGGGGGTGTAGCTCAATGGTAGAAGACCCCTAGGTTCTATACTCCGTAATCCCTCTAACACAAAATAAATTAGAACCTTTGTATGGAAGAGAAACATTAAATAAAGTCAAGTAGGCAAAGGCTGGGTTTGAAAAAATTATAATACAATAACAAAAATGTATACTTTATAAGGAGCTCTTAAGCTTTGACAAGGAAAAGACAAACAGCCTGATCGGGGGGGGGGGGGTGGGAATGACAAAGGCTAAGAAAAGACAGTTCTCAGAAAAGGCAAGCCCAATCATCAGCAAACAGAAAAGATGCTTACATTTATAAAGGTCAGGGGAAGGCAAATTCAAATAACAACGAAATGTCGCTTTATATCTAATAGTTAAATGTGAAAAGTGTTTCCTAATGCAATAGAAGTGCAAAGAAAATGTGAGTCGGGCATTGCTGATGGAAATGGAAATTGTGAACATCTGTCTTCTAAGCAGCGTGGTGGCTTCTATTAAAATAAAATATCTTTTTGCCCTTTGATTCAGCAACGCCCAGCTCCTTTCTGGGACATCATTCCATAAATATGAAAGCATAAATACGCAGGACGGAGGCAGGAATGGTTGGCGCGGTGCTACTGCAGCAGACAGAGTGAGGGACAACAGGGCTGTTTGCCACTGGAGGTGGCAGATTAATTATGGTTCATTCACACCCTGGAATATTGCGCAGCCATTAAAAAGAATAAATTATTGCAATGCCAGTTGGTTTGGTGCAACTCATGAGATATTGCTGCTGAGAAAGGCAGGATGCAGGCAGTGTATTAAAGGCCATTTTTTATTGAATATTGGCCCATCTCTTATACATATATGCATTATTTGTGACCAACATTTGTCTCTGACTGTATAAGCAGGAAGAAAATACTGAAGGTAGGATCTTAAGCTGCTCACTATAGATTTAGAACTGGAGGTTGTGATGGGTTCTAAAGAGAAGGGAAGCCGGGCGTGATGGCTTATGCTTGTAATCCCCGCGCTTGGGAGGCTGAGACAGGAGGATCACAGGTTCAAAGCCAGCCTCAGCTACTGAGTGAGGCTCTCAGCAACTTAGTGAGACCCTGTTTCAAATAAAATGTAAAATAGGTCTGGGAGTATAGCCCAAAGGTAGAAAGCTGCTGGGTTCCACCCCCAGTACCACCAAAAATAAAATAAAATAAAATAAAAATAAAAATAAAAATAAAGAGAAGGGAACTCCTCTACGCTATAAAAAGAAAAGAAAAAGAAAGAACACAGACTGTGCAGAAACACATATGTGATCCTGCAATTGTGTGAAATGATATATATGCATCTATGTATGATTTATGTTTTTAAATGCCCTTTTTAATGACAGTTAATCTTATTCTGTCACTGCCCTGTTTAGAAACCTTTGGTGAGTTTTTGTCTCAAAAGCCGTTCCTCTTCCCTCAGAACTCAGGGGGAGCCTTCTCTCCACTCCTTGTTTCCCTGGGAATATACATTTTCCCCACTTTGGTACTGGGGATTGAACCCAGGAGCAGTATACCTCTTAACTACATCCCCAGCCCTTTTTAATTTTAGACTTTTGCTGAGGCTGGCCTCAAACTTGCAATCCTCCTGTCTCCACCTCCCAAGCACTGGAATTACAGGCGTGCGCCACCACGCCCGGCATAGGAATAGATTCTTATTGATGCCCTAGTGGCGCATATCACAACTGTACCTGAGTGTTTACTAATTCTGTGTGCAAACTCTGCCTCCTCTAATAGAAAGTAAGCTCTAAGCGGGCAGATGTCCTGTTTTGGAGACAAGATATTCAATGAGGATTTTTGTGAATGCATGAGGGACCGTGCTGTTCTGAAAGGCACGCTGGTCAAGGAGTTGGAAAATGTACACTCTGCTCCCTGTGCCACAGTAAACTTGCCGAGAGACCTGGAGCCGTTTCCTCACCTGTGAAACTGCTTCAGCCCAAGGGACCTGGAGGGCGGAACCAGCGGAGAGCCGCCATCCCTTGGAGTCAGTGCTGGGGAAACCAGAGCTGGAAGCCCCTCCCTCGCCCACATCTGCCACCCACCAGTCATCAGCTCTCGTTTTCCTCAGCCCCTTATCACATCTCCAGGGAAATCAGGATCACTGGCTAAATAACATGTAAAGTTTCTTCCAGCTCAAAAATTACTGTGATTCTTTTTCTCTGAGCAGCAGCCTTCCCCGGGTCTGTTCCCGCTTCTCTACGCAGCCAGCTCGGTTCCTGGCCTTGTTCTTCTATTGTTCTTGAGCCCAGAAACCCTGGGAAGCTGTCTTTATGCAGCGTCCAGGCCCCCAGCCACCACCACCCATGGCCACTTCTTCATTCATAAGGCAGTTATGAGCATCCACTATTGGCTCACGGCTTAGACCATTCTCTTTCATCTGCCTCCTGTGTGATCTGTTGAGACAGCACATCATTAACAAAGCAAAGGAAGGGGGCAGGTGCGTTCTTAACGGCAGCTCTTCTTGAAAAAGGGAGATGGATTCTAAGAATCCTTGCAAATAGGCAAATGGGGGGGGCATTGCTTCTTCTTAAAAATTGCTGAACGCCGTTGCGTACACTTGGTCTATAATGGTTTTTATTTCTCCCAGGCTCTTTCAATTATCCTGATTGTTACCAGGCAAAAAGTTCAATCCAGGTTTAATTTGTCACTAATGGTAACCCTAAATAGCTGCTCTTCTCTCTTAATAAGAAAGTCAAGTCTGGAACAAAAGACATTTAAATTCACTTGGGAGTATCAAAAATATCCCAATGCTACGGTGCTCCTAAGCGTTTAGTGAGCCGTTGTGGGGAGGACGCTCTGACCTGGAGCACTAACCTGTCTCTGCACCATGCACATCCCACCATGGTCCCGCGCGCTGTCACCCGGCTACACCGACAGAGGTGGCCAGCGATGTTCACCATCAGCCAGGGAGAGTGAGTTGGATTCAGCCCCAGAGTGCCAGCATACCCATCCTTGCTCTTCCTTGTGCCCAGCTTGCTTCTCTGTCATTGTGTCTGATCTCAGCTAGTGACACCTCTTGGTCAGCCAAGAAAGAGGCCTGGAGTCACCGCCAACTCCTCCCCCACCTCCAGTCACTAAGTTCTTTGACTGCGATTCTCAAACCTATCCTGAATCCGTGTAGTTCACCGTTCTCTCACCAGCACCCTGGTCTCCTGTTCCCATCCACAGCGTTTTTGTTTCGATAGTATTGACTTTATTTCTCATGGTACTAGACTGGGGATTGAACCCAGGGGCTTGTACATGGTAGGCAAGCATTCTACCCCTGAGCTATATCCCCAGCCCATTTTATTTTATTTTATATTTTTGATACTAGGGATTGGACCCATTGAGCTACATTGGCCAATTCCTTTATAAAATTTCTTTATTTTAAAACAGAGTCTTGCTAAGTTGCCCATGCTGGCCTCAAACCTTCCATCTTCCAATCTCCCCCTCCTGAGTAGGTGGAATCACAGACACACACCACCACACCCGGCTCCAGCATTGACTTTATTCTGGTTTCTCTGCCTCTGTGACTTCCCCGTCAACCATTCTCCATTCTAAAGATGGAGTCAGTCTGCTGAAACTTAAATTGTGTCAGGCTGGGGTGCACATCAATGGTAGAACACTTGTCTAGTATGAGCCAGGCCTTGAGTTTTATCCTTAGCACCAAAAAAAAAAAAAAAGTCAGGTTGTCACAGTCAGCATTCTCCTCAGCTATAGTCTAAACACTTGACCATGTAACCTAGAGGAAAGAAGGTTTATTTTCTTGTGGTTTCAGCTCCAGTCCACGTGAGGCCGGGGACCATGGATCTCAGGGCATGGCGGCAGGAGCTAGAGAGAGGGAGAGTGCATGGGCTGAGCTCCTCACATCATGGAGGCTGGGAGCTTGCGAGGGAGCAGGGAGAAGCAACCATATAGAGCCCCAAGGCTGCACCCCAGGGACCCACCTTCTCCACCCACACTCTACTGGCCACGGCCACCACCCAGATTAGTCCATAATGGATTTATCCACTGCTGGGATTGCAGCCCTTATGACTCAATCCTTTCAGCTCCAAACATTAATAAATGAGCTCTTTAGGGGACATTTTATATCTAACTATAGCACAGGCCTTTTTTTTTTTTCTAGCTAAAAATCTTTCTGTGGCTTCCTCCTGCCCTTAGGATAAATTCAAGCCCATGCACACCTTATCTGACACCCCCCCACACACACACACACTCACAGGGACTGCGTTCTGGTGCCCGTGCGTCTCACTCCCGCCAGGCCTCGGGTCCCTCCACTCTGCTCCTTGGGGGTTGCTTTTCTTTCTGGCACATGAGTTCTCCTGCACTCAGGCCTTCCTGTGGGGATGCTGCCTTCTTTACCTGAGGGCTCTCTCTCCTCTCTGCCCCACCTGCTCACCACCTGCAGCTGACCGCCTACAGCTGGTCAACTCTTTCCCATGCTGGCGTTCTGAGTCAATGTCAGCCTGACTTGCAGGGAGGACCTTGCTAAGTGGCTCCCCTCACTGTGCCCCCTTGTGGAGATCCGGAGCACCTGGAGCCAAACCTGTGCTGTTTGCAGCCCTGGTCCCAGCAGGCCCAGCAGGCCTGGTGTGCACTCGGGGCTCCACAAATGTGGGATTCATTTCTTTCTTTCTTTTTTTTTTTGGTGGTGGTACTGGGGTTCCTGGAAGCCCTTCTACCTCCGGGGTACACTCCCAGACCTATTTTTACATTTTTATTTGGAAACAGGGTCTCCTAAGCCAGCGCCCGCGGCTGGCTTCGAACCTGCGCGATCCTCCTGTCTCTGCCTCCCAAGCGCAGGGATTACAAGCGTGTGCCACCACCCCCGACCTCATTTCTTGAATTTATGTGGGCCCAATTTTACACTAAAGAGTAAGTTCCACCCACTCAACGTGCTCTTAAGTTCCTGTACTTTCTATCAGCTGTTTATCAGCCTGTCACAAAAAGCACCTGCTGAATAATTCCTGCCACTGCAGTTCCCTTTTTCGCTTTTCTTTAAAGAACATCTCGGAGCCAGGCGTGGTGGCACACACTTGTAATCCCCGTGCTTGGGAGGCTGAGACAGGAGGATGGCACAGGTTCGAAGCCAGTCTCAGCTACTTAGTGAGGCTCTCAGCAACTTAGTGAGACCCTGTTTCCAAATAAAATATAAAATAGGTCTGGGAGTATATCCCAGAGGTAGAAAGCCCCTGGGTTCTACCCCCAGTAGCACCACCAAAAAAAAAAAAAAAAAAGAACATCTCGGGAGCTGCTTTTCCATTATCAATAAAGTGATTTTTTTTCTAGCCATTTTTATTTTCTCCTCTTAGGTCTCATCAGTTCTGATTCTCTACCACTATTTGAGGCTGTGAACAAGAGCGTGACACTTCACACATCAATAGCCATCTATGTGTTCTGAAGACATCATTTTGGCTGGGTATGGTGGTGTGCGCCTATAATCCCAGTCCTGGAGAAGCTGAGGATCACAGGTTCAAGACGAGCCTCAGCAACTTAGTGAGATCCTGTTTCAAAATATAAAAAGGGTTTGAAAAGCCTCATGTGGTGGCTCATGCTTGTAATCCCCGCACTTGGGAGGCTGAGACAGGAGGATTGCGCAGGTTCAAAACCAGCCTCAGCTACTTAGTGAGGCTCTCAGCAACTTAGTGAGACCCTGTTTCCAAATAAAGTATAAAATAGGTTTGGTAGTATAGCCCAGATGTAGAAGGCCCATGGGTTCCCTCCTCAGCGCCACAAAAATAAACAAACATAAATAAAAAGGGTTTGGGGGATGAGCTTGGATAGAACACCCCTGGATTGGATCCCCAGCACCAAAATAAGTAAATAAATTAGTGAGAAAACACAAATACATAAAGTTGTAGAATGGGAAGGGCACAGAGTCAGAGGTGTCCTTGTTGACAGCCGGGTCACTGAGCCCCGCAGCAGTAGCCTCAGGGTCTTTGATTTGATATCATTGATGAGGATGGGAACAAGATTGAATACCAGAGTTAAAAACATGCCAGGTTCTCTCCTTTTATGTTCATTGAGTAGCCCTTAAGTAGATTGTTTCAAATGGCAAAGTTGAGCTGGGCATGGTGGCAGACGCCTGTGGCCCCAGTACTTGGGAGGGTGAAACAGGAGAATCACAAAGGTTTGAGGACAGACTCGGCAAGTAGTGAGACTCTCATCAACCTAGTGAGACCCTGTTTCAAAATAAAAAATAAAATAGGGCTGCGGTTGGAATTCAGAGGTGGATGAAACATAAAAGAATTGAAGAATTGGATGTCAGCCGGGCGTGGTGGCGCACGCTTATAATCCCAGCATTTGGGAGGCTGAGACAGGAGGATCGAGGTTTGCAGACAGCCTCAGCTACTTAGTGAGGCCCTCTGCAACTCAGTGAGACCCTGTTTCAAAATAAAAAAAATTAAAAGTAGGACCCACACACACACACACACACACACACACACACACAAAATTGGATGTCACACATGGCAGGGGCTGCCTCTCTCGGGGGTGCACAGGAGCCATCTACTGTTGCTCCCCCTCCCCCGGATCCTCTGGGTGGGGGAAGAATCTGACTGCTGTGGAATTTGACTGCTTGAGCCCATTGCCCAACCCCCGCACATACGCTCAGCTTCCTTGAGGGTTGTTTTTTTTTTTTTCTTTTGTACTGGGGATTGAAACCAGGCCCAATTCTACCTCCAAGTACACCTCCAGCCCTCTTTTGTTGTTGTGGCTTTTTTTTTTTTTTTTTTTTTTTTTTTGGTTGGTACTGGGGGTGGAACCCAGAGGCTTTCTACCTCCGGGATATACTCCCAGACCTTTTTTATACTTTATTTGGCAACAGGGTCTCACTAAGTTGCTGAGAGCCTCACTAAGTAGCTGAGGCTGGCTTCGAATCTGTGCGATCCTCCTGTCTCAGCCTCCCAAGCGCGGAGATTACAAGCGTGCGCCACCACGCCCAGCTTGTTGTGGCTTTTGAAACGGGGTCTTGATAAATTGTTGAGGCTGGCCTCTAACCTGTGATCCCCAGAACTGGGATTACAGCTGTACACCGCCGCACCCCCCCCATGTCACCACTTTACTGAGCCTGGCAAGACTGCAGGGAATGCCGGGTATGGGAAAGAAGTCAAAAGTCGGCTTGGGACGTGTCAAGTCTGGGGATCACAGGCCTGTCCTGCCATGACACATGGGCTTCTTTGCTTCTTTCTGGGGTGTCCAACTTGCATGGCCAGAGGTTGGCTGGCTCAAATGCAGTGCCCTGCCTGTTCTGTGCTCTCGGCCCTGCCTTTGCAGAAAAAAATTATTCTGCAGTTTTCCACATTTAATTTCTGATCAGGCCCTTCAATTGCAGCCCATATTCTCCTGGCCTGTTTACCCACCCACTCTGCTGATGGTCTAACATTATCTTCCTTGCTGGAAGCCTTGGCCACCCCATCCTCCAGCCGCTCTCCTCAGCTGAGGGCTCGGCTTCTTGTGCCACTCAAGAGAAGAGACGGTGGAGAGACCGTCCCACCAGCTCCCACAACCTGCCTAGCTGCCGGCTGGCCCTCGGCCCTTACCCTGTTCCCCTCCCACTGGAACGCCGTCTAACCCCTCCAACTTGCCATCCTCCTAGCTCAGCCTCCCAAGTGGCTGAGGTTGCGGGCGTGGCCACAATGCCCAGCAGAGACAGATACTACCTTCAGAGACAATTCTTACCACTTGCCCCTCTTGGTTTAATAAATTTATATATTTTTTTAGGAATCCATATAAGTTTATATTATAATAGCAATATGAGCCTTGTCTTAAAAAGTAACACCTTTGTCAAATGTAGCGTGGATAGCTTAATAAGTGAAACCACATGCTCAGCTGGCCTGACTCACGGGAAGGAATGAGAAACGACCCTGTGGAAACCTACTCCTTGCCAGGCAGAGGGCCGAGCACTTCACCGTCACTATAATATGTCTTTAAAAGTGAACACTGCTAGCCAGGCGTGGTGGCTGCATACTTATAATCTCAGCATTCGGGAGGCTGAGACCGGAGGATCATGGTTTGCAGACAGCCTCAGCTACTTAGTGAGGCCCCTCACAACTCAGTGACATCCCATTTCAAAATTAAAAGGATTAAAAAATAAGGCTGGGGGTGTAGTTCAGAGGTACAATGCCCCCGGGGTTCCATCCCCAGTACCGCAAAAAAAAAAAAAAAAAAAAAAAAAGTTAAAAAGTTAAAAAGTGAACACTGCTAGTCAGGTGTGGTGGTGCACACTTGTAATCCCAGGACTTGGGAGGCTGAGACAGGAGGATCACAGGTTCGTAGCCAGCCTCTGCTACTTAGTGAGGCCATCTGCAACTTAGTGAGACCCTATTTCCAAATAAAAAATAGGTTTGAGGGTTTAGCCCAAAGGTAGAAGGGTCCTGAGTTTCATCCCCAGTACCATACACACACACACAAAAAGATTATGAGGGAGAGGAGGAAAAAAATTATGGTACCTTAAATTTTTTTAGTACTGGGGATAGAACCCAGGGACATTCATATATCTTGAGCTAATATGTCTTGAACTATACTCCCAGCCCTTCTTATTTTTTATTATGAACAGGGTCTCACTAACTTACTGAGGGTCTCACTAAGTTGCTGAGGCTGGCTTTGAACCTGCGATACTCTTGTCTCCACCATGCTGACTTGAAAGACTTAACTCTTGGACAGCAGAGAGTTAAGGGCCTGTGTCACCACGATGTCCCTCAGTACTGGTCTCAGTGAGAGGACTGCCTCTGCCCTTGCTCATGGGAGAGAGGCTGTTGGAAGAGGCTGGATCAATTAGAATTAGATTTGATTATATGAAATTTAAGGAAAAATGTAGAAGTGGCTTTAAAATGTAGATTATATTCCTTTTTTTTTTTTTCCGGGTCTGGGGCTGGAACCAGGGGCATTTGACCACTGAGCTACACCCCCTTCCATACTTTTTATTCTTTATTTTGAAACAGGTTCTCACTAAGTTCCAGAGGGCCTCATTAAGTAGCTGAAGCTGTGGGTGAACCGTGAGCCTCTGGTCTCAGCCTCCTGAATGCTAGGGTTACAAACCTGTGCCACCACGTCTGGCTAGATTATACTTCTTTTACATAAAAAAAAAAAAACTTAGAGCTGGGCAGTGCTAGCCACATGGCTACACTGTTATAAAATTTTGCAGAGATCCCGAAGCCCAAGCTAGTACTGTTGCCTCCCCTGGCTGCAGCTGGAGAGATGGGCCAGCTGGCTGGTTTCAGGCCGCAGGATGGGGAGACAGGAGCCCATGTTCCCCTTCCCCATAGGGACGCTTTTGAGAAACACCAAACAACCCTTCTTGCATTTCATTTCCCAAAACATAGTTACATGTTCAACCCAGAGGCCAGGAAGGCCGAGACCCTAGTCTCTCTCTCGGGTGGCCCTGTGCCCAGCTGAAAAGTCTGGATTCTGTTGCTAGAGAACGGAGAATGGATGTTGGGGGTCAGCTAGCAGATTCTGGGCAGGTTCACTCAAAGCAAATTAATAGACGACTGCTTACGTACTCCGGGGCACCTGTGTTCCTAAGAAGAGGAAGGGTTGTTTGTGTTGAGATTTATTCATTCATTTTCTCTCCCTCCCCTTCCCTCTCTTCCTCTCCCATATCCACCAGCATTTGCTGGAGATAACATGCTCTCCCCAGGGCTCTGTGTACACTTGCGCAGCTCCAAGCCTTCTGTGTGTGTGTGTGTGTGTGTGTGTGGAGGGGGCTGTTGTATTGGGGATTGAATAATCCAGGGGCATTCTATCTCTGAGCTATACCTCCAGCCCTTTAAAATTTTTTTTTTGTTTTAAAACAAGATTTCGTACCTGGAGTGGTGGCGCACGCTTATAATCTCAGGAGGCGGAGACAGGAGTATCGCAGGTTCGTGGCCAGCCTCAGCTATTTAGTGAGGCCCTTAGCAACTTAGTGAGACCCTGTTTCAAAAAGAGAATAAAATATATGCCTGGAAATGTAGCTTGGAGGTAGAATGCCCCTGGGCTTCATCCTCAGTATAGAAATAAATAAATAAACAAATAAATAAATAAATAAGAGTCTTGCTAGGTTGCTTAGAGTCTCATTAAATTGCTAAGACTGGCCTCAAACCTTCGCTCTTCCTGTATCAGCCTCCCAAGTACTGGGGTTGCAGGGGTACACCACCACAGCAGCTGGTCTTCTGCTTTTGAGTATTCAATTGCTGGATAGTGTCCACCTCATGAACACACCATGGTTTTCTGGTGAGGTTACTTAGGTTGTTGTAGCATTTTGCCATTGTGATTTAGGCTGCAAAGTTTGTGGCTTTTTAGGGGGAGAGGAAGAGTACATCACTGATAGTTTCCCTAGAATTAAACCTAGAAATGGAATTGCAGAGTCAAAAGACATTAGTAGAAATACCAAGATGGGTGTGGTGGCACACACCTGTAATCCCAATACTTGGGAAGTTAAGACAGGAGGATCTCAGGTTCAAGGCCTCCCTCAGCATCTTAGCTGGATTCTATTTAAAAAATAAAAAAAATGAAAAGAACTGGGGATGTAACTCATAGGTAGAACGCCCCTGGGTTCAATCCCAAGTACTGAGAGAGAGAGAGGAAGGGGAGAGGGAGAGAGAGGGAGCGAGAGGGAGAGGGAGAGGGAGGGGAGAGAGAGGTTGATTCCAATAGTATCTACTCATCAGTTAAAGACAGTAAATGCATCAACTTGGTTAATATTCATAACCACAGAAAGAGATGGTATATGTAAGTCCCATTTACAGTTACTCCATAAAGAAACTGAGTCACTGAGAGGTTCCGGCACTTGCCAACATTGTAATTATTCAGTGAGGCTATAGGTACATAATTAGCACCATGCCTAGCTGCTTTGTGATGAGTATTTTTAAAGCTTGTATGTACAAGTGCCAATACCCTACCAAACACATGAGGCCAGTTTGCTTCCAAAGCAGCATGACATGCACCAGAAACCAACCTGATGGCTGTCTTTTTAATACATAACACGAGGCCTGGTATGCAGCAACCTTGGGTGTGTGTGAGTTGACTTAGAAACGCAGTCTATTGTCAGCCGTGGAAAAGTCGCAGGAGCGTGAGGCTGTGTCCCCAGGCCTGTCAGTCCCACTGTGGCCCCAGGGTTCACTCCACCTCAACGTCACACCTCAACGTCTCTGGAGGAAGCTGGCACGAGCAGCCACCCCAGACAACAAGGAAAACAAAGCTTGTTGTTTCTTTTCAAATGGCTGAAATTTCCAACTTTGTTTTCATCATCAAAGCCATTTATTTTCTAGCTTTTGTAGAAGCAGGTTGAGTTTGGAGACTGATTTTCTTAAAGGGCATACATACCTTTATTTAAAAACAGCAAAACAGGTCGCAATGATGATTAATGAGTGGAATTGCCGTAAACACAAGCCCGGGCCTTCAATGACCCACAAAACGAAAAGAAACACAATTAGCTGATCAAAACAGAGACAGAGTTGACCCTCTTTATTTGCAGATGCCTACTTGTAATTTGCCTATTTGCTCAAGTCTGTTCGTGATCTTCAAATCTATATTTACAGCATTCTAGATGTGAGCGTAGGGGTGAAAACCTGGAGCCCCAAATCCCAGGTCCCAGGAACGTGCGGCAGAGTGGGCGCGACCTCTTCGTTGATACGTTCGTTGTTACCAAGCGTTCTCTCTGCAGTCTATTTAGTGCCATGATTTTGCATTTTTATCCTTTTTTGGATGATTTCAGTTCTCCTTAGCATAATGTGAAGGAGCTAGCTAGCATTCCTACACGCAAGAAGGCTGCGACGTGGCTCACAGAGGAAATGCGTGTGTCAGACAAGCTGGGTTTAGGTGTGCGTTACGGGGTGGTGGCTGTGAGCCCAGTGTTAATGAGTCAACAATATATATTAAGGTGCCTTTCTTCATTTACTTGTTTGTTTGTGTACTGGGTATTGAGCACGGGGGCAATCTACCTCCAGACTACACCCTACCCTTTATTTATTTTTTCTCTTTGAAATAGTGTTTCACTAATTTGCTGAGGCTGGTCTTGCACTTGTGATCCTCCTGTCTTAGCCTCCTGTGTACTGGGATTACAAGTGCGCACCACACCTGGATACTTAGGTGTTTTTAAACAAAAACACAAATGAAACAAGGCCATGTGTATTGACTGGTTAGTGAAAACATTTGACCAGAGGATCGTAGGAACTTCGTACTGTATTTCCCCTATGAGAGCATTCATAGTGACTTCAGAGGACAAAACTACTGTGTACCAATGAATGGACCACCTTTCCTTCCTTCTTTCTTTCTTTCTTTCTTTCTTTCTTTCTTTCTTTCTTTCTTTCTTCTTTCCTTGCTTCCTTCCTTTTTTTGGTACTGGGGATTAACCCAGAAACACTGGAGGACAACTGCAGCAAGTAGTAAGACTCTCATCAACCTGGCAAGATTCTGCTTCAAAATAAATATAAAATAGGGCTGAGGTTGTAGTTCAGAGGTAGAATACTCCTGGGTTGAATCCCCAGTGTCTGTCTGTCTGTCTGTCTGTCTGTCTTCTCTCTTTCACACACACACATATGCACACACATGCACACAAACACACACACACACAATCTCTCCATTTCAATCTGTTCAGCTAATTGTGTTTCTTTTCATTGTGTGGGTCATTGAAGGCCCGGGCTTGTGTTTACAGCAATTCCACTCATTAATCATCATTGCGACCTGTTTTGCTGTTTTTAAATAAAGGTATGTATGCCCTTTAAGAAAATCAGTCTCCAAACTCAACATGCTTCTACAAAAGCTAGAAAATAAATGGCTTTGGTGATGAAAACAAAGTTGGAAATTTCAGCCATTTGAAAAGAAACAACAAGCTTTGTTTTCCTTGTTGTCTGGGGTGGCTGCTCGTGCCAGCTTCCTCCAGAGACGTTGAGGTGTGACGTTGAGGTGGAGTGAACCCTGGGGCCACAGAGGGACTGACAGGCCTGGGGACACAGCCTCACGCTCCTGCGACTTGTTCCGAGGCCTTCTCATGTTTGGCCTTTGTCAACATACAGCTCTATTCTGGATCCCTTGCCAAGTTTTTCCGCAGCCCCTTCCCTCTTGGCTTCCAGTTTCCCAGTCGCTTGTCTTAGCACCAAGGTGGGGCTCCCAGGAAGGAAGGGAGGTTGTGTGGAGCTGGTGCGCTGAAGCGGGCAGTAGTTATGCTGGTATTGTTGTTGGAGAAGGGTCCGAGGGAGTCCCTAGCAGAGAGAAGAGGACCTAGTTTAGCTCTGGCAGGGTTTTGGCTTACACTGCAGAAAGGAATCTCAGGACATGTCAAGAGAGGCACATGCAAAGAATTATTTAGGAAAGCAAGGAGATTTATTCAGAAAAACAAAAGGAAATGGGGTGTGGTGGTGCATGCTTGTAATCCCAGTGCTTGGGAGGGTGAAACAAGAGGATAACAGGTTTGAAGTAAACATTGATAATTGAGTGAGACCCAATTTATTCTTGAAATTATAAAATTTGTTTGGGGATGTAACTTGCAGGTAGTACACCTCTGGGTTTAATTCCCAGTACAAAAGAAGAAGGAGAAGTAAAGAAGTAAAGGAAGGAAGAAAGAAAGACAGATAGGCAAAGAAGGGTAGAGCAGGATACACACGCAGAAGAGGAAGTAGCCGGGCGTGGTGGCGCACGCTTGTAATCACAGTATTCGGGAGGTTGAGACAGGAGGATCACGGTTCACAGACAGCCTCAGCTACTTAGTGAGGCCCTTCACAACTCAGTGAGACCCTGTTTCAAAATAAAGAATAAAAAAATAGGGCTGGAGGTGTAGCTTGGAGATGGAATGCCCCTGGGTTCCATCCCTGGTACCATAAAAGAAGAAGAAAAAGAAGAAGCAGATGGAGAAGAAGAAGGAGAAGGAGAAGGAGAAGAGGAGGAGGAGGAGGAGGAGGAGGAGGAGGAGGAGGAGGAGGAGGAGGAGGAGGAAGAGGAGGAGGAGGAGGAGGAGGAAGTGTGGGCACTGGTGAGGAATATATGCTTTTGGCATCTCAGGTGTTTTTTATTTTTATTTTTTTTTCAGTATGAGGGATTGAACCCAGGGGCATTCTATCTCCAAGCTATAACTCCACCCTTTTTATTTATTTATTTTTTATTTTGAAACAGGGTCTTGTTAAGTTGCTGAGGGACCTCACCAAGTTGCTGAGGCTGGCCTTGAACCCACAGTCCTCCTGTCTTAACCTCCCAAATAGCTAAGATTACAGGCATGTGCCACCACGCCCAGTTTAGGCTTCTTTTAAAGGGAACTTTGTAAATGGTAAGCATAAGAAGTGTGTGAGTTGGTGTCAGTGTAACAAGCTCCAGTCTTTTGTTAGTGGAGCACATAGCAGGTCATGGTGACCTGGGTGTTTTTCTTAGAATCCTTAGGTTGATATTATCTAATTAACAGGCAACACTTGGACTGCACGCTCATTGTGGGTTTATAACATATTCATATTCTCTCTCTTTCTCTCTCTCTCTCTCTCTCTCTCTCCTTTCCAGACTTCCTTTAATCAATCTAAAAATATGTTCTGTAAGCTAACACATTATACATACACTAATTAATTGGACTTACAGTACCCTATGTTTGATCAGACCTTTTAAGAACTCTGGCCCGGTGGAAGACAGGCAGAGGAGTGGAGTGAAGGTGGTCATGGAGTCTTTTGATGAAGACTGAATCTGTATTCGTTGTTAATGAACGCTGTATTGCTAATAAGGACAAGCTTTCTAACAAGTACTTAGGCAGAACAATAAAATCATTTTCTCTGTCTCTCAGCATCAGACAAGAACTGCAGCCAGGGTTGACTTTGGTCAGCTAAAAGTGGGCTGTTAGCCCAGCTTAACACTGAATGTTAAAACCCAGACACCTACACTGATAAAAGAATTATATAGACTCTCACAACAGTTAGACTAAAGTTAAAAGACAAAAAAGCAAACTGTATTAACCCAATATTAATTTCTAATAACACAAAATAGTTATAGCCCAGGCCTCTATACTTTAAAAGATTATATTCCTGTGTCTTTCTTTTATTATAAAACAAGTTTTCGACATAGTAAGTAACTTCTAGCAGACAGAGATAAGGAAAACGCTGACTCACCAAGGACATGAGTGAACAGTCCATGCTTTAAACTGTAAGAATAAAAATAAAAAGCAAAAGCAAAGCAGGCTTCTACTCTGCGGGCACCCTGACCTCGCTAACCAAGTAACACGCACACGCGTGTGTGTGTGTGTGTGTGTGTGTGTGTGTGTGTGTGTGTGTGTGTTTTACTGGGAATGGAACCCAGAGGCTTTCTACCTCCTACTGGCTATACTCCCAGACCTATTTTACACTTTATTTGAAACTGGGTCTCACTAAGTTTCTGGGAGCCTCACTCAGTAGCTGAGGCTGGCTTCGAACCTGTGCGATCCTCCTGTCTCAGCCTCCCAAGTGCGGGGATTACAAGCGTGCGCCACCACGCCCGGCGAAGTACCACATTTTGATCAGTGATGTCAGACCTGCCTCTCCCTGTGAGGATGAGCAAAGGACAACAGAAAAGGCCACACAGCAGAGATAACTGTGTGTTATGTCTGCTTTTGGTGGGAAAACAGGACTATTGGCTAAGTAGGGTGGGAGGAAGGAGATAATGAATTGTTATAAAAAACGTTACGTAAAGTTTAGAGACCTCAGAGTCTTACTTTCAAGGCAGCCCACTGCGTCCCTCTGACGTAGTGCTTTGATTGTTCTGTCCCTTCGTTCTACTTTTGTAATAACAAAACTTTGCTTAGGCTCGAGGACTGCAGTTCTATTTTTTTTTTTTTTTCTAAACTAGCTAAGAACAAGAATCTATTGCAACACCCCAAACCGTTACATTTGGATTTAAAGCCACGGTCCCTCTTTCCGTCCTTAGTTGTCTCCTGTCTACGTATCCTTGTTTCCCTTATCCTACCTCAGTGTGACTTCCCTGGCCTTTCCGTTCCCCTCAGGTCTTGGAGCAGCCATACATCTTGAAGAGCTCCTAGCCTGTTCTTTCCTGGAGACAAGAAGAGTCTCTAGGTCCCAAAGGACACTGACCAGCCAGCGAATGTGAAGAGTGGGCATTTCTGATGCCCCCAACAATTTTTATATCAGCCTTTACCAAAAGGATCTCGCTCGGCTTATTTGTCAAAAAACAGTGAAGAGTCAATATTCTACACGGGTCTCTAGGATCCACATCATTTCACACTCCTGTCTTGAATCAGGTTTGCAAACTTGGCCTGCCCAGTTCAATATACCAGCCACACGTGCTGATTTAAATATAAAGCTTAGAGCCGGACACAGTGGCACTCATCTGTAATACTAGTGCTTCAGAGGCTGAGACAAAAAGATTGCAGATTCAAGGTCAGCCTTAGCAATTCAGCGAGGCCCTCAGTAACTCAGTGAGATTCTCTTTCAAAATAGAAATAAAAAGGAGCCTGGCGTGGTGGTGCACGCTTGTAATCCCACCATTTGGGAGGCTGAGATGGGAGGTTCGCGGTTCACAAACGGCCTCAGCTACTTAGTGAGACCTTGTTTAAAAATAAAGAATAAAAAATAGGGCTGGGGTGTGTAGCTCGGAGGTAGAATGGCCCTGGGTTCATCCCAGGTACCACAATTATATAAAAGAAAAAAAAGAAAAGAAAAGAAAAAGGGCTGAATGTGTATCTTAGTAGAATGCCCCTGGGTTCAATCCTCAGAATAATAAACATAATTAATTAAAAATAAAACTTAGGCTGAATGCAGTGGTAAATGCCTGTAATCCAGTATTTGGAAGGCTGAGAAAGAAGGATCACAATTTTGAGGCCAGCCTCAACAACTTAGTGAGAGCTTCAACAACTTAGAGAGATCTGTTTCAAAATAAAAAAGGGCTGGGGGTATAGCTTAGATGTATAATTTCCCTGGGCTCAATTCCCAGTACCTAAATAAATAATAACTAAAATTAAATTTAAAATTCAGTCCTCAGTCACATTAGCCATTTTTAAAATGCTCAGTAGCTACATCTGGCTAGTCACTAACATATCAGTAGTCTGATCATAGAACAATTCTATCATGTGGAAAAATTTCATTAGTTAGCATTGATCTGGACTATTTTGGAATGTTGTCTCAAGAACGCAGTTTCTCCAAGATACTATTTTCCTATTATGGTTGAAAATACAATGAAGATCCTTTAATAATAAATTATCAGTTTAGTCTCCTCTAAATAATGTCATAAAAGTCAGTTGAAGCTGGGTGTGGTTACACATACCTGCAATCCCAGTACTTGGGAGACTGAGTCAGGAAGATCATTTGAGGACAGCTACAGCAAGCAGTGAGACGCTCAGCAACCTAGTGAGACCTCGTTTAGAAAATAATAATAATAAAAATAGGGCTGAGGGGTGTAACTTAGAGGTAGAATGTCCCGGGGTCTAATGCCCAATACCAAATACACACACACACACACACACACAAATAAATAAATAATTAATTAAAAATGAAAAAAAAGATTGAGGCATTGTCCAAGGAGGAGGAAAATATTTTAGGAAAGGCAACATTTTTAAAAGATACTTTTGATTCCTAAATATATATTTGTGTTAGCCAGGTGTGGTGGCGCACGCTTGTAATCCCCGCGCTTGGGAGGCAGAGACAGGAGGATCGCGTAGGTTCGAAGCCAGCTGCGCTGGTTTAGGAGACCCTGTTTCCAAATAAAAATATAAAATAGGCCTGGGAGTGTAGCCCGGAGGTTCAAGGGCTTCCAGGAACCCCAGTACCACCAAAAAATAAAAATAAAAATAAAAAAACATAAAAAATAAATATATATTTGTGTTAATAAATATTATATATATATATATATATATATATATATATATATCGATCATCTCCTTAATAGGTTGGTCACTAGAAACCAAAATCACCTTCTGCTCAGAGTTGTCCTAGATCTGTTACCAGGATCCTGAACTAAGGAAGGTGGCACTTGAAGAAGTGTCCACAGAACTTCGAAACAGTAGGTTACATTAACTTTTTAAAAAGTTCATTCATTGTAGAGGAAATGACTCCAGTGGTCAGCACTGTTAGCCCTGGATAACCTGAAAAATTGTTCTAAAAATAAATCCTCTGTAAACATCTTCACCCCAAAGCAGTTATTTGGGAAGCAGAGGGGCATTTGGCAGGAAGCCTTCAGAAGGGCCCCGCAGGAGGTCAGCAGCCACGCAGACAGCTCTAAATGCTCTATACAGGGGCACACCTGCGGGCTGGGGTGCACCCTCTGCAGAGAGAACAGTGTGCAGGCCCCATGGGACTGCAGTCCTAGTCTGCAGGCACTCCATCCCCAAGCTGGCCTCTGCTCCCTGCCCTGCTCCTCCTCCCAGGGCTGCCCTCTCTGCAAAGCCAGCGAAACTTCCTTTCTACAGTGACCCACCATCTCCCAGCCGCCGCCTCCTGGCCTCCTGTCTGTATTCCAGTCCTGCCCGACTCATTAGACCCCTGGCCCTTCTTTCTCCCCAGCATCTCTCCTTGCACTGGGCAGGTAGGCGCTATCACCACCCTTTTTTAACAAATGAGGAAACAGACAAGGACTTGCCCAAGGTCAGTTGTCATGAAGATCTCCCTTCTCGTCTAAGAAGCCAGGTCAAATCATTGCAGACAAGATTTTGGGGAGGAAAATGTTTTATTGATTTGCCAGCAAATGAGAAGATCAGTGAACACAGGTTCAAAAAATAGATGATTCTCCAAAGACTATAAGGCTTAGCTTTTCAAAAGGAGGAGGAGGAGGAGGAGGAGGAGGAGGAGGAGGAGGAGGAGGAGGAGGAGGAGGACATTCGTCTCACTTGAGTCTCAAGACAACTTGGTAAAATTAGCCCATTTTGCAGACAAAGGAATAATTATCATGGTATTAGATAGCATCCATCTGACGTTTAGAGTCTCGTAGCATTGACGAGGAGACGTGAACTTGGCTCTGGGTCCTGTCCCAGCCCTGACAGGGCCGGAAGCAGGCAGTTGTCCTACCTGAGCCAGGCCATGCAACCCGAACTTTGATTCTGGAAGCCTTTCTCCCTTGTTCCTCAACCTCATCATTAACAGATCTTGATTTTATTTGGTTCATTGATGGAAGCTCATTTCTTCTGGATAGGATACAGCGGGCGGGCTATGTCATAGTCCCATCCACCAAGACAATTGAGGCCCATCCTCTTCCTGTTAATACCACCAACCAAAGGGCGAGCTAATGGCGGCTATTAGAGCAGCACAGAAAACCCTCACCCTGTACACAGACTCCAAATATGTTTACCACATCCTAGTTTCACATGCTGCAATTTGGAAGGAACATGGTCTTCTCAATTCTAAGGGATCGGACATTATTAATTCTAAACTGATAGCTAAACTTCTCCAAGCTTCTATCCTCCCACAGCAGTTAGGTATTGTTCACTGCAAGTCTCATCAGACTGACTCATCCCCAATAACTCGGGGAAATTCAAGGGCTGACCAGGTGGCACGGGAGGCGCCCCCCCAAAAAAAACTTATCAACCCCTTCCCTTCGTACTGTTATTACACGAAGCTGAGGACATACCTTCACCAGTCCCTAATAATCCAGACTCCCCTTCTGATTCCAACCCATCCCATTCTGATCTTTTACAATATTTACATTCCTTATTTCATTCAAAACCACAAAGCCTTGAGTTATTCCTACAATCGTTCTTTGTTCTCACACCCAAGGACAAAAAAGTCCTTCATCAGATTATATTTAATTGTATCATTTGCCAAAGAACAAACCCAACCACTCCCCTTAGACCTCAGGCCTTTCCGGCCCACCAGGCAAGGGGACATACTCCAGCTGCTGATTGGCAAGTAGATTATACGAATATGCCCAGGCTTAAGAGATTCAAATACCTTCCATCAACACTTTCTCGGGATGGATTGAGGCCTTCCCAACCTCCAATAAAAGTCTCTGATCTCCTAATTTCTCAAATTATCCCCCACTTTGGCAGGCCTTCCTCTTTACAATCTGTTAATGGCCCTAAGTTCACTTCCCAAATAACTCAATCTGTAGCCCGAGCTCTATCTCTGCCTTGGCATTTTCATTGCCCATACCATCCAACTTCCCCTGGCTCTTTTATGGTTTGAGCCCTACAGAAAAACCCTCCCTTCTATCCCCCTTTGAGATTATGTTTGGCTGCCCTTTATTCCCCCCAGGAATTTCTCCTCATTCTACTGTCGTTCCTCCACAAACAGCCTTTCTGCTCTTATCCCATCTCAGATCAGAACTCTGGAAATATCAAGACTGGCTACTCCCAGACCCCAAGCAGGCACCCACCATTTCCTCTTTAACCATAGGACAACAGGTCTATTTCAACCCCCAGGAGACAAACCTACCTCACAACCAAAATGGGATGGCCCGGCTCAGGTTATCCTATGTACTCCTATGGCTGCAAAACTTAATTTGAATGATAACCAATATACTCCTTGGATTCATATTTCTAGGCTCAAAGCGGCTCCAGAACATATCCAACCACGTGATTCAGCAGCTTCACAAAAACCCGGACGCCTCAAGATAATAGACCAACTTATATGTCCACTATCTCTCCCCATAATCCTCTAAAACTCCAAATTTCTCAACTTTGCTTGGATTCTCCCATACCTGAAGATGAATAACTACCTTTTTGTATTCACTAGTTTCATATGCTTTTCCATAACCTTTTCCTCCCCTTTTGTCTGGAGATTCTAGGTTCAGCAAACCTACATCAAAGACAATACAATGGTCACCAAACTAGTTGCAATGGCTGATTGCCCCCTGATGGGATGTTCTCATAGTTTACAACTAGCCTTCCCTCCTACCATTAAGCTGTTTCATCAAGCTATCTGCACTTACCTTTGTTTTCTTTTTGACCAAACAAAGTTTTTGCTGCAACCCAAATTGGGATAATGTATATGGCAGATGCCCATACTGGTCATACAAAATCCACGATGCCTATCTAGGACAACTAGGATCAGGAAATTTTAAATTCAATTCCAAAACTAAAACCTACCTCTATACTATTCCTGACCCACAGGATCCAAGATGGGCTTCTGGAGTTACAGCCAAGGTTTACTGTGACGGATCTGCCTCTACCCTTTGCAGTTCACTTTATTTCTTCTGTGAATATATATCCACTGGCACCCAAATCTCACAAGTTTCCACGGATTTCCAACACTCAGCTCAGGCGGTACTTAACTCTCTCCAAAAAGTCTCTAACTCTGCTCCGTCTTTTTCTGCATATACGTGGTTTCAACTGATTGCCAAAACTCTGTCAGTTCTAATTCTCATCTCTCCCACCTTGAGCCCCTCAAACTGTTTCCTCTACACATCGCTTTCCCGGCCCTTGTGAGCTGCGGTACCTATAAACGCTTCTCAGTGTGCCTTCACCTCTCAAACTAATTCATTTCATATTCTCCAAAATATTCCCTTATGGAAACCCAGAGAAGACAATATCACCCAACCAAACAGAGTTTGCACTTTTGTGACATCACCTTCCTCCTGAGATCCCACTTGTCAGTACATTATCACTCTTGCCAGTCCCAGTTATACCCAACCAGGCCATTTCTTCTGGTGCAATGGGACTCTCAGCAACCTCATATATCCCAACTCCACCACTCCCTGTTTCTTGGTCATGGTGGTCCCACAACTGACTCTCTATAGCTATGCCAAACTACAATATTTAATTACACCACCCAAGCTTACAAAAAGGGTTGCTTTTCTCCCTATCCTGGTTGAAGTATCCTTAACCTCCTCCCTCGTCAGAAACGAACTTTCAGGAGGGACTCTAGGCTATGCCTTATGGCCACTGATGATTTAGGCAGCCGACTTGAAAGTGCCCTCACATCAACTGCCGAATCACTCTCAGCATTACGGAAACAGGTTACATACCTGGCCCAGGTAACGTGTCAAAACCATAGGGCCCTTGATCTCTTGACAGCTGAAAAGGGTGGAACCTGTGTTTTCCTACAGGAAGAGTGTTGCTATTATGTTAAGGAATCAGGCATAGTAGAGCAAAATATACTCAGGCTTAAAAGGATCTCAAAAAACACCCCTTTCCACATGGTTTCAGTCCCCGATACTTACATGGATATGGCCCATCCTGGGTCCACTTTTTATTATATTTGTTACCTGCATGCTCTTACACTGCGTAACTAAGCTCATACAAAACCAGGTAAATAAAATATCTAATCAGACTTTTAACCAGCTTCTCCTTAGAAACTACCAGCTTTGAAACTCGGAAGATACCGATTCCCAGGGATGACTGACAGCATACAGAGACAGATCCCTTCGCGATGGGATCCTCCTGGAAGACAGCTGGATGATACCTCCTATCCGCCATCCTGACGACTGCCTCATGTCTTTGTGGGATTGTGGGATCTGCATCTTCAGGGAACATTCGCCAACTTTTGCCCCGATGACATTTACTTTTTATGGCCTGGACTTGGGGGCTGCTTTCCCTACTCCTCCCGGCCCCTTCCCATCGTGCTTCCTGCTGCTGCCCGGCATCGCTGAGGAGGATGTACCGCACATCCCAGCCCCAGAGAAGATCCGAATGCAAAGCATGGTATCTACCGAACGTTACTTTCACGCCATGTTGAGGCTGAGAAAGCATGAGTTGGGTCACTTCAGGTTGGAGGCCATCTTTTTTTTTTTAACATACACTTTTATGGGTGCCTCATAGAAAGACTTAATGTAATACAAACATGCACATGTCACGTGGTGTATTTCCCCCTGTATGATCCTTCCCTCCCCTCCCTCCGTCCCCACATGCGTTAGTAGTGGAAACTTCTCGTGTAGACATAACGTTATCTGGACCGTTCCTTCTTCAAGCCTCATTATCTAGTTCCATTCATTTTCTTGCAAACGACACAACATTCTTCTTTGTGGCTGGGTAAAACTATGTTTCTCCTGTTTTCATTATCCATTCATCTCTTATGGATATCTAGGTCCATAATTTGGCTATTGTGAATCGTGCTGCTAAAGCATTCTAACTTTAACTCTTTGGGAATGATACCCAGGGGTGGTATGGCTGACTCAAGGGACGGTTCCATTCCCGGTCTTTGAGGATCCTGCACAGCGGTCACCATAGTGGCTGCGATGATGTGCAACCCACTGACAGTGTCTCAGAGTTCCTGCGGGGACATCCTAACAGAAATGTCCTCCTTTCCTTCTCTCGCCCTGCTCCACATCCCTCCAATAACAGGACTTTGGCGTCTGCACAGAGGGCTACAAAAGTCAATCACGCAGTAGAATCCTGCAGCGTCCCCAGGATGGCCCCGTGGAGCTCATGCCTGATGTGTTCATCACATAAACAAGTCCTGAGGATCACACCGGGAGAGGGTTGCGGCTTGCCACGGTGGCCCACACGTGAGCGTCACCGGAAGCAGAGGTGGGGATGCAGTTCTGTGAAGTTTGTGGCTGGGCACAAACCGGAAGGTCAAAGCAGGCACTGGCTAGGAGAGCGAGTGTGGGGCATTTGTAGGTGGGGACAGGTTAGTGTGAAGCCTCAGCAGGTGGGGACTGGGGACGATAGCACTGGGGGAAGGCCAGCGGCTGCTGGGTGGACGGGAGGTAGGAGGCTGCAGGGCCTTGTGGGACTTGTAAAGAACTTCGGGTCTCCTGTTGGCAATGCAAAGCCCTTCATATATTTTCTTTTGTTTATTTCGGGGGGTACTGGGATTAAACCCAGAAGTATTCTACCTCTGAGCTATACTAACAGCTTTATTTATTTATTTATTTATTTATTTATTATTTTTATTTTTGGTGGTATTGGGGTTCCTGGAAGCCCTTCTACCTCCGGGCTACACTCCCAGACCTATTTTTACTTTTTTTTTTCTTTTTTGAAACAGGGCCCTGCTGGCTTTGAACCTGCGCGATCCTCCTGTCTCTGCCTCCCAAGCGCGGGGATTACAAGCGTGCGCCACCACGCCCGGCTTTATTTTTATTTTGAAACAGATTCTCACTGAGCTGCTGAGGGCCCTACTAAGTTGCTAAGACTGGCCTAAAAGGATCTGCAATCCTCCTGTCTTGGCCTCCCAAGTACTGGGATTACTGACATATACTACCACATCTGATTCCGTTCATTTATTCATTTGTTTATTTTTATTTATTTTTTATTTTTGTGGTGCTGGGGATTGAACTCAGGCACATTCTACCACCCAACTATGCCCCCAGCCCTATTTTTTTTATTTTTAGTTTGAAACAGGGTCTTGCTAAGTTACTGACAGCCTCACTAAGTTGCTGAGGCTGGCCACGAACCTGCGATCTTCCTGCCTCAGCCTCAGTACTGGGATTACATGCATGTGCCACCGAACCCAGGCCTCACATGGCTTTCAAAGGAGGAGATGGACCCGCAGAAATTGTTAAAGAACGGATCCATTAACACCTTACCTCCCAAGTCATATGTCAGATTGCTAGTCCTTCAGCAGGTGCTTGAGTGTATGGGACACAACAGAGGAGATTTTGATAGACAAAGGGGCTGGGGAGAATGCAGAAGGTGAGGTGCTTTAGATTCAGGCGTCTTTGCCACCAGAAACAGGGTCTCACTAGGTTGCTGGGAGTCCCCCTAAGTTATCAAGGCTGGCCTCAGATCTGTGATCAACCCGTTTTAGACTTCCAACTACTGGGATTACAGATGTGTCCTACCATGACTACCTCTTCAGTTCATTACAGGTAGGAAAAGAAGACAACCTAGTCATTGTTTGGGGCTTCTACTGGGCTGGCCATGTCTCCTAAACCAGCCAAAGAAGGCAATTTTCTGGCAAGATAAAATACACGTGTTCAGGACTAAAATTTACCTCAACTCTTGTAGTTGAAGTAAACCCGGAAGGCGAGAAATTCAGCAGCAAAGTTGTCGGTGAGAGGCAACAGGGAGTGGTAGAGATTATGGCAAACTGGAGGACCTTCGGAACGCAGAATGAGTGTTGTCTAATTCTTTCAAACATGGTAGGAATCCTAATTTATAATAATGGTATCCCGTTCAAGTAAAAAAAAAAAAAACTGCACAAACAAGAACCCACACTGACATTATAACACACACACACACACACACACACACACACACACACACACACACACACGTTTCTAGAACAAATCTGAGCTGAGCTGAAGGCAGCTACAATAAAGCTTCAAAAAGACCAAGCTGTCTGAGAGATTCAATCTGGCCACAGACAGGATTCTAAAAGTACACAGAAGGCCACGAAATCAAGTCCAAACCAAGCTCTTCAATTGGGTCCTGGGAAGTGGCAGCGCTGTCAGAAGATGCAAACACCAACCGCACCAGGAGGACTCCAAGAGGACCACAGTCATTCACTTTATGTAGCGGGGCAGTTACTCAATCAAAGATGACAGTCGTTGGTACACCCTGTCCAGGCAGCGGCTGCCCCAGAGCTGCTCCTAGAGGCTGCAATGCCACCGTCGTCCACTGGAGGGCGCACGCACACAAATGATGGCCGGCCGCCTGGGCTCTGCAGGAAATGGCAGCCCTGGGACTAGGCCTGAGCAAGGCTAGCCCAGGCCGCGGTGGGAAGACGGCTGCAGCCAGGTGGCTCTTCACAGTGACGTGGCTACCTGTTCATTGCTTACAGGAGCCAAAGTTGGCTCCCAGGGGACAGCTGCCCTGCCAGCTTTCTTTCCTGTGCACATACAGCCCTTGGTGACCTTCGCTGCCCACCTGGGATTCTGTGAGAGTCTGAAGGTGAACCATGTGGGTCCAGTTGCTTTTCACCGCGTTGTCCCTCAGACCCTGGCACCCAGTTACCTCTGCTGCGTGCCTGATAAGGCTTCTCAAGTTACCCCCTTTCAGGAGCCCAGTGTAGAGGATGGAGATCTGGGTTTGTATCTGCTTCTGCTACTTCTTAGCTCTGTAACCTTGGGCTAGCCTTCATCTGTCTGGACCTCAGTTTCTTCCTCTATAAAATGAGGCTAATACTAATCTCAAAAATCAAGCCAGGTGCATTGGCCCATGCCTGTAATGCCTGTACGTGGAAGGCTGAAGCAGTAAGGCTGCAGGTTCATGTCAGCCTCAGCAACTAACTTATCAAGGCCCTCAGCAACTTAGAGCCTGTTTCAAAGTGAAAAATAAAATAGGGCTAGGGGTAGCTCAGAGGTAGAATGCCCCTGGCTTTAATCCTAGTACCATGGAAAAAAGTTTTTTTAAAGGGCTAGGATGAGCCAGGCGTGGTGGCACACGTTTGTAATCCCAGCATTTGGGAGGCTGAGACCGGAGGACCGCAGTTCACAGACAGCCTCAGCTACTTAGTGAGTCACTCCATAACTTAGTGAGACCCTGTTTCAAAATAAAGAATAAAAGCCAGGCGTGGTGGCACATGCTTGTAATCCCCATGCTTGGGAGGTGGAGATAGAAGGATCGCGCAGGTTCAAAGTCAGCCTCGCATGGTGAGATGTAGGGGTTTAGTTCCATCTTTCTACAAATGGATAGCCAGTTCTCCCAGCACCATTTGTTGAAAAGGCTGTCTTTTCTCCAGCGTATGAGTTTGGCCCCTTTGTCAAAGATTAATTGACTAAAGATGTGTGGATTTGTTTCTGTATCTTCTATTCTAATCCACTGGTCAGTATATCTGTTATTGTGCCAGTACCATGCTGTTTTTACTACTATTGCTTTATAGTATAATTTGAAGTCTGGGATTGTGATAATTCCTGCATGACTCTTGTTGCTGAGAATTGCTTTGGCTATTCTGGGTCTTTTCTTTCTCCATATAAAGTTCATGATTGATTTTTCTAGGTCTGTGAAGAATGTCGCTGGTATTTTAATGGGAATTGCATTGAATCTATAGATCAGTTTTGGCAGGATGGCCATTTTGATGATATTTATTCTGCCTATCCATGAGCATGGGAGATCTTTCCATCTTCCAAGGTCTTCTTCAATTTCTTTCTTTAAAGTTTTATAGTTTTTGTTGTAGAGGTCTTTTACATCTTGGGTTAGGTTTATTCCTAGGTATTTTATTGTTTTTGAGGTTATAGTGAATGGAATTGTTTTCTTTGTTTCTTTCATTGTGGATTCATTGTTGGTGAATAAAAAAAGCCACTGATTTCTTTAGATTGAAAGAAGAACAAAATCATATCATTTGCAAGAAGATGGAAAGTCCTGGAGAGCATTATGTTAAGTGAGATCAGCCAAGCACAGAAGGAGAAGATACATATGTTTCCTCTAATATGCCCAAACTAGGGAACACAGAGGATACCAGTGGGACTCCAGATAATGGAGGGGAAATATCAACAAAACTTGAATGGAAAGATAGGAGAGGAGGAGGCTGAACTTGTTTAATAAGGGTCTACATCCGAGTATGTGTAAAATTATGAATGTGGCATGATTACCCTGGAAAATAATTGGTGGGAGGGGTGAAGGGAAAATGGGGGTGGAGGGGAGAGGGCACCAAGCATAGCTTAAATATAAACCAAATATGTTCAATAAAAAATTTGTAAAACAAACAAACAAACAACAACAAAAAACAAAGTCAGTCTTGCTGGCTTAAGAGACCCTGTTTCCAAGTAAAAAATATGATAGGTCTGGGAGTATAGCCCGGAGATAGAAGGGTTCCATCCCCAGTGCCACCAAAAAATAAATAAAATAAAAAATAAATAAAGAATAAAAAACAAGCCGGGCGTGGTGGCGCATGGTTGTAATCCCAGCATTTGGGAGGCTGAGACAGTTGGATGATGGTTCGAAGACAGCCTCAGCTACTATTTAGTAAGGCCCTTTGCCATTCAGTAAGACCCTGTTTCAAAATAAAGAATAAAAAATAGGGCTTGGGGTGTAGCTTGGAGGTAGAATGCCCCTGGGTTCCATCCCCAGTGCCCCCCCCACACACACACAAATAAATAAATAAAAAACAGGGCAGGTGGTGTAGCTCGGAGGTCGAATGCCCCTGGGTTTCATCCCCAGACCCGCAAAAATAAAGTAAAATAAAGGGCTAAGATGTAGCCCAATGGTAGATCACCCACGAATCCAATTTCCAGTACGGCAAGGAAAAAAATTATTTTTGGTATTAAATGCAAATGTATCTATGTAAAATATTCTAAAATATGGAACCCATGTGAGTTGTTTTGCATTATTAGTTTACAGCAGAGCAAATGTTTTCTGTTTAGGGCCAGATAGTGAATATTTTTTGGCCTTGTTTTATAGTCCCTTCTCCAACTTCTCATCTCTAGCAATGCATTAACAGACTGGTGCAAATGTGTTTCACTATAACTATATCCTAACAAAAACGAGCCATGGAAGCCCAGTGTGGTGGCGCTTGCCTATAATCCTGGTACTTGGGAGGCTGAAACAGGAGGATCACAGCTTCGAGGACGTCCTCCTCAGCAAGTAGTGAGACTCTCAACCTAGGGAGATCCTGTTTCAAAATAAAAACAAAGCCAGGCATGGAGGCACACGCTTGTAATTCCAGTACTTGGGAGTCTTAGGAGGATCGCAGGTTTGCTGCCAGTCTTAGGTAACTTAGTGAGAATGTGTTTCAAAATAAAGAATGAAGCCGGGCGTGGTGGCGCACGCTTGTAATCCCTGCACTTGGGAGGCAGAGACAGGAGGATCGCGCAGGTTTGAGGCCAGTCTCGCTGGTTTAAGAGACCCTGTTTCCAAATTTAAAAAAATATAAAAATATAGGTCTTGGAGTGTAGCCCAGAGGTAGAAGGGCTTCCAGGAACCCCAGTATCACCAAATAATAATAATAATAATAATAATAATAATAATAATAATGATGATGATGATGATGATGAAAAATAGGTTGGAGGTGTAACTCAGAGGTAGACTGCCCCTGGGTTCAATCCCCAGTACCAAAAAATAAGTAAATAATTAAACAGATGAAGTATTGTAAAGAAAAGGAGGAGGAGGAGGAGAGGAAAGAAAGCTCAGACTGCTGTGTCTCCTGAGGCTGAAGTGTTCACTCTCTGGCTCTAGCTGGAAGCCGGTCAAACCTTGTCCTAGTGCGTCTTGGGAAATCAGAAATGTGTAAAGAAAATGTACAGTGTTTTTATTTATTTACTTCTTGATGTATTTTTGGAACTGGAGATTGAACTAAGGGACATTTTATCTCCGAGCTCAATTTTATTTTTATTTTGAAATAGGGTTTCACTAAAATACTGAGGCTGGCTTTGAATTTGCCATCTTCTTGTCTCCGCCTCACAAGTACAGGAATTACAGGGTTGTGTCACTGCACCCAGCTGTAGAATAATTTTAGACTCGGCTGGGTGCGGTGGCACAGAACATGGGAGGCTGAGACAGGAGGCTTGCAGGTTTGAGGCCAGTGCAAAGTAATTTAGCAAGACCCTGTTTCAATATTTAAAAAAAGAGCTGGGGGTATAGCTCGGAGGTAGAGCATCCCTGAGTTCAATTCCCAGTACCAGGAAAAAAGGAGAATGATGTTTAGACTCAAAACCAATATTTATTCAGAAAATGATTACGTACTGAAGATCTACCTTGCACTGTTCTCAGAGCTGGTGGTACAGCAGCAAACAAAACATAAACACTCATGGGGAGACGCTCACTGGAGCCAGGGGCTGAGGACAGGGGGCCATTGACAGAGGGGCCAGGGTCCTGGGAAGAGCGCTTCAGACCCGGCACCGCTGTGGCCATGGAAGAACTGGTAGGGACAGGAATCTTGAGCGGCGGGATCCGGTCTGCAGAACTGGAGTTCTGAACTATCCCAAGAATGCACCCGACACTGAGACAATGCTCTGGCCGGCCCACAGATGTCCTTGGGGGAGAACCATTCCAGGTGGAAACATCTGGACAGGTGGGTCTCTAAAATTCATTCCAGACGAAAAACTCAGACACTTCCAAACAGCAGCAAGAAGAAGGAAGGGAGGAAAGGGGAGGGGAGGAGAGAATGAATCCTCTGTGAATGAATGAATGGTATTTTTTTTTCTGCAGGAAGAAAAGAGCATCCATGGACCGATCCCCAGAGCCATCATCGAGGGAGCTTTCTCCGAGTCGGACTTCTTTCCTGGAAGCCGTGAGCTTTATTCTCCAGTGGCCACTGATCTAATAGTAAGCCCCTTAACCTTCCTAATTGTTCTTTCCGTATCAGCCAGTTTCATATTAACCTTTCAATCTTTCCCGTAATGCAGTTACCGCCAACTCCAGCCAGATCTGCTTTAGAAGCTGCAGCCAGCCCAGAACTTTCTTCCGGCTGTTTCCCCAGCCTCCTCGCCCGCACCTGCTCCTCTGTTCCCTTCAGTGGGCTGTGAAAGATGTGGTGGGACTCCTGCTGGATCTGGGCTGGACCAAGCCAAAAGGGTCTGCGCCCAGGCCAGACTGTTCTGTCTCTCAGGCGGCCGCCTCAAGAGCGCTGTCGTGCGGCGGGCCACACAGCCCAGTTGGCCTTTCCTGGCGGACAGGGACAGTTTGGGAGAGGTCTTTTGTTTTGTTTTGTTTGTGGGTCTGGAAATGGAACCCAGAGGCATTTTACCTCCGAGCTACACCCCCTGCCCTATTTTTTTATTCTTTATTTTGAAACTGGGTCTCACTGAGTTGTGGAGGGCCTCACTAAGTAGCTGAGGCTGTCTGCGAACCCTGATCCTTTATTCTCAGCCTCCCAAATGTTGGGATTACAAGTGTGAGCTACCACATCCGGCTTGGGAGAGGCCCTTTGACCCCTGGGTAGCCGCCTCCAACCTTGAGGGCTGCAGGAAGGGTTTTTGTTCCCTGGGGCAGCAGGTGGGGAGAGGACTTCTGCTTCTCTATAGTCCTGGTAGAAAGAACTTTAAAATTATTCAAAGCCTGGTTTCAGCGGTGTGGTGGTGCATGCATGTAATCCCAGTAGTTAGGAGGGTGAAAAAGGAGGATCACAGGTTCCCGGCCAGCCTCAGCTACTTAGTGAGGCCCTCTGCAACTTAGTGAGACCCTGTCTCAAAAACAAAGAATAAAAAATCGGGCTGGGGGGGTGTAGCTCAGAGGTAGAATGCCCCTGGATTTATTTCCCAGTACTACAAAAAATAAAAAAACAAATCCTGGTTTCAGCTGGGTGCGATGGCATGGCATGTAATCCCAGTACTTGGGAGGCTGAGACAGGAGGATCATAGGCTCAAGGATGCCCTTAGCAACTTGGTGAGATTCTTAGCAACCTAGTAAGACCCTGTTTCAAAACAAAAACATAAGATGGCTGTGGGTGAAGCTTGGAAGTAGAACACTCCTGAATTTAATACCCAGTACCACCACCCCCCAAAAAAAAACTCACTTCACTGAAGCTGCTTTTACTGCCACCACAGATCATGGTCGAGCAGGAGGGTGGCCGGCATCGTCTTCCCAGGGGCCTCTGTGTGGCAAGGCAGGGTGGGTGGTGGCAGCTTCTCTATCACCTTCTCCCAGCCGCCATGCCCAGAGCCTGCTCTTCCCAGGCCACCCTGCTGGGCTCTGTGGTTGGCGGGCCTGGTATGTGCTTTTTCTCGCTGAAGATCCTCTACCTGGCACCACCTAGGCCTCATTCAGGTCCCCCTCCTCATGCCCACACCCCTGCCTGCAGCGGAGCCTCTCCTCTGGCTTGCTGTGCGGCCCAGGCCCAGGGCCCTTTTCCGGAGCAAAGTCCAGGGCTGAGTTTCAGGATCCAAACTCCTCTCTCACTGCAGCTGGGCTGATGCAGTGCTCTCTGGACAGTTCCCGCCCACCGACTCGGGAAGTTGGATCCAGCTCCAGCCTTGATTCCCACCTCCAGCACACTGTCTTCCGCTCCTTTCTGTACCTCAGTATAACCCCTCTAACAAGCCAGATGCGGTGGCACACTCCTGCAATCTCAGTACTTGGGAGGCTGAGACAGGAGGTTTGCAAGTTGGAGGCCAGCTTCAGCAACTCATCAAAGCCCTCTCAGTAACTCAGCAAGACCTTATTTCAAAATAAAAAATAAAAAGAACTCGAGGTGTAGCTCAGAGGTACAATGCCTCTGGGTTCAACTCCCGGTACCACAAGAACGCCTTCATCAGCTAACTCCTACCACATGGGACCAAATGAAGGACAGATTCCAGAAAAAGGAGATCAGGGCACCAAAACTGCTTCTCCAACAGAGCCAGCACAGCTGCCTGCCTTTATGCACACCCAGGAAGAGTGTCCACCGGCTCTGAACCCCCAGGCTCTGGATGTAGGGACACAGCTCATTAGACAAAGGGCCCCAGATCCACATGCCATGTTTGTAAGCTTGACCTTGTTCTGAAATGCACTCTGGGAAAGATGCAGGCTCTCCCGGCCACATGTCTGCCCTGGGCCGGGCAGTCACGCACACAGTTTTTTCGTGAAAATGCACAAGGGTCCTCTCTGCGCCTGACCCCGGGGGTCACAGGCCCTGGACACGAACCTGTTCTGGCTGACAGGCAACTGCGGCGAAAGACCAACTTGAAGCATAAAAATGAGTTCATGCCCGCAAAAGTAAAACAATTTTAACACAGTCCTGTTTTCTCATTCTCCCTGTCACCTCGGGGCCTTGGGAGCATTCCAAGCTGTGGATTCCTTCATGGGGCTGTCAGAGCCGAGGACTAGGTCGAGAGCTGTCCAGTTCGCTCTTGTTTCAGGCTCTCTGAGCCTGAAGAGGAGGGACTGAGTAGGTTTAACTGGACAGGTTGTTTTTATACTGGGGCTCGAACCCAGGCATGCTCTACCACCAAGCTACATCTCTAGCCCTTTTATTTATTTTTATTTTGAAACAGGGTCTCACTAAGTTTCTGAGGCTGGCCTGGAGCCCGCAATGCTCCTCTCTCTGCCTCCCAAGTATTGGGATTACAGGTATGTACTGGAGTGCCTAGTTTGATTATGGGGGTAAAGAGAGTACTGCGGATTGAGCCCAAGCATTCTGCCTCTGGGCTGCACTCCAGCCCTATTTTGTTTGTTTATTTTATTTATTTATTGTGGGTCTGGGGATGGAACCCAGGGGCATTTGACCTCCGAGCTACACCCTTGCCCTATATATTTTTTATTCTTTATCTTAAAACAGGGTCTCACTGAGTTGCAAAGGGCCTCACTGAATAGCTGAGGCTGTCCGTGAACGGCAATCCTTTGGTCTCAGCCTCCCGAATGCTGGGATTACAAGTGCGCTCCACCACGCCTGGCTTTATTTATTTTGAAACAAGCTTCCGCTAAGTTACAGAGTGCTGGCCTTGAACCTGCGGTCCTGTCTCAGCCTCCCAAGTACTGGGGTGACAGGTGCGTGCCACCGAGCCTGGCAGGTAGTGGCATTTATTAGACACCTGTGGACAGCCAAGCTTGGCTTGGGCTGGGAGGGAAGATCCAACACACAGGCCCAGCTGTGTTCCTCGGAGCTGGGTGCTGTTGGGAAGACAAAATAAAGGAGGAAAAATAAAGCAAGTGATTACAATGAAAAGGAATTAAGCACAAACTCGGTGGGAATGGGAGGGTTCTATCGGAGGAGGAGCTGGCCGGGTGGTTAACCACGCGAGGTTGAAGAGGGGAGGTCTAGGTTGGACTTGGAGGCAGAGAAGTCAGGGGAAGGTTGCGTAACTGTGCGTGGGGGGGGGAGTAAGTGAAGCCTGATATGAACACACACGCACATGCACACGCACACATGTGCACAGCTTTGAAAAGGGAGGGTCCAGCGGCCAAGAGGACTGACAAACCAGTCGCTAGTCTACAGCGTCACATAAAAGGTTAAGGGTGTATCTTGGGGGCAGAATGCTCCCGAGTTCAATCCCTATTATAAATGATATAGTTAATAATAATAACTATTATTATAATATAATAAGCCCCACTCAAGCCCAGCACAGTGGCGCTCACCTGTAATTCAACTGGGGAGGTTGAGGCAGGAGGATTGATTCAAGGCCAGCCTGGGCAACTTAGTGAGACCCTGTCTCAAACAAACACCACAAAATAGGCCAGATAATAAAAAAAAATAAAAGCAACAAACCGCCCGTCCCCATGCTGCGCAGGCACTCCAGCTTCTCTCAGATGCACACCACCTGCCTGGGGTGGTACCGCTGTTTCCATGGCAACCGATTGTTCTGTCACAGAGACAGGATTCTGACTCCAGGTGGGTTATGAACAGAAGGGACACATAAAACCACTAAGTGGCAGAGATCTAGTTTTCCAGAAAGTGCCCCTGCTAATAAGCAAAAATACAAAAGAAGATAAGCGGACTGGGCTGGGCACGCCTTCATTTCCCGGGAGGCATCAGCTGCTTGCTAAAACAGCAATAACAATAACTCGCGGGCGCCGCAAGCACGGTGCTGGCAGGGATGGCGCAGGGTCCGTAGGATGCAGGGCACCTAGTGTAGCGGGGAGGAGAGGCCTTCCCGCGTCCTCCCCGGGGGGCACACATCCCGCGGGGTCCAGGGAGAGCGCCAGCCAGAGCCCGCAGCCGGCCGTGCCCACTCGGGAAGCGCGCCTGCGTTCAAGGAGGACCCAAGGAGGACGCGCTCAGGCTGCGAGCTCAGGAGCCCAGTGCGGCCTCGCCGGCTAGATACTGGGAGAGGGGTCAGCCTGGATTCCAGCGCATTTTAGGAGCTAAGGACCTTTGGCCTGAGGTCAGCTCCCCTGCCGGAAGACCGTGGGCAGGTCCCTGCGCAGCCCTGGCCTTCAGCTTGAGATGAGGTGCTTGCCGGTTTCACGCTCCCACTAAGGTGCAGCCCAGGCCAGAGCTGCCCTAAGTGTCTGGCCAATTTGACCCGTTGTTTTCATAGGGAAGAACCAACGCCCGTTTCTCATTCGCCATTTATTTCCACCTTCATTGATGGCAAGGCAGCAGGAGTGAAGGTAAGAAATGATGGTACCTGCTAAGCGTGGTGGCGCACACCTGTAATCTCAGTACTTGAGAAGCTGAGACAGGAGGATCACAGGTTTGAGGCTAGCCTCAGCAATTTAGTGAGACTTTTTTTTTTTTTTTTTTTTAGGTACTGGGGTTGAAACCCAGGGGCATTCTACCTCTGAGCTGCACGCCCAGCCCTATTTTTTATTCTTTATTTTGAAACAGGGTCTTACTGAGTCACAAAGGGCCTCACTAAGTAGCTGAGGCTGTCCACGAACCATGATATTTCTTTCTTTTTTTTTTTTGTTTTGGTGGTACTGGGGTTCCTGGAAAACCTTCTACCTCCGGGCTACACTCCCAGACCTATTTTATATTTTTATTTGGAAACAGGGTCTCTTAAGCCAGCGCGGCTGGCTCCGAACCAGGGCGATCCTCCTGTCTCCGCCTCCCAAGTGCAGGGACTACAAGCGTGTGCCACCATGCCCAGCTGAACCATGATATTTCTGTCTCGGCCTCCCAAATGCCGGGATTACTAGCATGTGCCACCACGCCCAACTGAGACTGTTTTAAAGTGAAAAATAAGCTGGGCGTGGTGATGCACGCTTGTAATTCCAGCTCTTGGGAGGCTGAGACAAGAGGATCACACAGGTTCAAAGCCAGCCTCAGCTACTTAGTGAGGCTCTCAGCAACTTAGTGAGACCCTGTTTCCAAATTTAAAAAATATAAACTAGGTGTGGGAGGATAGCCTGAAGATAGAAGGCCCCTGGGTTCCCTCCCCAGAACCACAATAAATAAATAAATAAATAAAATAGAGTGAAAAATAAAAAGGTAGCCAGCCTCAGCAACTTAATGAGACCCTCCATAACTTACTGAGACCCTGTTTCAAAGTAAAATATAAAATAGGGCTGGGGGTGTAGCCTAGAGGCAGAATCTCCTTGGGTTCAATCCCTAGTACCACAATTAATAATGATAATGAATAAATAAATGAATAAATAAATAGGGTGAGGGCATAGCTTAGAAGTAAGTTCAATACCCAATACCCCCAAAAAAGGAGGTGGCACCTTTGGGGCTCTTGCAGCTGGGGGCAGGGATGGAAAGGAGAGGTGCAGACCCACAGGGTCTGGGAAGGGCATGCCGGGAACAGCCCCAGAGCTGGCTGGAAGGAGAAGGCTGAGGCAGCCCAGGAGAGCGAGAAGCAGGCTGGCAGGGGTGGTGCTGAGCAGGCCTCTGCACAGTAGACGCACCAGGCACAATGTCCTGACGACACCATCCCCAAGGTCTCCAGATGACCTGGCCACGAGGACACAGCCATAGGTCAAGGGGAAAGAAAATAAACAGAATCCCAGAAGGGAGGAGGATAAGATCTGGGGGCTGCGCAGGCAGACTCACCACTGGGAGGTGACATTGGTGACCAGGGTGTATAGACCATCACCACCTAGGCCTGTGACGAGGCTGAGATGGCGACCTGGGGACGTGACAAGGGTGGGAGCCCCAGACAGAGGGACAGACAGACAGCGCCTCCTGCTCTGTCCTCCCTGAAGCCGGCAGGGGCTCAGGCATGCTTTCCACTAAGAGCAACGTCCATATCCTCACCCAGAGAGGCTGGGAGAGTGGTGTGCTATGGCCCAGCGGGGCGCTCGGCCAAGGGGACAAGTGCCTGTCCCTGAGCCTTGAGCATCGCTCTAGAACACAGGGGCTCCCACGCTGCCCCTCAAAATGGCCAGCAGCTCCTGGCACTTTTCATCATGCTATGAATTCTCAGGACTTAACATGGGCATCATCCACGCCTCCGGGGTTTGGGGCGTGTCTGGAAGTTGCCTATGCACGTGAGAACTTAAATGTAAGTTGTGGAGGGCCTATTCTGTTTAAGGGAGAAGTCAGGAGAGGGAGCAGAGAGAATTCCAGGTGTATGGGGGCGATGGGGGAGAGCCAGGAGCACTAGTGCACACCTGTAATCTCAGAGCTTGGGCAGTGGAGGCAGGAGGATTACAGGGTCGATACCAACCTCAGCACCTTAGTGAGACCCTAAACAACTTAGCAAGACCCTGTTTCAAAATAAAAATTAAAAAATAAAAGGTTGGGGCCGGGCGTGGTGGCGCACGCTTGTAATCCCCGCGCTTGGGAGGCAGAGACAGGAGGATCGCGCAGGTTCGAAGCCAGCCGTGCTGGCGTAAGAGACCCTGTTTCAAAAATATAAAAAAATAGGTCTGGGAGTGTAGCCCGGAGGAAGGAGGGCTTCCAGGAACCCCAGTACCACAAAAAAATAAATAAATAAATAAATAAATAAATAAATAAATAAAAGGTTGGGGAGTGTAACTTAGAGGTAGAATGCCCCTAAATTCGATCCCTGATACAAAAAAAAAAAAAAGAAAACCCAAGAACAGTCTCTGGGGACTGGCTGGTCAGGGAGAGTGCTCACAGGGAGAGCAGAACCTGTGAGAGTCTGGAAGGGCAGATGGATGGCCAGGAAGAGGTGAGCCCGAGGTGCATGGGAGACAGAGCTTGCAGAAGGGCACTAGTGCTGGTCTCAGAGGAAGCCTGGGCACCGGCAGGGGAGGGGAGCCTCTCTGACGCTGGAAACAGACTCCCATGGCAGCCGAGGCCCAGGTGGGAATCCCAGGTGTGCCGCTCAGTCTCCAAGGGCCTGGATGAATCCGCTTGCCCCACTTGTACAGTGAGTTCAGGGGTCCCGTTTATCTCCAGGGCTCCTGGGAAGATTGAATATGACCAGGTGAAAGCACCTCCGGGAGGATGGTCCCCTTTCCCTGTCTCAGACCTGAACCAGGAAGGTGACAGTTGAGCCAAGCAAGTGAAGTTTCCAGACGTCCTCTAAGTGCCCTTTGCAAATAAATATTCAGATTGATCAGTGGGAAAAAAAATATATAATGTTCTCTTCCAGCCTGTGGGGTGAGTTGACCGTACACTCGTCTCCGGATGTTTGACTTCCTGAGTCTTCCCTGAACAATGCCACCTCTGTCCTGGCCCCTGGCAAGCCGTCCCGTGAGAGCCAGGTTCTCGTCACATGTCCTTTTCCTGGAGTGAGTCACTAGGGAATTGAGCTGGAGCCACAGCCGTCACCACCAAGGGAGGTGAGAGTGGACTGGAAGGACACAGACACAGCAAGCTCCCTGCACCCGGCCCCCTCCAGCCACCTTTAGCCCCAGGCCCCAACCTGGCACTCCAGAGCAGGGCATAATGAATGGGAAGAACTGAATGACCTGCTTGTTATCTGCCAACAAAGGGCCTTTCAACAGCTCCGGGCCTTATCTGCTCCAATCAAGTCTGCCAGATGTAAACCCCGAGGGGAATGGAAAATCCTGGGGAGTCTTCTCAGTCACGGCACTAAATCAGGAAAGTCATTTTGTAGGAAGCGTGATGGCGCAGGCCTGTGATCTCCAGTACAGGAGGATCGCAGCTTGAAGGATCCAGCTTCAGCAACTCAGCGAGGCCCTCAATAACTTAGTGAGAACCCGTTTCAAAACAAAAAATAAATAAGTACAAAAAATAAAAAGGGCTGGGTGTGTAGCTTGGAGGTAGAATGCCCCTGGGTGGTTCAATCTCCAGTGGTCAGGGCCTCTCTCTCTCTCTCTCTCACACACACACACACACACACACACACACACACACACACACGTCATTTTCTTTATCTCCTCCAGGCAAGTGGTAAAGAACAGAGGAGAGGAAAGTCTAAATCCCCGATGGAAAGCCATAGAGAATGTAAACTTCAAGAATTGACTAGTGTCTTACTTCTTTGATTGTTAAGCATAGAATAATTTTATGGTGGCAAACATAAAATAAAAACGAGCAGCACACAAGTCTCTGCGCACCCTTCAGGATCCATGGTGTGCCCTTCAAGATCCATTCCCCAAAAGGAGATGTGACCTTGGGAACTGACGGTGTCTTCACCCTGGACAGCTAGCATGGCGAAGCAGTAAAATAGCCCGTGACCTTGTACGACCTTGGTTCCCTGGGACTAAGTGCCTTTAGCTGAAAAATGAAGAGTGTGTCCAGATAATTAAGTTTATTTTCAACGACTCCCCCTACACCTCTAAAGCTTTAATTTGTATGGCTACTCAGACTTTGAGCCTTAAAAAATAAGGGAGAGATGATAGCAATCCTTATCAACACCAAGCCGGGGTCCATTTTGGTGGAAATCCAGGATCTACATTTGTATATTCAAATGGGGGCCAAATGCACGCTCCCCCAACTTTCCGAATTCCAGGAGGCTCAGATGGCCATTCCATGAACTCCTCAGATTCATACCTCTTTCCCAACTGGTTAGTTGGTTAGTTTCTGTGAAGCCCTGTCTTTTTTTTTTTTTTTTTTTTTTTGGCAGGGGGTGGTGGGTGGGTGGAAGTGGGGGTTGAATCCAGGGCATTTTATTTCCAGGCTACACTCCTAGCCCTTCTCGTTTTTAATTTGATGCAGGATCTCGCTAAGGTGCTGAGAGTCCTGCTAAATTGCTGAGGCTGACCTCTAACCTGCAATCCTCTTGTCTCAGTCTCCTAAGTACTGGATTTGCAGGTGTATGCCACCGGACCTGGCTGAAGCCCTAGTTTTATTCTTCAGTTCTTTCAACACTCCAGGCCGTCCCTGATGTGGCAGGCGCTATTTTACTAGACACTGTAAACAAGCAAGCATAGGCCCGGCACTACAGAAAACTCACCCTTGAGCAGGGAACGCAGAAATATGTGTAGTCCAAGTCCCGTAGAAACATGAAATCCTGTGACTACACTTGGAACGGGAGAATCCTTCCAGCTGATAAAACATGGAGGTAGACAGCTCTTTGCTGAGCTATGAGATGGGTAGAGTCCAAAGGCTGGCCACCAGAAGCATCAGATTTTTAGAAAATGTAGTTTTCCTGCTGCCTTGAAGGCAGAGCTGGTGGCTGGAGCATGAGTACCTTTCTTGAACCATGAGGCAAAAACCCCACATCGAGAAAAATGGAGCCAGGGGGGATATTCATGATAGTTGTGGAATTGCCACACTTGATCCAGGCTGCTGGCCTCTGGATTTCACTGCCACAGAGAGAAGTGAAATGCACGTCTTGTTCGGGCTGCCGTTTTATGTATTCTGTCTTGTGTGATCAAGTCTAATCTAATCTTTGTGTATTTAACAAAACTCAAAGGAGTTGCGATGCCAGCCCATTCATAACTTTCTAAGAATATAAATATTTGTATGTTCTCCAGGACATCTTCCAAGGACGCCATCACCCTAAAAGCCAAATTGTTCATCCACAGATTGATAGGTGACACGAAGTCTTACAGGAAGCAATGATCGTGGGCATCAGTCCACCCAGTTCTGGAGAGACTTCGCCACCGCCGCGTGGCAGGAGAGCTCGTACCCTCGAAGCCGAGTTGCTTTCTACCTGGAGGGCGTGTTCGCCATCCCTCCTTCGCTACCTTCTGTGCAGTCCGCTTCAAATTAAATACAATGGAAGGCAATTCAGATCATGGAGCTAGATTTGAATTGGATTCTTGCCCTTTCTGAACTTTCATCTCAAATGACCATTTATAGAAAATCTTTTGGGTTGCTTCTGCAGGGGTCCTCCGTTCAGCTTCTGGATGCCTTTTTACATTCAGGAGGATGCTTTGCGCCATTTCAGTGTCCTGAAGGACACCTTGTCCTGTGTACTAACTGCAGGGGATGGCTATAAGTGACACAGTCAAGCGTGAGGCTCCTGGCAAGGTTTAGCTGCTGGGGGAATGGAGGCGCCAGGCCCCACCCCCCCTGCAGAGGACATCTGGAGGTGAAACTGGTTTCAGCGTGGAGAGGGCAGGACAGGCTTCAGGGGTGCTGAAGCTGAGTATTCGCTATAGTGATGGATATTACCTAACTGGGCTGAGTACTAGCATGGTGCCTGGCAGTGTTCTGGACACTTAAATACATCACCTCACAACCCCACGTGATGAAGCAGCTGCCATCGCCTCTGTCTACAGACAGGAAACCTGGGGGCTAGAGAGGCGAGGGTGCCCAGTGGATACATCAGCAAGCTCAGAAGCTGTTCAACTCCGGGTCTGATTCCAGGGTCCTCAACTATCCCTGAGCCGTTCTTAGAGGTATAAAAAGCTCCTTTCTCACACTTCCCTCTGGAACATATATAATCTCCTTATCAAAACGCATTTCTTCTGTATAGGGCATCATGGCACACACCTGTAATCCCGGGATTTGGGAGGCTGAGATAGGAGGATTGCAGGTTCAAGGGCAGCCTCATCAACCTAACGAGATCCTATTTCAAAATAAAAATAAAATTGGGCTGAAATATAGCTCAGAGGTAGACTATCCCTGGGTTCAACCCCCAGTATAAAAAAAAAAAAGAATGCATTCCTTCTCTGTGACATTAATTCCATACTCTGCGGTTTATCTGAGAAAGTTCCTGTTTAGCAGGCCGGTACTTTTCCTCTCCCAGGTGACAGTAGTTTTTAAGTCTTTCCCCCCAAGTGCTGGAGCTTGAACCCATGATCAGCCGCTGACAGCCCCTTTTAAGTTTGCTGGGCTTTATAGTGGTGCTGGCTAATGGGCTGAGTTTGGGGGACGGGAGATGGGGAAAACTCTAATTTTCAGCATTTGCCAGTTTCCCTGGTGCAAATACTCCCACCAGGAGTGATTTCAAGCTGACGGTGCAGCTTGTAAAATTCCTGAATATTTAATCATTGACTCTGGTGCAGTCAGCATCTCTGTACCGCTGTGGCCCTGATGATTTTCTGTAGCGAAGAATGTCCATACTGGCTATGATTCTAGAAACTCGGGGCCAGTCTGAGAGTTCTTCTGGCGCTGGAGAGCCTTCCAACGCCTTTTAGGGGGTCCCCAGCTGCTTTGCCCTGGGGTTTGGCTCAGGCCGGCTGCGCTTATCTCCTGTGGCCAGCAGGGGGCAGCACACTCACAGTCAACAATCGGTGCCTCTGCGAAATGACAGGCCTTTGTTGTGAGCCAAAGGCGGTGTCACCTAGAGAAAGGCCCAGAGGGGCAGGCTCATCAGCCTGTCCTTAGCTGACCTTCCTCAACCGGGCCGCCGCTTGATAGAGTGACCTTCGCAATGGGCAGAGGTAGCACTGTCTGGACACCAGTCCCGGCAGCAGCATCCCAAGGGCTCAGGGGATGGCACCCCGGCTCCTGTCAGGGAGGGAGCTGAGTGCCCGCGGTGGCACTGCCAGAACTCAGGAGACAGTGCTGTGTTCCTACCGGCCACTGCCCACGAGCCCCTGTGCTGTACCTTCACTGTGGACCTTCTGGGCAGGTCTTACTCGGTTGACTCATTGTCCCAGCTTGCCCAAGCCTAACCTGTTTTTAGTAGTGAAAGTGCCACATCCTGGGAAGCCCTCCATCCCTGGAAAATAGGCCCACTGGCCAGCTTTCCTCCTTCCCCTGAGCAGTGCCCATCTGGCCCACACCACTGTGGCCCTATTTTGGGCAGTGGGAGTTGAATCCAAACCTCCAAGCTACAGCCCCAGCCCTTTGACTTTAAAACAGGGTCTTGGCCGGGCGTGGTGGCGCACGCTTGTAATCCCCACGCTTGGGAGGCAGAGACAGGAGGATCACGCAGGTTCGAAGCCAGCCGCGCGCGCTGGCTTAGGAGACCCTGTTTCCAAATAAAAATGTAAAAATAGGTCTGGGAGTGTAGCCCGGAGGTAGAAGGGCTTCCAGGAACCCCAGTACCACCAAAAAATAAAAATAATAAAACAGGGTCTTGCTAAGTTGCTGAGACTCTTGCTAAATTGCTGAGATTGGCCTCAAACCTGCCATCCTCCCGTCTCGGCCTCCCACGTACTGGGATTACGGCGTGGGCATGTGCAGCTACACGGTGGGTACTTTTTATGGTGGCTGCTGTAGGCATAGCCCTGAAGGAGAGGCCAACGCAAGGTCAGGTGAGGTCATGAGGGCTGGACTTTCACAGGCAGGAGCCCAAAAGTGTGAGATGGAAACCCTACAACGGTCCCTTTGTTCTCCCCCCTCAAGTTCACCTTTGGACTCCCTCCTCTTCCTTCCCTGCTCCTGCCTCAGCACAACCCGGCATGGCCCGGGCCCTTCCAGAGTCCAGGGGCAGAGGACTCCTTGTTCCAGGGAAGGGCGAGGCCTCTTACAGCGGGACGGCGGTAGTGCCGCGAAGGAGGACAGGCCAGAGGTGGGGTCAGAAAGACCAGGAGGCTGTTTGGCCACCAGGATAAAGAAGCAGGGTTAAAACTGCCCCAAGGAGACTGGAGCCCTCACGCTCCTAGCAGAAACTCCAGTATTTCTCTTTCCTCCCTCCGGTAGCCCAAGCCCCAGTGTGACGTGTCTTCTCTGCTGAGATTGACCCTCCGGCTGCTTCCTTCTCCTGCGCCATGGCCGGGGAAGCCGAGCCCTGTGCTGGGGCTTCAGTGACGCCAGAAAGCTTTGCCTCAGCAAAGGCACATGTAAGAAGTTTGCAAGTTCTTCTTCCCTGCTCTGGGTGTTGGAAGAAAGGGCAGAGTCCTGGCAGGGACAAGCATAGGCTCTGCCCATCATCCTCTTAGGAAGGAGCTCATATAATGGGTATTTACAAATAGCTTTCTCAGGCTGGGAAAGTAGCTCAGTGGTAGAGGGCTGGCTTAGCATGAGGGCCTGAGTTTGACCCCAGAACCATGATAAATAAACAAATAAATAAACTTCTCATGGGCGTGTTTTAAAATTTTCACATAGCCAACCACTCCTCCCATCAAACTACCGGAATGGGTTCGTATTTCCATTCTGTTCCCAGCAAGTTAATGCACGCAGAGCCCTATCCTGGGTAAAGATTGACTGCTGACTCCAAGTCTTTCAGCTAACATTTGGATTTGCTGGAACCTGCATTTACCTCGTGGTGTCAAGAGACCAAGGCCTTGATTTTTACTAAGAAATGCAACCAACGTTTACCCGGAAGAACAAAGTCCAGCTGTTTGAACTACTTTGGGCCACCTGAGAATAGTCAATGGATTAGTGAGTTAATTGAAGAAATACTGAGTTGGTGGCAAATCCTAGACAGTGCACAGCGGCTCTGGTTAAAACCAGGATACAGTTGCCAAAGCTTGGGGATTCAGGTGGTGGTGGTGGTGAGAGCCCTGGTTGGTGTTTCTATGCCCAGCATCTCAGGTTAGAGACATCTGTAGCATCTGGCACCCATCTCAGCTCCCTGAAGGATGCCTGGAAGACGTGCTGCATGCGCAGGGCAGGTGATACCAGCCCTCACCTGCCTATGGAGCCTTTGTTCCCACGAAGGTTGGGCCTCAATCCCCAGTGGGGTTCTTGGAGGACAAACCCTTAAGTTTGCAGTGTGTGTGTGTGTGTGTGTGTGGTGTTGGGAGGATGGTACGGGGATTGAACTCAAGAGCATTCTACGTCTAAACTGTACCTCCAAGCTCTTTTTAGTTTTTGTTTTGAAACGGTCTTGCTAGGCTGCTGAGCATTTCTCTGCTTGCTGAGGCTGGCCTGAAACCTGCGATCCTCTTGCCTCAGCCTCCCAAGGACTGGGATTACAGGTGTGTGCCATCACAACTGGCTGCATTTGTTCTTTTTACAGAGCTTAAGATTCTGTAACTGTTTGTTTTCCAGGTTAGCTCCAGCCATACCTTTTCTTTTCAGAGGAAGAAGAGTCCTGGGATCTGGGCCCTCTGGTTTGAGGCTCCTCTTGGCGCTCGTGTGTGTGTGTGTGTGTGTGTGTGTGTGTGTGTGTGTGTGAGTGTGTGTGTTTGGTACTGGGGATCGAGCCCAGGAGCATTCTACTTCCAAGGTACCCCCAGCCCTATTTTACTTTTACTTGGAAACATAGGCACTGTAGGTTGATGAGTCTCAATATTTGCAGAGGCTGGCCACGAACCTGCAATCCTCATATCTCAGTACTGGGATTACAACTGTGTACCACCATGCCCGGCTTCTCTGCTCTTCGTTTTTTTTGTTTGTTTTTTTGTTTGTTTTGTTTTGTTTTGTTTTGTTTTTGGTGGTACTGGGGTTCTTGGAAGCCCTTCTACCTCCGGGTTACACTCCCAGACCTACTTTTTATATTTTTATTTGGAAACAGGGTCTCATAAGCCAGCGCGACTGGCTTTGAACCTCCTGTCTCCGCCTCCCAAGCACGAGGATTACAAGCGTGCGCCACCACGCCCGGCATTTTTGTTTGTTTGTTTCTTTCTTTCTTTCTTTTTAGGGGTCTGGGGATGGAACCCAGGGGCATTTGACCTCCAAACTACACCCTCTGCCCTATTTTTTATTATTTATTTTGAAACCGGGTCTCTGAGTTGCAGAGGGCCTCACTAAGTAGCTGAGGCTGTCCGTGAACTGCGATCCTCCGGTCTCAGCCTTCTGAATGCTGGGATTACAAGCGTGGGCCACCACGCCCTGCTTCAGCTCTCCTTGATTTGACTAAAAATGGAAACTTTTCAAATTGCCTGTGGCAGAGTCAAAGGCCAGGAGCTAGGGTTTGGCTGCAGAAAAGGGAGATGGAGAGGCCTGACTGACGGGGGCAGGGCCCCAAGGATGCTGCTCTTCATGTTTAGATGTTTAGGAGGGCCAACGAGTCCCCTGGACCGCCTCACCTTCATGTCTGTCAGTCCGTCAGTCTGTCAGTCAGTCCATCCGTTCCTCTGTCCCCACTCTCCACCCAGCTGGCCCTGCCACCAGCCTTTCAGTCAGAAACCGTACCCTAGTGGGAACCTGGAATTCTCAGGACCGAGGAAGGGCCCCTGGAGTGAGAGGAGGAGGAAGGAGGACTGGTTTCTTGTTCTTCCCTCAAGGACTCTGGTTCCACCTGCTGTCAGAGAGCTGAGGGAGCAGGTTCTTAAGATGCTGTAAAATAAGCCAGTTATGATAGCGCACGCTGGTAATCCCAGCACTCAGGAGGCTGAGACAGGAGGATCGTGGTTGGCGGACAGCCTCAGCTGCTTAGTGAGGCCCTTTGTAACTCAGTGAGACCCTGTTTCAAAATAAAGAATAAAATAGGGCTGGAGGTGTAGCTTGGAGGTAGTATGCTCCTGGATCCTACCCCCAGTACTACAAACAAAACAAAACAAAACAAAACAAAACAAAACAAAAAACAACAGTCTGTCTGGGGACAGTGGTGTATACCTATAAGCCCAGTACTTGGGATACAGGAGGATCACAGGTTGAAGGCCAACTTCAGCAACTTAGTGAGACCCTCAGCAACCTAGCAAGACCCCGTTTCAAAATAAAAAAAAAAAAAAATAAGCGGGGTATGGTGGTGCATGCCTGTAATCCCAGTACTTGGGAGGCTGAGACAGGAAGATCGCAGGTTCGCTCACAGCCTGCCTCAGCAAGTAGTGAGACTCCCAGCAACCTACTGAGACTGTTTCAAAACAAAAAGTAAAAAGGTCTGGGGGTGGAGTTTAGAGGTAGAATGCCCCTAAGTTCAATCCTCACTGCTATAAATAAATAATAAATAAATAAATAAATAAATAAATAAGACTGGGGGTGTAGCTTGGAGATAGAATGCCCCTGGGTTCAATCCCCAGTGCCAAGTACTACTACTACTAATAATAATAATAACGCTCACACACAGTGGTTCTTGGAGTGTCCCTCTTTTTAAAGGCGTCCCGTACGCCTGTCCCCATCGAGCCCCCGAGGCAGTCTGGGCATTGGGGTGAGCAAGGAGGAGGGCTGGGTGTGGACCATCTCTGTTGTTTGAGGGGTCTCCTGGCATCACACTGCCTGCCCGCAGGGGTCCACGAGGTGAGGGTGGGCAGGCAGGGCAGCAGGACCACTTGCCCTGTGGGGCCTTTTTATTCAAGGAAACACAACCTGTGACCCAGACAAGGACCTGTGGGTGGGTGAGTGGGAGGGTGGAGGCGGCCACTCCTATCGTGGCCACGCTGGAATCAGTCCATGTGCTGATCATAATGGGAACAAAAAAATTGAATAGTTAAGTAGTTAAATTTGCATGTAAGAATATCATCAGGAATTTACTTCCATACCATCTAATACTACTAACTATAAAGAGGAACAAGGCTTTGACAGATGCAATACTTGGGTGGATCTGAAGGCACGGGGGCTGCGTGAGAAGAGCCAGTCTTAAAAGGTGGCGCAGGTGCAGCCTCACCCCTCCCTCACCTTCCTGAAATGCAGACATTCTGGAGACTGAGGACGAGGTTAGTGCGGAATTGGGAACTGGGGGAAGGACTAGGTGTGGCCGTAGAAGACAGGTACAGGGCCCTGCGTGAGCAAACAGTTCTGATCTTGCACGTGTTACACAGTACAACACAGCTGATAAAACTGCATAAACCACACGCACACACACACACACACAAGTGAGTACCTGTAAAACTTGTAGTCCCAATTCGCTTTGGATTGTACCAGTGTCAGTTTCCTGGTTTTGATAGTGCACTGACTGTGGTTATACAAGGAGCTACCATTTGGATGGCTGGGAATTTCCTTGTGATTTTTTTTTTTTTTTATTGTGGGAAAATACATATAACATTACAATTTACTGTGTTAGATATTTTTTCATGCACTATTTGGCAGTGCTAGAGTTTGGATTTTGAATATTCTCTTTAAGATCCTTTTTCTTTTTTGTACTGGGGATTGAACTCAGAGGTATTCTACTCTGAGCTCTATTCCCAGCCCTTTTATTTATTTATTTTTTAATTTTGAAGCAGGGTCTTGCTAAATTGCTAAGAGTCTCGCTAAGTTGCTGAGGCTGCTGGCCTCAAGCCTGCACTCCTCCTGTCTCAGCTTCCCAAGCACTGGGATTACGGGCAAGGGCCACCACGCCCTGCAATCTCATGTTTTGAAGGCTTGGTTCCAAGCCTGTGGTACCACTGGGAGGTGGTAGAACCTTTAGGAGGTGGGGTTTTCTCTTTCTTTCTCTCTTTCATTCCTTCTTTTCTTCCTTCCTTCCTTCCTTTCTTTCTCTCTCCCTTTCTTTCTCCCTTTCTTTCTTTCTTTCTTTCTTTCTTTCTTTCTTTCTTTCCTTCCTTCCTTCCTTCCTTCCTTCTGTACCGGGGATGGAACTCAGGAGCATTCTACCTCCAAGCTACACCTCGATCCTATTTTTTATTTTGAAACAAGGTCTCGCTGAGTTGCAAAGGGCCTCGCTAAGTAGTCGAGGCTGTCCACAAACCATGATCCTCCTTCCTCAGCCTCCCAAATAATGGGGTTGCAAGTGTGCACCACCACACCCGGATGAGGTAAGACTTTCTGAAAGGAAGCCAGGTCATTGGGAGCATCCTATAAGGGGGGCATTGGGACTCCACCCTTTCCTATTTCTCTCTTTCCTTCCTGGTCATCATGAGAGAGGAGAGTCCTCCACCATGTGATGTGCTGCCTCGCCACACACCCAAAGGCAGTGGGACCAACTGACCACAGGCTGAAACCGTAAGCCAGAATAAACCTTTTTGCCTTATCAATTGATTCAGGTATTTTGTCACAGCAATGGAAAACTGACAAACACAAATGTCATCAATTACCTAATATCATTATGCAACAAACACTATCATCCATCTCCAAACAGTTTTATGTTTGCAACTAAAACTCCATACCCATTAAACAAGTCCCTACTGTCTCTCCTCCCAGCCCCACAACTGCCATTCTCCTTTCCATCTCTTTGACTTTGACTATTCTGGGTACTTCATGTTAAGTGGCACCATATCGTATCTGTCCCTTTGTGTCTAGCTTAATGTTCTCAGGGTTCATTCATTCTGTAGCGTGCATCAGAATCTCCTTCCCTTTTTAAGGCTTGACAGTGTTCCATTGTACATATATACCACATTCTGTTTGTCCATTCATCCACTGATGGACATTTCAGTTTTCACCGTTTAGCTACTGTGATCCTTGCACATTTTTACAATCTTTTGTGCATTTATAATGATTGCAAGATGGGTTGTTAAAAAATAAAACCAGAAATAAAATGATGAGCTGGGTATGGTGGTGGTACATGCCTGTAATCCCAGTACTTGGGAGGCTGAGACAGGAAGCTCGCAGGTTCAGAATCAGCTTTAGGACCATGGCAAGACCCTGTTTCAAAATAAAAGATGAGAAGGGCTGGGGGTGTGGCTTGGAGGTAGAATGCCCCTAGGTTCAAGCCCCAGTACTAAAAATAAAAATAAAAATAAAAAAGAGGTAAAATTATGAATTGAATAATTCTCACCTCTGCTGAGTATGTAAACTAGTGTTTGCCATTAGCTTTTGCTTAATTTCCAGTTATAGAATAGTTTAAGCCTTGTAAGGTTATAAAGAATTTAACTTTTTCTTTCTGCTTTTAGTCCACAGGATAGCAGAGTGGCTTTGGTAAACTTTGATAACCCTGGCCCATGCCCTTATTTACAAGGTTAGACCAAGAAACAGGAAAGGAAATGATATTTAACACTGGGCCAGTACGTGATTAGACAGAATACGAAATCTGCTAAATAAACCTGATAAATATAATTAGCACGATCACAGAAGCTTGGCTTTGGAGAACTCGTTTGCATTGCAAACGTCTTCCCCATTGGTGTTTTGGCGCCAAAGCATCCCTTGGGCCACCTTGTCATGGCCTCATGACCCCGCAGCGCGTCTTCTCCCATGGGCCACCTGGACTGCCTGGGTCGGTGAGGGGACCTCCTCCTCTGGAAGCGGCCAGGTGGACCCACAGGTGGCACAGAGGGCTTGGCCCCTAGGAGGCTGGAGAAAGACTGCAGGCTTTCACCTCCCCAGACTTGTTTCTGAACCACAGCCCAGGCCGCCAAAACACCATCAGCTGAACACAAGACTTCTTGGGTTTTGCTTTTTTTATGAAGGTCTAGGGACTTAGTGAACTTCCTTACACCAGATGCAAAATTTCTCTTTGTATTTTTCTGAGGGGAACACACACACGCACACACACCCTCAAATATTCCAGGTTCATGACTGCCATATGCACAAGCCTAATGCTAATAAACCTCTCCCGGGAGACCTCACCTCAGTAACTGGCTGGCCGCCTTCCCCACCAAGGTGACCTTGGGCAGGAGACCCCCCACATACACAGTGCCCTGGCCCATCTGCTGCCCCCGCTCCAGAGTAAGCATGGCCCCTCCCGGTTCTTTCTCTTCTCTTGTCTCTTTGGCTCTGCTTCTCCACCCTCCCCCGTCCCACGTCACTTTTCTGCCAGCCTCTCCCGTGATATCGATTTGACGTATTAATCATTACAACAACAGCTAAAAGTTCTACTGCGCTTCATTAATGCCGAGGCAAATAGCACGTGAGCCAGTAGGCTGCTGGGTGCATTCCTCCCAGGGTCGGGGTGTGTGGAAACTTTTGTTTCCACGAGTAGCAAAACAGGTGGTTTCTGGTGGCCTCGGTGAGCAGGGCAGGAGGTTGGAGGCGGGGTGGAATGTGGTTGGGCTCCAGTCTCTAAAGTGTTAAGTTCCCCTCTAGGACCCTGGCAGACCTTGCACTGTTCAAGGACCTCGGGTTATAGAAGCTCGGTTGTAAAATCCTATTAGGGTTGCCAAACCACAACAATGTGACTTTAATAAGGTTAAAGTTTGGCAATTTTACAGCTTTTATTTTGATAAAGGTTTAGTCAGCTGGGTGGCAAGAGCCAGAGAGGGTCTGTCCCAACATCTGTCTGCTCTCCAGGAGTGGCCAGGCTCGCCTTGGGCCCAACTTCCCAGCTCTGACGTCTGCCCTGCACGTGGACCAAGCCTGTTCCTTCATCTCTGGCCTGTGGAACTGATAGGGGGGAACGAATCCCAGCAGCTATTTTCAGACAGGAAGAGCCCTTGGGATAAGTTGACTTAGGAAGAAGCCGGTGCCCATCCCCCGGCCAGAGGTGTCACCTTCACCTCGGCCTGCCACGGATGGCAGCCACAGAGAGAAGGGGAGGCCTTTCCGTTCCCAGAGCCATTGAGGAGCAAGCCTTCGCTCCTGCCCTCCAACCTCCCACAGCCCGTGGTCCATCTGAACCTCTCCATCCTTCAAACGCCCTCTCTTCTGGGAAGCCCTCCCAATCTTTGTTATCCCTTCCTACCTGAGGAAGACTTCATCTGCCCCTTCGCCATCACAGAGCCCAGGCTGAATCTCTAGAGCAGCTCCCACCCAGTGTAAGGCGCTCCTTGAGAAACACCCTTGGCCCGGGAGACCAGCCCCTTCCCCACAGGGCGCCCTGGCCTCACCTTTCCTTGATTACTCAGTATATAGTGCAGGTCCTGGCACTCAGCAGGTGCCCACAAATGTCGAATGGAGGAGTGATTTTGTAGGAAACTCAACCTTTCCACTGGGAAGATGGTTTGAATGCCAAGTCGACTAGGCATGATCACTGTTGCCCATAAAGAAGAGTAATGGCCGGGCGTGGTGGCGCACGCTTGTCATCCCAGCATTCCGCAGGCTGAGACAAGAGGATCGCGGGCCCAGACAGCCTCAGCTGCTTAGTGAGGCCCTTCTCAACTCAGTGAGACCCTGTTTCAAAAATAAAAAGACTAAGATATTGGGCTGGGATGTAGCTTGAAGGTACAATGCCCCTGGGTTCCATCTCCGGTAAAGAAAGAAAGAAAGAAGGAAAGGAAGAAAGGAAGAAAGGAAGAAAGGAAGAAAGAAAGAAAGAGAGAGAAAGAGAGAGAGAGAGAAAGAGAGAAAGAAAGAGAAAGAAAAGAAAAGAACAGTAAAGGAGAGGCACCAAGTACCGTGTGCTTGTCCGTCATTATCAACATGATTTACATTGTGATGTGGGACTATAATGCACCAATAAAAGCATAAGAAAGGATAGTAAAAAGCTGGGCGTGGTGCACACACTTGTAATCCCAGCATTTGGGAGGCTGAAACAGGAGGATCATGGTTCAAAGACAGCCTCGGCTACTTAGTGAGGCCCTTTGCAACTCAGACCCTGTTTCAACATAAAGAATAAGCCAGGCATGGTGACACATGCGTGTAATCCCAGTACTTGGGAGGCTGAGACGATGATTGCCCAGGTTCGAAGCCAGCCTCAGCTAATTAGTGAGGCTCTCAACAACTTAGTGAGATCCTGTTTCCAAATAAAGTATAAAAATAGGTCTGGGAGTATAGCCTGGAGGTAGAAAAGCCCTTGGGTTCCACCCCCAGTACTACACACACACAAAAAAAAAAGAATAAAAAAATAGAACTGAGGGTGTAGCTCAGAGGTAGAATGCCCCCATGTTCTAACACTAGTACTGCAAAAAAAAAAAAAAGAATAGTAAAACTGTATACTTTTTCTTCCTTTTTTATTTTTATTTATTGGTACTAGGATTGTATCCAGAGATGTTCTGTCTCTGAGTTCCATCCCCACCCCTATTTAATTTTTTTTTTATTTGAAACTGGGTCTCAGTAAGTTACCACACACCAGTCTTGAATCTGCAATCCTCCTGTCTCAGCCTCCCAACTAATGACTGATAGGTCGGGTCCCTCCCCCTCCCCTCATGAGATCCTACAGTTGGGACAGTAGGCGGAACCCTAGAAGCCAGAAGCAGAGATGGGGCAGACTCCAGATGTCAGGAGAGAACCAGATGTCTTAGGACAGACTCCAGATGTCGTGAGGACTGGCATCTCTCACCTTGCGAGCCTCATCTTAAGACCCTTTTACATAAATACCCTTGTTTTTTCTCTGTGGTGCGACTCTGCTGACCGATAGCCTATCGGTCTGCAGACCTCAACCAGGAGTGACAGACAGTTTGATAAAAGGGGCCTGGTATCACACTCCTTTGCTGGATTTTGCCTCCTTTGCGACCCTCTGACTCAATTTCAATGTTACACTGAGATTACAGGTGTGTTCCGCCACACCTGGCAAAAGAAGTGTAATTTTTAAATAGGTGCTAGTGTCTTGAAGGTGAAATTTGCATCAGTTCATGTACCTGCAGCATGTGTTTATATAAATTTCAAACACCTCAGAGGGTCTTATCTCTGCCCGCGATGCCATAGGTCGACTGGTTTAGAAAGTTCTTTACTGAAATTGAATGAGTCAAGTCAACAACGTCCATTACATACTTCCTCTGTTCAGAGGCAGCACTAGGCCTTCCCGATGCAGAGAGGAAAGGTTCCTGTGCACCAAGGGCAGTCTAGGAGCCAGAGAGATGGGGCAGTGTTAAGTGCCCTGAAGTCCTGTCTTGCAGCAGGCCCTGGGCTGCTCTGTGGGGTAGAGATACAGCACCACAGGCTTCTGCAGGTGACAAATGGCCAAGATAACCACCAGCAAGCTGAGCATTTCCTAGGTGTGCAGAGGCCCTGGTCATGGCCTCGGGCTTCTCATTATACACGATTGGAGAGGGCCAGGGTCAGGAATGCAGTGTGACCAAGAAAGAGACACCAGGGAAGACAGGCCTGGCCCCGCCTGATGCCTGGGGCTGAGGGACTCCCAATGCTACTTTGTTTTGGACTCAGTCCTGAGGTTTTCCTAAGGGGCCCAAGACTGGAATGCACGGCCCAGTGTCTGTGAAGTTGACCTGACTCCCAGACTGGGCCTGGCAACTCCAGGCAGGAGTCCTTGCATGAGGGTGTCCAGGCCTGGGCCTGATCTCCCAGGCCACTATGGACCTCAGTGGGCCCTGTTTGTGGCATGACCTTGGCTCAGGACGAGGCTAGGATCCCAGGACTTGGCAGGAGGCAGGGACACGGGATGAGACTCCCCACCTCGCCTCACACACAGCCCAGCCTGTAAGTCCACAGCATGAGAGCTCCTCACCACACAGGCCAGGGAGCAGGTGGCGAGGGGCAGGTGTGAGGGTTGGGGTGACCTCTGGGGTCTCCCCTCTCCCTGCACTCAGATGGGCCTTTCCAGGTCCTCAGCATGTGAGAGGGCTGTCTAAGCCACCATGGGGAATTGCCCTGGATTGTCCCCTGTGCTCGACCAAGAGACTGGACAGAGGAGAAATCAGGGAGGGCCCAAGGGGTCACCTGGAGGGAAATCAGGGTGACAGTACTTCCAAATGAGCTTTCTCTGTCCCGAGAAGGAGACACCCTTGGAAATGGCATTTCTGGCCCCTCTGCTTCCCTCAGCTGACCCAGAAAAGCATTTTCCTCTGCCCCAGGCCATCCCCACTGCCAAACGAGGGGCCTGAGTCACATCTGTGGGGCCAGCAGAAACAGGTGAGCGGAACTCAAATGCCAGGCAGACGCAAATAGCCTGCTTCCCTTTGAATAATCCCCCGGCTGTTTGGCAGGAGGCTGAGCTGCCTTCTTATCCAAAGTACACTCACGGCACCTTATTTATGAGCCGCATAGGGAGCCATGGGCTGCCTACCTTTGGCCCCTCAAGGCCAGCTCCGTGTTCTTTGTTCCCAGAAGTCTCCCCGAAGTGAAATATTAACTGGTAGTGGGACGAAAGGGCCTGAGAGCCTCTGAAGGCAGGGCTGATGAAGAAGGATACCTGGAGGGCATGCTGTTCATTGACCTGGAATTTTCCATTCCTCTCAGGCTCACATGACCAGGCCGGTGTTTCCTTCAAGTCACAGAACTAAGATGGCTGCCAGGGTGGCGTGTGCTAAATAACTGGACGGTGACCACAGCTATTAATAGCAGCATCGTCACGGAGGGTAATAATCTCCGTGATGCAGGGTGGTGGAAAGTGTTAGGCCGGTGTGCCAGGAGACAGGGCCCTGCCTCCGTACGGCTGGGGCAGCGTTGGGGAAGCCACCGCTGTCTTGTGTTTCTACTTCCCGAGCTGTAAAGTGAGAGGCTGGAGGACAGCGCTGAGGTCCTTTCCGGCTCTCACAGTCTCTGCTTCAGGCGCTGACAGCAGTGAGCTCTACTAGAGCTAATCGCAGAACCTGTGTTTCTTTATGACCCAAGAGAAGTGATTAGCATCCGGCCTCCACAGCTTTCACCTCTTCCCTCCCCTCCTCTCCGTCTCCTCTGCCGCCTGGCCTTCCCTTTCTTTATCTTGCTTCCTTTATCTGTAACTCAGGGCTGAGGACTTCTCAGCTAGACTGCGAGTTGATCACGTGTCTTTCGGGTCTAGAGAGCTCACCTTTGCCACTTTCTAGAGTGGCCAGCCCCTAGCCATGTGACCCGGGCCAAATCTGATTTCTCTGGGGATCGATGTCCTCATCTACAAAAAAGGAATTATGTTAGGACTTGTGGATGCAGATACAGTATTCAATATAAATCTGTGTATAACTTGAAGTTGGCACACACAAAGAACTCGTTCCTCTTCCCAAAGGGTTCCTACAGCCTCTGTTTCTTTTATTGGAGACACTCTCCCCTTCACTTCTGCAGTTTGGGGCTTGCTGTCACCTTGAACTTTATTTCCCTTTTCTCCTGCATTAAGTGTCCCCACAGCCTTCCTTTCCGCGACTCTGGGTTCTGATGGTTGCGGGCAGAAGGCCTGGAGACACACACCCAGCTCAGCTCTCTGTGGAGATGAGGCTACTATCTTTGGGAGTCACTGAATGTTTTATTTAGCCAGACATTTTTCTGGGGAGATTTGTTTAGACCATGGCTAACTGGCCGGGATTCCCTGAAAGTGGATGTGAGCCTCATTGACCATGGTGCGAGGCACCACACTGCACTTCCATGGACCTTCACTATCCAGGATCAGCCCTGGTGCAGATTCCTGTTTCCAGGGCACTTCAGGTTACCCCATACTGAGCCTGCCCGCCTGTGGTCTTCCTGCCTCCTGTAGAATCTTGTGGTCCTGGTCTGGTCCTGAGAACAAGGCGATGCCACGAGCAGGGCCCACTCTGGTCAAAGTGGTCTGGGAGAGCAGGCCAGGCCTGGCCACCCCTCGCAGTTGTCGGGCCTACTTAGAGAATCAGCTCTCCTCCTCTGTGACCCCAGGGTTCATATGAATCCTGGGCCCATGAGAGACAAAAGCGTCTCATGCTTCTCTTGGTTAGATTATAGTGTCTCCTACAATGTACTGCTTTGTGTTGCCCCACTCCTAGTTGCTCGGTCTTGGAGACCTGCCATAGTCATTTAGTTTGGGCTGATCTTTCAGAATGGCATTGGTGTGAAAAGCTCAGGGCTGTGGGCACTCCCAGATAGCCTGAAGGACACTTTGCAGTGGTGGTGGTGGTGGGGGGGGGGGGCTTTACAGTGGCTTCCTCTGTAGGATGCAGCTGTGTGGGCACGCAGCTCTGGAATGAGAGCTGGGTTTCAGAGCCCACTGTCCCTTGGCCAGGAACTTTTGTGTAAGGCACATCTGTCCAGCCTTAAGTGATATCTTGACTTATGGTTAGCATGAGTGGAATGGTGCTCACCCATGAGAGCGGAGTCCATAACTCTGTTATCAATGAAGCCCCAGCGTCTAGCACAGGCCTAGCACAGTGGAGCTGCTTGCTCCGCACAATTGAATTTTTTTTGCAATACTAGGGTTGGAACCCAGGGGCATTCTACCTCCGAGCTATACCTCCAGCCCTATTTTTAATTCTTTTTTAAAAAAATTTCTTTTTTGCAGTACTGGGGATGGAACCCAGGAACATTCTACCTCCAAGCTACATCCCCCAGCCCTATATTTTATTCTTTATTTTGAAACAGGGTCTCAATGAGTTGCAAAGGGTCTCACTAAGTAGTAACTGAGGCTGTCCGAGAACCACGATCCTCCTGTTTCAGCCTCCCGAATGCTGGGATTATAAGCGTGCACCGCCACACCCGGCTCCACACACCACTGAATCTTGAATGATGGTATGAATGAATGAAAGGTTCCTGGTGTAAGTGGTGTTCAAGCACTCTGGTGATGATAGAGCAGGGTAGTTAAGATCATGTACCTTGGAACCAGACAACGCTGAGTCTGAATTTTGCCCTACCTCTTGATAGATGCGTGATCTTCACTTCCGTATCTCACTTTCTCTGGCTTTAAAGTAGGGGTATGATAACACCTGCACCACTGATGTTGTGCTGGGGTTCACTGAGAGGACCTAGGAAAAGCATCCTTAGCAGTCTTGCAAGCAGTGGCTCCCAGGAGGCATTTCCCAGGCCTCCCGAATCCAAACCATGGAGCCTGCCCATCATCCTCCAGGGACACCTTGGATATATGTTGAGGTGCCTGTGTTTGCAATCATTTGTTCGCTCCTGGCATCTGCCTGTACACACTTCCCAGGGCCTCAAAACCCATTAAGTCACTGGAGCATCCGGTACTTCATGCATTTTGACTTCTATTGGTTCGATTATGATATCTCCTACATTTACTGCTTTGCGGTAGCCGGCCCCTAGTTGCTGTGTTGCTTGGTCTTGGAGACCTTCCATGGTCATTTAGCTGAGCTCATGCTATCAGCAAAGACAAGGAAAACAATGGCCTCTCCACAGGACTTTGCTCTCCCACGGGCTCAGAGAGCACAGGACCAGCATGCAGGAGTGGAAAAGCAACATCCCCAGCTCCTGAAGATGCCCAGCTGGGAAAGAGGACACTTGCTGGGGCCGTGCTGTGTTAGAGTGCACAGCGGCAGGCCGGTGGAGGCAGCGCACAGGCACGGCGCCTCCTTAGCAGCACTGCACATGGGATTCTGTACATCTGCAGAGGAGACAGAACAGTCTTGGAAGAAATCCAGACTAGCACCAGGAAGCAGAGAAGGGTTTTTTTCTGAGTTGTTGCCAATGACCTTGGGGGCTTAAGGAGAATCTTGACTGCCTTAAGCCTACAATTTACTATTTTTGAAGCATCAGTATTGACTCATGCTAATGGACCAAGAAGTCAAGTGCCTTTGAGGGAGTGGTGGATGAGGAGGATGGAGGAGAGGTAGAGGGGAGAGTTCGTGAAATAATGGGATGGACAAGGAACTGAGGATCCCAAAATATAGTCGTGTGTGTGTGTGTGTGTGTGTGTGTGTGTGTGTGTGTGTAGCTGGAGATTGAACGCAGGGGCATTCGACCTAGCCCTTTTTATTTTGAAATGTGGTCTCAGTAAGTTGCTGAGAGCCTTGCTAAGTTGCCAAGGCTGGCCTTGAACCTGCGATCCTCCTGTCTCAGCCTCTCAAGTACTGGGGTTACAGACATGTACTATTATACCCAGCTTAAAGACATAGTCTAGATTGGTTATGGAGTCCATTGAGGTGATGGTCTGCCAGGGCACCATCTGTCATTTGGGAGCAGCACGGAGATGTATGGAAATTGTGTGGTTGTATCTGGGCATGGTGGCATGTGTCTGTACCTCTAGCTATTTGGGTACTGAGACTGGAGTTCACGGCCAGCCTGTGCAACGTAGTAAGAATCCTCCATCTCTCTCTCTCTCTCTCTCTCTCTCTCTCTCTCTCTCTCTCTTTGTATTGGGATCGAACCCTGAGACATTCTACCTCTATGCTACAGCCCCAGGACATTTCAGTTTTTATTTTGAAATAGAGTCTTGCTAAGTTGCTGAGGGCCTCATGAAGTTGCTGGGGCTATCCTCAAACCTGTGATCCTCTTGTCTCAATCTCCCAAGTATCAGGATTATAGATGAGTGCCATTGCACCTAGCCATAGGAAGAAAAAGTAAACCAAGGTCGTGGTGCGTGTGCAGCGGGTGGAAAGCCACGGTGGTGGGTGTGGCTGACTGGCAGGTCCGGCAGCTGGTATTCTGGTTCTACAACCTCTTTCCGAGGCCTGAGGATACTTTTGATGGAGGAAAGCCAGTGAGGTTTGTAGAGGATTCAAAGCCTTTTTTTCTTTCTTTCTTTTTTTTTCTTTTTTTTTTTTTTCTTTTTCTTCCATGGAGGAGCTGCATTGATGACTCAGGCAGGGAGCCCAACCTTTCTTGTCCCATGGCAGGACTTCCTGCTGGGCATTAACTTCTTCCATTGTAAAAGAGGTCTGCTGTGGGTGAAAGATTGCAACCCAGGCACAGGTGTAGTGGGACAGAGCTGCAGCACGGGGAGATCCACGCGGAAAAGCACACATGGCGGAGGCAGCAAGAAGGAAGAGAGCCATGAGCAGAGCATCTGGGTGGCCGCGCCCGCGGATGGCAGGTGCCGAGCCTGGATCGAGCGCTCTGAAACATGAGTGCTGGGCAGGCAGATTCCACTGGGCTGCAAGGCCACCAGCGGGGACAGCTGGGCAAAAACCCCTCCGTGATCAAAATAAGTGCTATTTAGGTGGCACACGCCTATAATCCCGGTACTTGGGAGGCTGAGACAGGAAGATCGCACAGGTTTGAAGCCAGCCTCAGCTACTTAGTGAGGCTCTCAGCAACTTAGTGAAACCCTGTTTCCAAATAAATTATAAAATAGGTCTGGGAGTATAGCCCGGAGGTAGAAAAGCTCCTGGGTTCCACCCCCAGTACCACACACACACACACACACACACACACACACACACACACACACACATACAATGATATCTAAAAGCAATGCAGCCCAGGTGTGGTGGCACAAGGCTATAGTCCCAGTACTTGAGAGGCTGTGACAGGAGGATTGCATGTTTGTGGCCAGCCTCAGCTACTTAGGGAGGGCCTTTGCAATTTAGAGAGATCCTGTTTCAAAATAAAGAATAAAAAATAGGGCTAGGGGTATAGCTCAGAGGTAAAATGCCCCTGGGTTCAATCTCCAGTACAAAAAAAAAAATAAAAAACAACAACAACAACATAAAAAAAAAATGTAGGCCAGGTGTGGTGGCACACATGCGTAATCCCAGTACTTGGAAGCCTGAAATAGGAGGTTTGCAGATTCAAGGCCAGCCTCAGCAATTCAGTGAGGTCCTTAGCTAGTTAATAAAAAATAAAATAGGATTGGGAGATCTAGCTTGAAGGAAGAATGCCCCTTGGGTTCAATCCCCAGCAACACACACACACACACACACACACACACACACACACACACACAGAAAACAAACCTACAAAACACACTAACTCAGCAACACCGCCCTGTGGGCCTCCGTGGCTCCCACTGGTGAGCACACGGCTGGCTAGGGCTGGGGCTCGCTGCCTCCAATCAGCTGGGTGGAGAATATTGCAACACTCATCTCTAGACCTGGAAAAGATGGAAATTCACAACTCAAGGGACAATTTCTACTGAATTCATATCACTTTTTCATCATTGTATGTATAAATTAATGGAGGCAAAAGCAACAAGGTCTGTACGTCCAAGTCACTTAACACCTATCTTTGCCCGTGTGTGTGTGTGTGTGTGTGTGTGTGTGTGTGTGTGTGTGTGTTTGCCATTCTTCAGATTGAATCTAGAGTAGTTCTACCATCAAGCCCTAGTCCCAGCCCCAGTCTTTGCCCTATTTTATTTTATTTCATTTTATTTTATTTTTTGTGTGGTACTGGGGATTGAACCCAGGGACATTCTCCCTCTGAGCTATACCCCCAGCCCTATTTTATTCTTAGTTTGAGGCAGTGTCAGGGTCTCACTAAGTTGTTGAGGGCCTTGCTAAATTGTTGAGGCTGACCTTAAACCTGTGATCTTCCTTTCTCAGCCTCCCAAGTACTAGGATTATAGGCATGTACCATGATTCCAGGCTTCTGACCTGTTTCTTTTTCTTTTTTCTTTTTTCTTTTTTCTTCTCCTCTCCTCTCCTCTCCTCTCCTCTCCTCTCCTCTCCTCTCCTCTCCTCTCCTCTCCTCTCCTCTCCTCTCCTCTCCTCTCCTCTTCTCTTCTCTTCTCTCTCTCTCTCTCTCTCTCTCTCTCTCTCTCTCTCTCTCTCCTCTCTCTCTCTCTCTTTCTTTTTGTGTGTGTCTCTCCTTTGTGTGTGTGGTACGGGGACTGAACCCAAGGGCATTCTAACTCCAAGCTACACCCAGCCCTTTTGGTTTTGTGTTTGTTTGCTTTGCTTTGAAACAGGATCTAGCTAAGTTGCTGAGGCTGGCCAAGAACCTGCGATCCTCCGGGCTCAGCCTCTCAAGTACGGGCATTACAAGTGTGCACTACATGCCCAGCTCCCATTTTTTATTTTGAGACAGGGTCTCACTAATTTGTGATGGCCTTGCTAAGTGTTGAAGCTGACCTTGAACCTGTGACCATCCTGTCTCTGACTTCCAAGTACTGAGTTACAGGTGTGTGCCACCATATTTTCTTTTATGTTCTTTTAAAATTATCTGATATGTGACGTTTGAATATAACCAATATTCAATAAATACCTTTCCAAAAATTATTTTTAATCAACATATAATAATTACACATATTTATGGGGGTACATAAATAATTTGATATGTATATATAATGTGTAAAGATTGGAGCTGTATAATTAGCATTTCTAGCTCCCTAAATACTTAGCCTTTCTTTGTATTTGAAAACTTCAAACCCCTCTCTTCTAATTTTTTTTATAAAATGTTCAGATGTTGTAAACTACAATACCCCTAGTGTTCTATAGAACACCAGAACTTGCTCCTCCTATTGAACTGTACTGTGGTATCCATTATCCAGTTTCTTGCCGTCTCTCATCTTCTCTCCCTTCCTAACCTCTAGGAATCAGTAGAGTACTTTTCTTCTCTGAGGGTCTTGTTAGTTTCCTCATATGGTGAGAGCACGCAGTGTTTGTCCTTCTGTACCCGGCTCATTTCATTTAACACGATGCCCTTTAGTTCCATCCATTCTGCTTTAAATGACAGGACTTTAACAAATCAAAACTATAATGAAAGCTGGGCATGGTGGCACCATCCATAATCCCAGTACTCAGGAGGTTAAAATAGAAGGATCACAGGTTCAAGGCCAGCCTCAGCAATTTAGCAAGACCCTCAGCAACTTGGTTTAACAAACCCTGTTTCAAAAATAAAAAGAGCTGGAGATATAGCTCTGAGGTAGAATGCTACCTGGGCACCTGGGTTCGATCTCTAGTACCTTCCCTCCCCCTCAAAAAAGCTACAATAAGATATCGCCTTACCCCAGTCAGAATAGCTATTATCAAAAAGTAAAAGCAAAAACAAAAACAAATGTTTGCAGCTGGGCATGGTGGCGCACGCTCGTAATCCCAGCATTCGGGAGGCTGAGACCGGAGGATCACGATTCTCAGACGGCCTCAGCTACTTAGCGAGGCCCTCCGCAACTCAGTGAGACTCTGCTTCAAAATAAAGAATAAAAAATAGGGCAGGAGGTGTAGCTCGGAGGTCGAATGCCCCTGAGTTCCATCCCCAGACCTGCAAAAACAAAAACAAAAACAAATGTTTGCAAAGAGTAAAGAAAGGGGAGCGCTGATGTACCTTTTATGGAAATGTAAATTAGTTATAACCATTATGAAGGACAGTATGGAGGTTCCTCAATAAGCTAAAAATGAAGTTACCACATAATTCAGCTTTCCCACTTCGGGGTTTATACCCAAAGGAAATAAAATCAGCATTTAGAACAGACCGCGTTTAATTGTAGCATTATTCATAACGGCCAAGTTACAGAATCAACCTGGTGCCCATCAACAGGCAAATGTATAAAGAAAATGTGGGTTATATACACAATAGAATATTATTCACACATAAATATAATACTTTTAATTGATTATAATCCATCGACGTGGAAAACTACACTCACGCCGGGCGTGGTGGCGCACGCTTGTAATCCCCGTGCTTGGGAGGCGGAGACAGGAGGATCGCGCCGGTTCGATGCCAGTCGTGCTGGCTTAAGAGACCCTGTTTCCAAAAAATAAAATAGGTCTGGGAGTGTAGCCCGGAGGTAGAAGGGCTTCCAGGAACCCCGGTACCACCAAAAAAAAAAAAAAGAAAGAAAGAAAAAAGAAAACTATACTCACAGCCTATGCCTTATATGAGAATGAAGAGACCTCTCTTCTTCCTGCCGACAGGGTCCCTATGCTAAGTTATTACTTGTGGGGTGATTGATAGCTGTTCCTCACAATATCATACATTGCCACTATCTCTTACGTTTGTTTTTCCAAACTCCTTTGTACCCTTGTAGACAATGTCAATGGAATAACTCTAGGGTAGATCAAAATTGAAATATTTGAATATTTCCTACTCATTCTAAACAGTGATGATAAATAATTGATACATTAGTGAAGCAAATATTTTAGCATTGATCTGCAATTAGACCAAAGGCTACAAGTTTAATAATAACAAGAGGCTGAGAAAGTACAACATTACGACAGAGGTGATGGAAGAAATCCTCAGGTTAAGTCCTGGGACTTCCACTTAGTTTTCAAACCGATAAAAACAGATACTTACACTTGATCTTGCAGATGAGAAATGATCCATTTACTGTTGTAAATCCTTGCGCAAGTTACTTACTCTTTCTGAGCATTTTAAAAAAATCTTTTTCTGGGGAGATGGATGTTTAGAATTAAACCCAGAGACATTCCACCTCCAAACCTCAGCCCTTTTCATTTTTATTTTGAGACATGGTCTTGCTAAATTGCTAATAAGCTTGTTGCATTGCTGAGGCTGGCCTTGAACCTGCGATCCTCTTATCTCAGCCTCTCAAGTACTAGGATTACAGGTGTGTACCACCATGCTGGGCTTATTATTTTTAACTGGGCCCTAATCATCTTACCACAAAGAGAGAGAGAGAGAGACAGAGACAGACAGACAGACAGACAGACAGACAGACAGACAGACAAAAACAGTAATCACACAGGAAAATTACAAAATTTCTAGACTTCTAAGTACATATAGGTGGGGAAAAGTAGCCTTTTACAGCCTGAGCCAGAACTTGAAGGCTGAAGAGCTGGGGAACAGGACAGACTTCTGGGAGTGACCAGGCAACTCTGGCTCTACGGGGTGTGCGTAGCCATCTGTGGTAGTAAACCAAGACGATGTGTGCATTTGACTGAAGGTCTTCAAGAACACACAAAATTCTGGTCAGGGTGACCTTGATATAGTTTTGGGAAGATGAACCTGAACACAATTGCAGATTAGGAGGCAGAAGCCTGTCATCCTGAGCTGTGCTTCACCCCACCAGCTGTGAGGGGTCGCTGCGCCTACGGAATGTTGTACAGAGAACCCATGTCAGGATTGCCTGAGACTGCGTGTGAGGGTGGGGATCATTAATGCACGTCCCTGGGCCCCACACCTTAGACCCATGAGTCAGAATCCCTGGTGATCAGAGCAGGAATCTGCACTTTTCACACATACCCCAGGTTCCAGAAACAACTTTTTTTTTTTTTTTTTTTAGGTGGTACTGGGGTTCCTGGAAGCCCTTCTACCTCTGGGCTACACTCCCAGACCTATTTTTTTATATATTGAAACAGGGTCTCGTAAGCCAGCGCGGCTGGCTTTGAACCTGTGTGATCCTCCTATCTCCGCCTCCCAAGCGCGGGGATTACAAGCGTACGCCACCACGCCCGGCGGGAAACAACTTTTTACAGTTTATCTTCTACCAGTCCACTCATGGGCATTTCTTCATCTTAAGGCTAAAGCCACTGGAAAGATTTCAAAAGAGCAAATAAATGATTTTAAGAACATAGAACTTGTTTATAAAGAAAAATTAAATATGTATAGGATTGTCTGTACGAAGTCATATCTATGGTTTATAAGTATTTGAAAGGAACCAATTTAAGTGGTAGACTCTTGATGTTTTTTTCAGGTACCAGACGGTGTAAGTAGGAGGGATGGGATGGCATAAGCCAGGAGAGCTGGGGCCAGATCTCAAGGAAAATATCCTGACGGTGTTAGAAAAAAAGTTATAGAATTATTTCACATGGTTAAGTCAACCAGAATATCAGCCTAATCAGTGGGGGAAAAAAAAAAAAACAGTTGGGAAGAATTTGAAAAAAAAAAAAAAAAAACAATTGTTTTGTTAAATTTCCCCCCCCATTGTTTTTATGTCTGAAGCTTTGTTATCCTAAGCTCCAACAATCAAAAGGATTCTTAATAAATAAAACTACAGCTCATGAAAAATGCTGAGGGCAGGAAGAGTGTACTGGAGAAGCAGAAGTTGGCATGAAGTGGCCTTGGCAGTCGTGCTGCGGACCCCAACCTGGGAACGGAGGGCGTGCCGGACAAACTGACGTCTACTCAGAACTGACAATGTGCCCGGCCCCGTCTCACTGAGTCTGCAGAACCTCGTCAAGTAGGTATTATTATTCCATTTCACAAATAAGGAAAGACCAGCTTGAAGGGAGTACAAGTTATCAGAAAACAAAAGTCCTAGAATGTGTGTGTGTGTGTGTGTGTGTGTGTGTGTGTGTGTGTGTGTGTGTGTTGGAACCCAGGGGCTTTTCTATCTCCAGGCTATGCTACCAGACCTATTTTATACTGTATATGGAAACAGGGTCTCTAAGTCGCTGAGAGCCTCACTAAGTAGCTGAGGCTGGCTTCGAACCTGTGCGATCCTCCAGTCTCAGCCTCTCAAGTACTGGGACTACAAGCCTGTGCCACCACGCCCGGCAAAACCTAAAATTTTAACCCTCATCTGTTTGATTTTATCCAGCAGGTACCGGGTACAAAGAACTTCTGTCATCATAAATATTTTCTTTCTGTCCTAAAGATTGCCAAGGGGAGCCATCAAATAACAGCCTGTACCGATGAGCAAACTCTCCCAGCAGCCTTGAGCCTGGGAACTCTGGGAGAAATTACTGTGTTTTTCTCATCTCAGAGCCTGCCTTTATCCACAACAACCTGATGTTTTTGAATGCCGGTAAGGTCTGAACCCACAGGGCAGCTGGTGGAAGGAGACGCGATTCGGGCAATCTTTCGAGCTGAGAATGGGTCTCAGAAGCAGGAGCAATAAGGAAGGAAGGGTGTCCCTTCCCTTCCTCACCCCTCCTCTCCTCCTTTCCATCATCTCCTTCTTCCTAACAACCCCATCCCCAGGATCCCAAACCCCACGACCATCACCACCACCATCAGCACCACGATCACTGCTATCACCACCATCCCCATGGCCGCCAGCACCACCACATCACCATGGGGGAGGGACGCTGGGAATAGACCCAGGGGTATCCTACCCCGGAGCTACTACACCTCAGCCCTTTTTAAGTTTTCTTTTTTCTTTTTCTTTTTCTTTTTTTTTTTTTTTTAATAGGGTCTCACTAAGTTGCCGAGGCTGGCCTGGAACCTACAATCCTCCTATCTCAGCCTCCCAAATATTGGGATGACAGGCGTGCGCCACGTTGCCCAGTTCTATCCCTTGTTTATGGAGAAAAATTTAATATCTTGTACTCACTGCTGTCCATGAACATCAAGACACCACTGCTCCCATTCCAAAGAACACAGAGGATGCTCTGTGCCACACGGCTCTCCCGTCGGATCAGCCACACTTGGGGAACATGAGCTGGACAACAGGTTATATCCACACACAAAGGCAGCTCCACAACCCTCACCAGGACCTTCGCAGAAGAACAATGATGTACCTAACTGTGCCGGCTTCGGAGTCCCCTTGAAATGAAAGCAGAGAGAAGTGGAGCTCAGCCTTCCTCACGGCACCCTGGGATGCATGTTAAGAGAAAGGGGCACGAGCAGGGTGACCCATGCTGTAATCCCAGTACTTAGGAGGCTAAGATGGGAGGATCACAGGTGTGAGGCCAGGCTCAACAATTTAGTGAGACTCTGTTTCAAAATAAAAAATAAGCTGAGTGTGGTGACACACACTGTAATCCCAGTATGTAGGAGGCTGAGACAGGAGGATCGCAGGCCACAAGTCAGCAGTACTTGGGAGGCAGAGAAAAGAGGATGGCAGATTCGAAGTCAGGCTCAGCAACTGAGTGAGGCTCTGTTTCTGAATTAAAAAGTAAAAATAGGGCTGCAGGAGTAGCCTGGAGGTTAAAAGACCCCTGGTTTTCATCCCCAGGAACACAAATAAATAAACAAAATAAAAATAAAGGGCTGGGGATGTAGCTTGGAGGTAGAATGTCTCTGAGAAAGAAGAGAAAGAAGGAAGAGAGGAACAAAGGGAGGAAAAGGGTCCAGGAAACGGGCACCCTGGTGCCAGTGTGTCTCTCTCCTGAGGGCCCTGCTGGGAGCTGAGACCTTGTGTAGGAGACACCTCAGAAGCAGCCTCGCACCAACTCAGGACACCCTTCTGCAGCCCGACCTTCCCCCGCTGGGAAACCTTACACTTGGGGGGATCGGCCTCCCACAAGGGGGAAGGCTTGGCACCAAGGCTGCATTCAGAAGACGGTTTGGGAAGCTGAAAAGTGACTTCAGCAACACTGTCCTCCCGGCTCCTAATTGCACCGTGCAGGGAGGTCTGGAAGGCCCAGGGGGCCTCTGGGCCTGGAACCAACTCTGTGCGCTGAACAAATAAGCCCCCAGGGCCTGCAGACAGGTAAACAGTCCTCCAGCTGACACTCAGACATGGCGCGGGATGCATGATTTCAGACCTCTGAGTCCAGAGAGGGGCTGAGTCTGGCCTTGTGTCAGAGGAAGAAAGGGCCGGCATCTGCTGGAGTCCCTGCCGCACCTGAGGACGGGCAATGTGAACCCCGAAGCATGGACAGTGAAGGCCTGCGATGGCCACAGCGAAGACAGGTTTTGCTGACGGAGAGTAAGGAAGGCCAGGCGTGGTGGCACAAGCTTGTAATTCCAGTATTGAGAGGCTGAGACAAGAGGATCCTAGGTTCGCTGTCAGCCTCAGGTTCTTAGGGAGGCCCTCCACAACTTAATGAGAACTTGTTTCAAAAGAAAGAATAATAAGCCCGGCGTGGTGGCGCACGCTTGTAATCCCTGCGCTTGGGAGGCAGAGACAGGATGATCACGCAGGTTCGAAGCCAGCCTTGCTGGCTTAGGAGACCATGTTTCCAAATAAAAATGTAAAAATAGGTCTGGGAGTGTAGCCCGGAGGTAGAAGGGCTTCCAGGAACCCCAGTACCACCAAAAAAAAAGAAAGAAAGAAAGAAAAGAAAAGAAAAAGAAATAATAAAAATAGGGTTAGGGGTATAGCTCGGAGTTACAATGCCTTTGGGTTAAATTTCTAGTTCAGAAAGAAAGAAAGAGAAAGAGAGAGAGAGAGGAAGAGGAGAAAGAGCTTGGAGAAGCAGAAAGGAGAGGGTTGATCTTCAGGAGGAGTGAGTGAGTCAGAAAATATCTTCTGGGAACTTGATGATGTCAGGGGCAAGGGGCAAGGGGCAAGCATTTTTCTTTGTCTGCCCTGTGCAAAATAACAATTCAAAATTGGTAGTTGGAGATGAAGGCACAACATCCTGGATGTATTTAGCACCCAACTGTGAACAACAAAATGGTCGAGGATGCAAATTCTCTATGCTCTGTTTTACCACAATACAAAATAATTGAGAAAAAGTTAAATCGAGCATAGGTAAGACCCAAAATACTAGTTTATGTTTTTTTGGTTTTTAGTAGTAAGGATTGAATCCAGGGGCATTCTACTTTTAAGCTATACCGCTGCACCTCTAGCCCTTTTGATTTAGTTTTTTTTTTTTTTTTTTGGTGGTACTGGGGTTGCTGGAAGCCCTTCTACCTCTGGGCTACACTCCCAGACCTATTTTCTGTATTTTTGAAACAGGGTCTCTTAAACCAGCGCGGCTGGCCTCGATCCTCCTGCCTCTGCCTCCCAAGCGCAGGGATTACAAGCGTGCGCCACCACACCCGGCTTGATTAAGTTTCTTAAAAATTGTTTTTGTTCTTGATATGGGTGTTTGAAGCCAGCCAGGGGCATTTTTACCTCTGAGCTAAAACCGCAGACCTTTTTGTAAAAAAAAAAGAAAATTATTTTGAAACAAAGTCTTGCTAACTTGCTGAGGATAATTGCCAAATTGCTGAGGCTGGCCTCAAATGTGTGGTCCATTCTCCCGTCTCAGCCTCTGACTACTGAGATTCCAGACATGCACATCCTCTGGGTTCTTTTCTTATAAAGCCACTAATGCCATCATGGGAATTCTACCCTCATGACTTCATGTAATCCTAATTACCTGCCCCATTTCCAAATATTATTACCATATGAATTTGAGGATTAAGTTTTCAACACATGAACTTTCAAACCTTAGCAACTTCTAAATGTTGCCCTCCAAAAGATCTTTTATTCCCCCAGCATGGCGGCCTTCCTGCTGAATCCTGCATACCATTGGATTTTCTGTTCTCACCAGTTAAGCCCAGAGGGGAACAGAGCAGCTGGATTTTCTGATTCAGTTAAGAAAGATGAAGGTGGGATTGGTAAGAGTGACCAGGACAAAGAGGAATCGTGCAAAGAATCGAGAGTGACCATCCAACATCCTGCTGGTTTTCCAAAGAGGTCATACACTTTGTGTGGGGGGAAGGCAGTCTGGGGGTGGAATCCAGGGGCATTTGACCTCGAGCTACACCCCCTGCCCTATTTTTATTCTTTATTTTGAAACAGGGTCTCACTGAGTTGCAGAGGGCCTCACTAAGTAGCTGAGGCTGTCCAAGAACCATGATCCTCCTGTCTCAGCCTCCCGAATGTTGGGATTACAAGCATGAGCCAGCACACCCAGCGATCATACACTTTTTTAAATTTTAAAATTGTACACTTAATCAGGCGTGGTGGTGTATGCTTGTAATCCCAATTGGGGGGCTGAGATAGGAGGATCACAGATTCACAGCCAGCTTCAGCTACTTTCTGAGGCCGTCCAAAATTTAGTGAGATCCTGTAAAATAAAGAATAAAAAGATAGGTCTGGGGTGTAGCTCAGAGGTACAGTGCTCCTGGATTCAAACACCAGGACCATACAAAAATAAATAATAAATAAATAAGTACAAAAAATAAAATTGTACACTTAAGCCAGGTGTGTTGCTGCACACCTATAATCCAAGTGCTTGGGGGGCTGAGACAGGAGGATCAGTGGGGTTGAGATCAGCCTCAGCAACTTAGTGAGGCTTTGTTTCAAAAAATAAAAAAATAAAATAGGGCTGGGGTATAGCTCAGAGGTGGAAAGCCCCTGGGTTCAAACTCCAGTGCCACAAATAAAACAAACAAATAAAAATATAAGTTGGCATGTGGCACATAGTAGGTCCTCATAAGCAGTGGCCACATTCATCTAGTAGTTCTCCTTTCATAGAGATAAGAACTAACTGCTGAGAACCTACTGTGTGCTGGTTGCTAGATATAGGCCCTTTACACACTGATAATAACCACTGTATACTGAGTACACAAAATGTGGTCATGCACATTTGAGGCCAGCCTCAGCAACTTACCAACACCCTGTTTCAAAATAAAAAATAAAGCCAGGCGTGGTGGTACACACTTATAATCCCAACATTCGGGAGGCTGAGACCAGAGAATTGCAGTTCGCGGACAGCCTCAGCTACTTAGTGAGGCCCTCCGCAACTCAGCGAGACCCTGTTTCAAAATATAGAATAAAAAAATGGGCAGGGGGTATATCTCAGAGGTCAAATGCCTCTGGGTTCCATTCCCAGACCCACAAAAATAAATAAATAAATAAATAAATAAATAAATAAATAAATAAATGTAAGAGCCAGGTGTGGTGGCACACGCTTGTAATCCCAGCACTTGGGAGACTGAGACAGGAGGATTGCATAGGTTCAAAACCAGCCTCAGCTACTTAGTGAGGCTCTCAGCAACTTAGTGAGACCCTGTTTCCAAGTAAAGTATAAAATATGTCTGGGAGTGTAGCCCGGAGGTAGAAAGCCCCTAGGTTCTACCCCAGTACCACACAAAAATAAAATAAAATAAAAAATAAATAGGGATGGGGTGTAGCTTGGATGCAGAATGCCCTTGGATTCTATCTCCAGTACCATATATATTTTTTTAATATAAAATTTCAGATAAACAAAAGATAAAATTTTAGTATAAGTACGTTCTATGCAATATTTGGGACACACCTTAAAAAGATAACACGTTATCCTGTGTTTCACTTGGCAACGCTACTTGAATTCTGCTTATAGCGTTCTTTCTGTTCCATTCAGAATGACAGTGTCTGGAATCAGTACAAGGTGCTATCCCATTTCCTGATAAAGGCGCCTCCCCTGCATTCCGAGCGCCCTGCACATTCTCCAGCCAGAGGCATTAAGCATTCACCCTGAGGGATTCAAAATCGCCACCTGTGCATTTTTTTTTAAATGGAAATCTTTGCATTTATTCCTGCTGAGATCAGTAAATATTTTATTTACTTCTACTACTCAGTCAAAACCCCCCAGTTTCACCCTGTTCTGATTGGCAAGTGCCTGAAAGTGTTCTGTTTTTAAAACAGCTCCAGTTCTCTGTTAATTAGATATTTAACTTAGTTGGCCGCTTGTCAGTAGTCTCCGGATGTTTGCTTTCAGCTTAGTGGGAACGGCAAAGGACCATTCGTGCATAGAACAGCCCACTAGCTGTCTCTGTTCTCAGCAGCGACTTTGCTCTTTCTGTTCCTTCTTAATGGCACACGTGCTGGCTCCCCGAAAGTTCAATATCAGCCTGGAATAGAAACTGATCCAGAGTCCCCTTCTGTATTGAAGTTGCGTGCAGAAGCAGGACATGGTGCATACCTGTCATCCCAGGACTTAGAGGCAGACAGGAGAGCTGAAGGTTCAAAGCCAGACTCAGCAACTTAGACCCTGTTTCAAAATAAAAAAATAAAATAGAACTGGGAATAAAACTTAGAGGTAGAATGCCCTGGGTTCCATCCCCAGTACCATGAGAGAGAGAGAGAGAGAAAGAGAGAGACAGACAGACAGACAGACAGACAGACAGACAGACAGACAGGAAAGAGAGAAGAAAGAAAAAGAAAGGCAGAAAGGAAGGATAGCATGTGCCTATATCCAAGCTCCCACCAAGCCAAACACGTGGGTAGAGCATTTCCTCTACATTCCCGGAGCTCACATCCCCAGACCGTGCTAAAATCTCTGCAACACCCAAGCCATCCACAGCGTATCATTTCTCTTGTCTGTTCAGTTTGCATGTGGTTATTCTTATTCCTAGGTTTTCTGTGTTGTTTTGGTACTAGAACTTGAAACCAGGACCATTCTACCTCCAAGCTCTCAGCCCTTTTTAGTTTTGATTTTGAGACAGGATCCCACTAAGTCGTTGGTGCTGGCCTTCAACCTTCTAACCTCCTGTCTCAGCCTCCCAAATCCAGGGATTACAGGCTCGCACCACCACTCCTGGCCTTATTCCTAGGTTTTGTGCAGAGTTGATGACAGACTTGTTCATGACACAGGTACGAGTCACTGGCAATGGGAAGTGCCCATTGGCTTGTTGAAGACTTCTGAGGAATCAGGGCTCATGGTGAGATCTCTGTGCAGCCATCGGCTGCCCCAGCTCTTATTGTTCTTGTGGAATCCATTCTTCACAAGAAGAAACGAATTTAATTCACTAACTTCTTTCTTTCCTTTTTTTCTTCTTTCTTTCTTTCTCTCTCTCTTTCTTTCTTTCTTCTTTTTTCTTGTATTGCTGGGGATTGAACCCAGCATATTGAACCCAGGGGCATTCTACCTCCAAGGTACACCCCCAGCCCTCTTTTATTTTTTATTATTTTTAATTTTTAAAACAGGCTCTAAGTTGCTGACAGCCTCACCAAGTTGCTGAGGCTGGCTTTGAACCTGAGATCCTCCTGACTCAACCTCCCAAGTACTGGGATTACAGGCATACGCCACCACACCTGGCAACTTATTTCTACACAAGCAGGAACAAGGAGGAGAAAATATCGAGGTGTCATGATGCAGATGCTGGGCAGCTGGCGTGGCTGCTCGCTGACCAACAGACCATCGCCGCAGACCAGCTTCTGAGGAGTACCTGCAGTCCAGGTTTCAGCAGGATGAGACATGATTGTCCATTACAGACCTTTAGACAAACCAGTTAAACACTGGGATGCCAAAGATCATGTGCTTGGGATTCCTCTGTGTAGTTCTGTAGCCTGGCTTCATTGGAAATGGCTGCTTACCTGATGAGCTCATCCGCAGTCAATTTTCCAATGCTACATAGTAAAGAGGAAGAAGAGGCGAGGCCACAGGGAAGCAGTACAATGGAGCCTGCCACTGCTCACCACGCTCCGATTCTGAGCCAGGCGCTTTACACCAGACCTCTGGAAAGTCCGTCGGCTTCTCTGCAACTCGGTGTCCTCATCTACAAAAGAAGGATCTAAGTAGTGTCTGCCTTGTGGGGTTCTTATGGGGATGGAGAAAGGTGATATTTGTCAAGTGCTTAGAACAGAGCCTGGCATATGGCCAATACTGTCGTGTGTGTGTGTGTGTGTGTGTGTGTGTGTGTGTGTGTGTGTGTAAATTTACAGCCAGGTGTGGTGGTGCATGCTTGTAATCCAAGCACTTGGGAGGTTGAGATAGGAGGATCACAGTTTCAAAGCCAATCTCAGCAACTTAGTAAGACCCTGTTTGAAAATGAAGCCAGGCGTGGTGGCACACGCTTGTAATCCCAGCATTTGGGAGGCTGAGACAGGAAGATCCCAGTTTAAGACCAGCCTCAGCTACTTAGTGAGGACCTTTGCAGCTCAAGACCCAGTTTCAAAATAAAGAAAAAAAAATAGGGCTGAGGGTGTAGCTTGGAGATAAAATGTCCCTGGATTCCATTCCCAGTACCATGAAAACAAACAAATAAATAAATACAAATGAAATAGGATTAGGGTACAGCTCGGAAGTAGAATGCCTCTGGGTTCAATCCCCAATGCTACACATTAAAAAATGTATATTTAGCCAGGTGTGGTGGCGCACACTTGTAATCCCCGCGCTTGGGAGGCAGAGACAGGAGGATCTATCGAGCAGGTTCGAAGCCAGCCGCGTTGGCTTAAGAGACCCTGTTTCCTAATAAAAAGTATAAAATAGGTCTGGGAGTGTAGCCCTGAGGTAGAAGGGCTTCCAGGAACTTCAGTACCACCAAAAAAATGAATATTTATATAAATTTACATATATGTATAAATTTTTGGTGGTGCTAGAGATTGAACCCTAGAGCATTCTACCTCCGAGCTACACCGCCAGCCCTTTTCATTTTTTATTTAGAAACATGGTCTTGCTAAGTTGCTAAGGCTGGCTTTGAACCTGTGATCCTCCTATCTCAGCCTCCCAAGTACTGGGATTACAGGCATGTGCCACCATATACGTGTGTGTGTGTGTGTGTGTGTGTGTGTGTGTGTGTGTATGTATGATTGTACGTATGTGTGGTATCTGGTATAGTCACATGGAGACTTTTTTTTTTTTTTTGCTGTACTGGGGATGAAACCCAGGGGCATTCTATCTCTGAGCTACACCCCCAAGTCCTATTTTTTATTCTTTATTTTTGAAACAGGGTCTTACTAAGTTGCAGAGGGCCTCACTAAGTAGCTGAGGCTGTCTGAGAACTGCGATCCTCCTGTCTCAGCCTCCCCAAGTACCGGGATTACAAGCGTGCGCCACCATGCCCGGTTGAGGTGGAGGCTCTCTGCAGCGTGGCCCATAGAGAAAATGCAGGAAAAGCCAGACGCGGTGGTGCATGCCTGTAATCCCAGTACTTGAGAAGCTGAGACAGGAGGATTGCAGGTTTGAGGAGAGCCTCGGCAACCTAGCAAGACCATCTTTCAAAATAAAAATATAAAAAGGGCAAGGAGGATAGCTTAGAAGTAGAAGGCCCCTGGGTTCAACCCCCAGTACCACAAAACAAACAAACATACACACACAGAAACAACAAACAACAAAGAAAATGCAGGGGATCTCACCAATGCAGCCTCTCTTGCTGCCTCTCAGCAGCTCTGTGCTGATTTCTGCCCTTTCCCCAAACAGACAACAATCGGAGACTTAGTTAGCTCTTCTGAAGCCAAGTTAGATTCTCAGTGGAGCAAACAATCTTTACTCCCTGCCGAGCGTTTGGCTAAAACTTTATTTATTCGTTTGGACAAGCGGCAGAGCCTGGGCCAGGGCGGTCACCCAGAGGTTAATGGGTCAGATTCCCTGGATCTGTTGGAGGATAGATGCTCCGAGTCTCTGAAATGCATCCGTGTCCAGTGTGAAACAGAGGTAGACAGAGCCGGGCCAGAGGGTAGCGGCTAGGGAACTAGAGGGAAAGGGACCCCCTCTCTCTGGGAAGGGCCAGAAGGAGAAAGAGGCCTCTATCCTTGCTGGTGCCCTGAAAAATCCCAGCAGAAATAAGATTCCAGATTAGCCCTGGATCTTAGCTCCTCATCCACAGGTCCAGCTCTCTGCTGTGTGATGGGCAGAAGTCCTTCGCTCCAGGCTTGGGGCCGATGCCCTCCCTGTCCCCGTGACACCCAGCATTGCAACATTGCAGCGCCCAGGTCTCCTCGAGAGCACGGGGATGGGGCTGCTGGGGTGGAGAGGTGTTAGGGGCTGTGGTGAGTTGTGTGGGTTGAGTGATCTTTTTTATTATTTTTTATTTATATGTGGAACATATTGAAAATTGTATACATTTAGACTATGCTTGATGCCCTCCCCCCACCCTGGGCTGAGTGATCTTTTAAGCCCAAAAGTCTAGAATTGGAGGATTTGCCAAGTCAAAGGAGGCATGCGCAGGTGATGTGTGCAGAACCAGGCATCCGAGCACCTGGGGATTTCAGGAAGCACCAAGGGCCAGGAGCGGCTTTGTGGTCCACACGGGGTGAGTAAGCTAAGATCTCGGTGAAGTGCCCCGAGGCTCAGGGCCAGCTGGCCGGCTCCACACTCCGGGAAGGGAGGGATGGCGCTACCTGGGCTTCAGCGCACGCCGGAATCCCCAAGCTCAACTGCACTGAGGGAATGGGGCGGCCTCTCCAGGCCCCTTCCCACACAGCCACACCTGAGAGTCGGCCTTCCCCTCCCTCCAAGCTGCTTCTCCCTCCTCACCGCTCTGCTGCCGCCCTGGCTTCCTCGACTTGTGTCTAATGATCTCTTTAAGGATCTGCCATCTTTTTAATAAATTACATTATTATTATTATTATTATTATTATTGTTATTGTTATAGTCGTTGTTTTGGTATTGAGCATTAAACCCAGGTGTGTTCTCCCTCTGAGCTACACCCACCCTCATATTTATACTTTACTATATATATATATATATATGTGTGTGTGTGTGTGTGTGTGTGTGTGTGTGTGTGTGTGTGGTTTTTTTTGGTTGTTGTTGTTGTTGTTTGTTTGTTTTTGTTTTTGTTTTTGCGGGTTGGTCTGGGGATGGAACCCAGGGCATTTTACCTCCGAGCTACAGCCCCTGCCCTATATTTTATTATTTATTTTGAAACCGGGTCTCACTGAGTTACAGAGGGCCTCACTAAGTAGCTGAGGCTGTCTGCGAACCGCGATCCTCCGGTCTCAGCCTCCCAAATGCTGGGATTACAAGCGTGTGCCACCATGCCGGCAACACTTTATTATATTTATTTCAAAACAAGGTCTTGCTGGCCTCAGATCCACAATGGTCCTGTCTCAGACTCCCTGGTAATCACATAATTATTTTAAGTCTATTGTTGTGTTAACTAAGCTTTAATATAAATGTACTTTTTAAAATGACCCTTGATATAGCCAGGCATGGTGGCACACGTTTGTAATCCCCAAGCTTGAGAGGCTGAGACAGGAGGATAGCACAGGTTTGAAGCCAGCCTCATCTACTTAGTGAGGCTCTCAGCAACTTAGTGAGATCCTGTTTCCAAATAAAACGTAAAAATAGGTCTGGAAGTGTAGTCCAGAGGTAGAAAGCCCCTGGGTTCCACCCCCAGCACCACCAAAAATAAATAAATAAATAAATAAATAACCCTTGATTTTAACCTTTTTAATGTATTTTTAAATTTTTTGTTTATTTTTATTATTTGTGGTACTGGGAATTGAACCTAAGGGCACTCTACCTTCTGGGGTATATCATCAACCATTTTATTTTATTTTGAGACATGGTCTTGTTAAGATGCCCAGGCTGGTCTTGACCTTGTGATTCTCCTGCCTCAGCCTCTTGAGTAGATGGGATTACAGTGCCTGGCGAAATTTTATTTACTTTTTTATTTATACTGAGGCCCAGGGGCATTCTACCTCTGAGTTACACTCCCAGCCCTTTTTCTACTTTTTGTATGTTGCTTAGGCTGCCCTCAAACCTGAGATCCTCCTGCCTCAGCCTCCTAAGTACTAGGATTATAGGCACGTATCACACCTGGTGTGACCCTAAAAAATTAAAAACAATAGCATTGTCCTGCAAAAAGTAGAGCCTGTGAGCATGGACCTGCAATTTGTCCTCTGGGTTTTCCAGGGTGGGGGCAGTTTCTGATGGGTGGAGCTTGAAGCATTTGTGCCCAGTGGGAATTTGCTGCTCCCGCTGCACCCCTGCTTCTCAAAGCCTTGCAGGAGCCGAGGGCAGCTGGGGTGGTGGCTGTAGGGCTGCCCCGGGGCTGCCCCCACGCACAGGCTCTGTAGAGCACGCAGTGGGACTTCCAAGGACTTCCAAGCTGTCAGCTGTTCCTGAGCGGTGAGGTGACAGAGGGTTGGGATTCCACTGGCCCTCCCCCAGCTGCACCACCAGCTGCACAGCTCAAGGGCCCGGCAGGTGACACGCAGCATAGCAGCGTCTAGGACACAAGTCACAGACTGCCACACATACGGCCCGTGGCCAGCAACTGCTCCCCGCGCCATCTCAGCAAGGGTAGGGAGGGTGTAATGGGGCATATTACAGGCTGTGCTGTCCATAAGCCAAATCCCGGGCAGTCCCTGTCCAGTTTACTGTCTTTGGGGGAAGGGAGTACTAAAAATTGAACCCAGGAGCATTCTATCTCCCAGCTACACCCCTAACCCTTTTAATTTTAATTTTTATTTATTTATTTTTGTGTGTGTGTGTGTGTGTGTGTGTGTGTGTGTGTGTGTGTGGTACTGGGGGTGGAACTCAGGGGCTTTTCTATCTCCGGGCTATACTCCCAGACCTTTTTAAAAATATACTTTATTTGGAAACAGGGTCTCCCTAAGATGCCGAGAGCCTCACTAAGTAGCTGAGGCTGGTTTCAAACCTGAGCGGTCCTCCTGTCTCAGCCTCCCAAGTACTGGGATTAAAGGTGTGCACCACCCTGCCTGGCCCAATTCACTTTTTTTGTGTCTTTGTTTTTGAGTGTGAGCAGATGGCTGAAAGGGAGGCAGGCTCTTCCTGCAGGCCTTGTCTTCCCCTCCCTCTGTTGAGGCATCCCACATCTGGCACACCTGCCTGCAGGCCCACCCACCTCGCTTGCAGCTGATGAATGCTACCTTGTGCTAACCTCACCCGACCCAGAGATGGATTGTAAAAGCCTGAGTCCAGGCGGCCTGGGATGGAGCAGTTTGGAAACGCCTGTGCTCTGCCCTGGTGTGAGGCCCGGGTGCCTCTTTTCTCAGAGCGGTCCCTGCTTCTAGCAGCTCTGCGGGGAACGGGAACGCTGGGGCTGCACCTCTGAGCAGGCAGAAGAGATAGCAGGTGGGAGGAGCCAGGAGATACTTGAGCCACCACTCCTGGAAGGAAGCTGGTAGCATCTGACAGAATTACATTTGCATTGCTGGGCGCAGAGGTGCCTGCCTGTAATCCCAGTACTTTCAAGGCTGAGACAGGAGGATCACAGGTTCGACGCCAGCCTCAGCAACTTAGGTAGGAAAACCCTGTTTCAAAATAAAAAGTAAAAAAGGGGTGGGGGTGTAGCTGGTAGGTAGAATGCCCATAGGTTCAAAGCAAAAAGAAAAGAAAGAAAATTACATGTGCACTGCCCCTTTCGCCCAGTAATCTTACATCTAGGGATCCCGAGAGTATGTTGGCAAAAGTATTGAGAAGATGATGCCCCAGAGCAAGCATAGAATCATGGTTCAGGGAGTAAATGACTGGAAATGAATCAAAAGTCCACCAACAGAGAAATGGTTGAATAAATAATAATAATACATCTACACAATGAAATATTATGCAACTTGTCAAAAAGAATAATTTTATATATTGCTTTGAAGTTATCTCCAGACAATATTAACTCATTTTGGATAAACAAAATGGATTGTTACTTTATCATCTATGTATGAAAGGAGTGATATAAATATTTATAGATGTTTGCTTTGGGGTGTGTGTGTGTGTGTGTGTGTGTGTGTGTGTGTGTGTGTGAGATGGAAGATATGGTTATTGATGGGGAGGGAATGGGCAGGTAGAGATGACTTGGCTGTAAAGGTAATTAATAAACCTAAACTTTGGGTCCCTTACCCATGAAGACCTTCTTCAAAGCCCTATGAGGAGCCCTAATACCTATATGCCCTTTCTCTTAAAGGGGCATCACAGTTAGTTTCCTTCTTTGGACACCTTCAGGCAGGCCTCACTGGCAGGAGGTACCCACAAAGTGTGTGCTGAGTGAATGCAATGCATGGAACAGAATATGTTGATGATAACCCAGCCCCACCCCCAATTTACTGTATGACCCGAACAGCACAGAACAGCCCCACATCCTCTCCCATGTACCCCGGGGAGCGTTCAAGTGTTCAAACTCATCCTGGGTATGGTGGCACACACCTATAATCCCAGGATTTACCTGGGAGGTTAAGACAGGAGGATCACAGTTTCCAGGCCAGCCTCAGCGATTTAATGAGATCCTCAGCCATTTAGCAAGACTATTACAAATAAAATTGTTTTTAAAGTTTGGAGCTGTAGCTCAGAGACAGAATGCCCCTGGGTTCAATCCCCAGCAATGAAAGCAAATAAACAAACACAATTTTTTAAAACTCAGACTATTCTATTCCCCAGCAGTCCCCACAACTGTTCCTCAAGATCAATAGTTGTGGATGTCTCTCAATCCTGACACTTCCCTCTGAGTAAGCTTCTGAGGTTCCGAGACCAGAGAGAAAGGAACAACCCCAAGCGGGCATTGCTTCAGAATGGGTCTGTCTGTAGAGCACATGCCAAGTTATCTGAGGAGACTTACTCTTTAATCTATGGTCATCAAAGTTTATTCCAACATAGCCATTTTCTCTTAGTTGTCCATTTATTCATCTATTTATTAATTCATCTTTGATTTTGTACCCATTACCTCTGGGCACAGGCCAGTCTCCATCCAACTTAGTGTGGGCTTCAGAAAAACAGAAAATCGGAGCTGAGTGAGGAAATTATTGCGATGACGGCACTGGTCTTTTTTTTTTTTTTTTTTTTTTGCCTTTTGTGGTACTGGGGGCTGAATCCAGGTCTGTTCAACCTTTGAGCTATACCTCCAGCACTTATTTATTTATTTATTTATTTATTTATTTTTTAAGGTAATAGGGATGGAACCCAGGGGCATTCTACCTCTGAGCTATACCCCTAGCCCTATTTTTTATTCTTTATTTGGAAACAGGGTCTCATTGAGTTGCAGAGGGCCTCACGGAGTAGCCGAGGTTGTCTGCGAACCGCGATCCTCCTGTCTCAGCCTTCCAAATGCTGGGATTACAAGCATGCGCCAACATGCCCGGCTTTATTTTTATTTTGAAACAGGGTGTCACTAAATTACTGCATGTGAGCTTTGAGTCTGCAATCCTCCCATCTAAGCCTCCCAAGTAGTGGTGGCACTGGTACTGAACGGGCATTTCCTTTTTGGGGTTCTTACGTACAATGATGGATACCCTTGTGGGTAATAGGGACCTTGGTACTTGCTTTCTCCCAAGGTCTATGGGCTCTGCCAGAAGAGAGGTACAGGTCACCCATACGGCCTCAGTTGGCCTTGATGTCCAGTGGTCCCTTCTGGTCACTACCTAAGGGTTGCCCAGGCCAAGTGTTATCAATCACACACTGCTTTCTCTCCAAGCCAACAGGACCTGTGTAAGAGAGGAAAGCTCCCCAAAGGGAGGGGCTCCCGAGAGGGACAAGCGGCTAAGTGCCTGCTCTAGGGCCTCGTATACTTCTGAGTCTCCTTCCAGTTGGGGTCTCAGAGGCGGATTCCTGGGATTTGCAATGTGTATTTGCACAGTGTCCCTTTTTGGCTCTCTTTCTCTCAGTTGGGGTTCCAGACGCTGTTTCCTGGACTCTTCTGGGACTGCTGATCAGCAGGAAGAACTGGAGTTTGTGAAGCTCTGGTCAAGAGGCTTTTGATCTCATTACCACTTTTTAGGAGCTTTGGAAGTTGGTTAGCCTTCCAGGAAATGAAGTTTTTCTGCTGTGGCTTCTGGCCCTATCGGCCTACTTCTTTCTACCTTCTCAGCACTTTGTGCTGTGCATGCTTGGGGATGTTATGGAACCTCTCTGCTCTTCAGGTTCTTATCTGCAAAATGGTGGCAGTCTTCCCAAAGGGTTGCTGTAAGGTATGCACTTTACAAACAATGGTTTGTAAAGTGCTATTGCAGTGTCTGGGAGGTAGTGGGTGCTCAGCTAGAGAATACTCTTTGTACAAGTATTAGGAATGGCCTAGGAAGATTTGAGAAAGAAGCTCTGAAAAAAAAAATATATATATATATATATTTTTTTTTTTTTTTCAAGAATGGGGTCACAGAAGACGAAGCTCAGAGTTGTAAGAGGGAAGGGCAAGTCAGGACTTGGTTACGGCCAAAAGTCAGATAACTGTTATAACTGTTATAATGTAAAGTACCCTCCCTAAAAGTAATTAGCAAGTGGAAAGAGGAAGGGAGCTAGGACTTTCACATTCTAAAGACAGGTTTACATAATAACTGATATCTAGTTAAGAGGATGGGAGGAGGGAATTGACCTTTGTGAAAGGAGAAACCTGAGCGTAAGTCAAGAGTTAGGCGAGAAAATTAAGGGTATGGACTTTACCTATGTCACGGAATTATGCAGGAGAGCAAGATGGAAGACTTTGTGTCTATCAAAGACTGCTTTGTATTTTGTATTTTGGTGACTTCATTCCGGGCCACCAACTCATACTATCCCTGGATAGTATGGGGCTGTAACTGTATTCTTTATTTCTATCTTTGTAATAATCTATCTTTGTAATAAACTCATTTAAATCTTTAGCAAGAGTCCTAACCAGTGTACATCTGTCCTGAGTCGGGACAAGAACCCACGGTTCTGGAGAAATAACCTCTGTGAGCCTAATTGGGGTCTCTGGGGACAGTTCCCCCAAATGGCACCCCCGCTTCTATAAATCATCATTCCACTTTCAATCTCTCTCTTGGAAAGCAAGGAACAAAGAAGAGAAATCGCTGCCCTATAATATTTATTTCTAGGAGTGATGATCACCTTTAAAACCCTCAACACTCCTCATATCCAGGCTCCTGCCACAGGGTGCCACAGCTTTGAATTGTGGCATCAGACCTCTTGCTCTGTCCTGTTTGGTCCTGGGGCTTAGCTTTGTTTCTGACTCTATTAATAAAGTCTTACCCTCTGGAATTTCTTCTAGTTTTCACCTCCAAAACAGACCCATTCGTTCTCAGGAGCAGATTGAATGGGCAGGTCTTAGGACCCAGAGAGTCAAGGGAGGGGCCTAGACACTGGCCCAGTCTGGGGATGCACACTAGATATCCACTAGATAGCCTCTGCGCTTGCTAATAAATGCCCCCCCCACTCCCTGGCTCCTTCCCCCTCAGTATCTACTGCACTGTTGGCCCCGCCCAGGCCGGAGCCCCAGCAAGCAGCCAGTTAGAATGAGCTCAGGGACCTGGGCTAAGACAGAGCTCCATCAGGCAAGCCTGGACCATGGTCTTCCGGACAGAGCCTCACAACAAAGCCTGTGGAACGTCAGGAATCTGCTGCAGAGCAATCCCCCTGTGAGAAAGATGTTTTATTGGCCTGAAAGCCCTTCCAGGGCCCTCCCTGTCAGCCCTCCCCCTCCTAGGTGGGAGAAAACTATTGATTCCTCCTTCTCCTCCATTCCTCTCTCTCCCGCTGCTATTACCAATGAGGGGGAGGGAGCTGATGCTAGCTCATCTCAAAGCAATTGGAAAAGACAGGTGCAGGCTGCCCTGGGGAGCTTCCAGAAAGCAGCTCTCCTGCACTGGCTATTAGCACTGGCATCTGCACCCCCAAAAGGCTCTGAATGTCACCTTGAGTGCTTGCAGAAAAGAAAGGGCTGAGTTTCTTTATAGTGCAGGATACTGAGCTGTGAATTTCAGTCTTCCTCGATCTGCTGCCAACTTGTTTAGTGGAGACATTTTGGAGCAGGATAAACAGGGTCAAAGAGATGAAGGTTAATGACTGAGCACGGATGCTTCATTAGTGAGGCTACGGGCATCATAGTTCTTTTTTTTTTTTTTTTTTTTTTTGGTGGTACTGGGGTTTCTGGAAGCCCTTCTACCTCCGGGCTACACTCCATTTTTACATTTTTATTTGGAAACAGGGTCTCCTACGCCAGCGCGCGCGGCTGGCTTCGAACCTGCGCGATCCTCCTGTCTCTGCCTCCCAAGCGCGGGGATTACAAGCGTGCGCCACCACGCTACGGGCATCATAGTTCTTGTGGATGCCCGCTGCGGGGCTACGCCAGGAAGGGACAGGAGCCTGGCAGCCGAGCACTCGGGTCTTTTATCCACTCCTACTCTGGCAGAGGTCTAAGGAAGGAGGTAAGAAAAGGAGAGACTTTAGCATTCTATCTTTTATGCCCTAGGTAAGCCACAGATTCACAAGTAGCTCTTTTTAAAGTTCATTTAATTTATTTGATACTGGGGATTGAGCCCAGGGCCATTCTACCTCTAAGCTATACTCCCAGCCCCTTTAATGTCTTATTTTGAGACAGGTTCTTGCTATGCTGATGGTCTCACTAATCTTCAGGCTAGTCTTGAACCTGTAATTCTCCTTTTTCGGCATCCCAAGTACTGGGATTACAGGCATTCACCAGCACACTCAGCTTAGTTAGCTCTTGTTTTCAGAACTACCAGAAGCCCTGAAGATTCAACTCTGGTCAGCATCCTGCATCTACCTGTAATCATGTGATTTGAGGGAAAATATTTCTCTCTGACTCCTTTATCTGTACAATTCCTACAAGGTAGGAATGTTGTAAAGACTGCAGGAGATAATGCCTATAAAAATGTTAGCACAACTAGGTGTGGTGGCGCAGGCTTGTAATCTCAGCATTTGGGAGGCTAAGACCAGAGGATCATGGTTTGAGGACAGTCTCGGCTACTCAGTGAGGCCCTCCGCAATTTAGTGAGACCCTATTTCAAAATAAAGAATAAAAAATAGGGCAGAGGGTTTAGCTCGGAGGTCGAATGCCCCTGGGTTCCATCCCCAGTACAGCAAAGGAGAAAGAAAGAAAGAAAGAAAGAAAGAAAGAAAGAAAGAAAGAAAGAAAGAAAGAAAGAAAGAAAGAGAGAGAGATAGGAAGGAAGGAAGGAAGGAAGGAAGAAAGAGAAAGAAAAGAAAAAGAAAAAAGAAGGACTAGGGTGTAGCTCAGAGGTAGAACTTTGCTGAATTCAATTCTCAGCAACACATACACACACACACACACACACACACACACACACACACACACACACACACTAACAAAGAGCAAGCCTGGCACAGGCTCAAAACAAGTGCTCAGTAACTAGTTGTTATAATTAATTATCAAGCCAGGCATGGTGGCATATACCTGTGATCCCAGAACTTGGGAGGCTGAGACAGAAAGATAACAGGTTCGAGGACAGCCTTAGAAACTTAGTGAGGCCCTTGGCAACTTAGTGAGTGAGATCCTGTTTCAAAATAAAAAGTAAAATTGGGCAGGGGAATTCCCAGTACCAATAGTCACCATCATCATCATCATCATTTTAGAGATCTAGAAATCTTAAGAGATGAGAAACAGTTAACTTTGCAAAAGAGAAGTAAGGAAAGAAAAGCTACAGTCTTAACGTGTGCTACCCCTGGGCTAAATGTGTGGTCTTTGGCCAACAAACGCAAATTTATTATGTCCAAACTCTTTTTGCACTAATTGATGTTTTCTGGAAGGAGATTTCACAGGTATTTGATTCTCTAGGCCAGCTGGGGAATACAGGTGGTGCACATCTGTAATCTCAGTACTTGGAAGGCTGAGACAGGAGAGTCGTAGGTTCGAGGCCAGAGTGTGATAATTTATGGAGACCCTGTATCAAAATAAAAAGTAAAAGAGAATTTATTATTATTATTATTATTATTATTATTATTATCATCAGCATCACCATCATTTTTGGTGGTACTGGGGTTCCTGGAAGCCCTTCTACCTCCGGGCTACACTCCCAGACCTATTTTTACATTTTTATTTGGAAACAGGGTCTCCTAAGCCAGCTCACGTGGCTGGCTTCGAACCTGCACGATCCTCCTGTCTCCGCCTCCCAAGCGTGGGGATTACAAGCGTGCGCCACCACGCCCAGCCAAAAAAGTAAAATAGAATTTGGGATGTAGTTCAGAGGTAGGATGCCCCTGGGCTTCCTCCCAGTAGGACAACAACAATAGCATCCTCAGTGTAGACCTAGCTATTCCTGTTTTGAAGTTGAGAAAACTGAGGCCTCTGGGTGAAGGGATTTATCTAAGGCTTTGCATATGGGTGTGCAGGGAGCCCAGCCCCGCCTTGCCTCTGCCTGGCAACCCTGCCTCACTGGCTCCTTTCTTCCTGGTCCTGGGGCCTCTACCCAGAGCAGCCCCAGGGCTGCTGAGGCCACACCTTGCAAAGGTTCCATTTTGATTCCACTCTGCCATTAGACTGAGATTAACGTTTCGGGAACTGCAAAACTGACAAACCCCAGACATTATGATTAAGAAAAATCAGAGTCTCCCTGGGACTTTACTGTATTAGTCACCGGGCTGTTCTATTTGTGCAGCAATGAGACAGTCAGTGATGCACACGTCTCTGTCTCCAGACCAAACTCCTGAGGTCGCTGTGTATCTCTCTCTGATCTCGCGTTCGCTTGGCTTGCTCTCCATTTCCTAAGCAGAGCAACTGAAACTCTCAAATTGACAAGATCCCTGCTAATAAAAGGTGGAAAAGACTTGTCACGGCGAGGCTCAGAATGGCACCGATTTTCCTGTGGGCTGAGCCTCCTGCCTCGATCCCATGGGGGTTATTAGCCAAACCCGCACAAGGCCGGCTTTGCACAGTGATGCGGTGCGTTGGCCGTGTAGGAAAATCAATTCTGGGCTTAAATTCAGTGGAGGGAGAGGAGCTGACAGTACTTGGAGGAGCCCGCTAGCTGATTCTTAAATCCCGCTTGCCTATCAGAGCCTCAGCTGAGGTTCGTGGTGGGCCAAGGTGGTGCAGGTGTGCAGGGAGCCAAGAGGAGGCTGCTCTGCAGTGCGGGTCTGGGTCAGCATTTCATGACAGACAGACAGCCACTGTGCACCGGAGCCACGGCGCTTCACCTACCAGCGCCTTCCTGCTCCTTCCACGCTGGGCAGCGGCCCCCTCTGAGCTTCCCCAGCCCTCGACTTGAAGCTCGTAGGGTTTCATTTCACTCTTCCTGAGAGTAGAGTCAGCATCTTTTTTTTTTTACTCTTCCACTTGGGGTTATATGGAAGAATTTATCTCTAGGCTTTTATTTAACTCCAATGGTTTATATATCTGCCTCTGTTGAATAATTGAAACTACACTGTTTCAATTATTGTAGCTTTATATGGTTTGAAATCAGAAAATATACATCTTCTAGCTTTGTTCTTCTTTGAGATTGTTTTGGGTATTTAGAGTCCATATTCCATATCAGGATAGATTTTTTCTGAAAAGTAAATAAATAAATGTATGATAGCTTCACCTAAAAAAAAAAAAGAAAAGAAAAAAATATTCTCTGGTAAGAAAGAAAGCAAAAAGAAATATTGAACTGTTATCTTTTAGTCATCAAAAGCTTGGTATCAGACAAATGAAACTGTTTTGTGAGATTATCATCGTTAATATTGGATAAATTGCTATAAAACTAGATGTCCACCACTAAGCCAAGCATGGGAAGGAGGGATGGGGAGGGAACGGGGTGGAGAATGGGTAGGGGCTAACTGGGTGATGTGTGCATGTATGTCTACAAAAGTATTTTCTTTATACCATTATGATGTATGAATACATTGCACCAATAAAAAATAAAATTAAATTTAAAAAAATGTGTCTGTAGATTAGAGACTGCCCCTTAATCATCTCTGGGCTTTGAGCCCTGCAGGAGCAATTGCCCAGGATGCATTTGTTGAATAAGTGAATCAATCAACTGATGGGGACTGCGTGCTCAATAAACATTTATAGACTATGTTTTCTAATAGGATCTTGGCAGGATCGCCTCCAAGGGCTGAAAGCTCCTAGGCAGAGGCAGACGGATAAAAAGAATGTTCTTTAGTATTTGACTATTCGCTAAAGTAGTTGAAACTTGTAGGCATAGATATAGAGTTGGCTGATGCAAAGTGACTCTCATTTAGTAGGTAGGAGTAAGTGTCCTGATTATGGCTGAAAGGTAAAAGCTCATTTTTCTTCCAACTAAATGTCCTTGAAAGTTTGGGGAGTTTTTTATGTGTAGGCAGCCCGGGCTCTGGGTCATATGGTACAGCTGGTACCCCAAGAGACAGCTGATTAGGCTGCTTCTTGGGACAGGGTGAAGCTTTAAGCACACCTCTACCTGGTGTGGGGTGCTTAGGTTGAACTTGGAAGCTCTGGTTTTCTTGGGTGAGACCACAGGCTGCTAAGAGGAGCCCCCAGACACTGTCCATCTGCAGCTGTGTTGTGCCCTGAGAAGAGTGATAAGAAACTATATCCCTTAAAGAATCTTTGGCCCCAGGAGCCTCCCTTCCTTTTCAAATGGACTTTGGGAGGATGGAAATGAAACTGAACTCTGCTTGCCTCTTACCATTGTCTGGGCCTCACGTAAAGGTCTACTTGCTAGAAAATTAAATCCAAAGCAGAATATAAAAGAACTACCACTTATTCAGTTTTGCCTGTAACCACTTTGCATGCATAATCTGCTTTAATTCACAAAGAGCCACCAGGAGGTGACATTTTAATTAGTATTTTACAGATGAGGAAACTGTTGGTGGCACCTGACTCTAGCTTTCCCAAGGGTCCCCAGGTCCCATGGAGATTAAGTCGCAGAACCAGGATCTCATACCCAGCCTGTCTGACACCAGAGCCTTCCCCAGGAGCCGCCGTGTCACTGGATGACGTGGCCGTGGCCATCAGACCCCAGGATGAGCCTCTTCTGCTTCCCCTCCAGGTACTTAAGGGTCAGACTTGCCAAGTTCACAGCGAGGCATCTCAGGCCTTACGCAATCAGATATTCTACGCAGTTGCAGTACAGTATCACCTGAGATTCCTTAGCTGTGTGTACCCTACAACAGCTAACTCAAAGGGAAGCTAAGACATCCTATATTAAGACTTAAATTAGGCCCTGGAAGCAGGGCATGGGGGCGCATGCCTGTAATCCCAGTACTTAGGAGACTGAGACAGGAGGATCACAGGTTTGACAGTCTCAGCAAATAGTGAGACTCTCAGCAACGTAGCGAGACCCTGTTTAAAAATAAAAATAAAAGCCGGACATGGTGGCGCAGCTTGTAATCCCAGTACTTGGGAGGCTGAGACAGGAGGATCGCACAGGTTTGAAGCCAGCCTTAGCTACTTAGGCTCTCGGCTACTTAGTGAGACCCTATTTCCAAATAAAATATAAAATAGGTCTGGGGGGTATAGCTTGGAGGTAGAAAGCCTCTAGGTTCCACCCCCAGTACTACAAAAAATTAAAAATAAATAAATAAATAAATAAATATGAAATTCCAGGGCTTCACGGCCAGCCTCAGCTGCTTAGTGAGGCTTTCTGCAACTCAGTGAGACCCTGTTTCAAAATAAACAATTAAAAAAAACAAATAAAATATAAAATAGGTCTGGGAGTATAGCCCAGAGGTAGAAAAGCTCCTGGGCTCCACCCCCAGTACCACCAATAAATAAATAAATAAATAAATAAATAAATAATAAATAAATAAATAAATAAACAAACAAACAAATAAATAAAAGAACTGGAAGTGTAGCTTGGAGGTAGAATGTTCCTTGATTCAATTCCCATTACAAAAAAAAACAAAAAACAAAACAAACAAACAAAAAAACTAGGTCCTAGATGTTTTGGGTGGTTTTTTTTCTTGTTGATGAGCCCTTAGCTATTCATAGCCCCTTAGCTATGAATGACCATTCAAAATTCACTTTCTCCATGTGAGTACAACGAGACGTGTAACAGAAGCGTGCGTGTTTTCCTTCCCATTTCCCCTGGCTTGAACCCCTATATTACATTATTATTATTATTTTATTTTTTTGCAGTACTGGAGATTGAACCAGGGGCATTCTATTTCAAGCTACTTCCCCAGCCCTATGTTTTATTCTTTATTTATGAAACAGGGTTTCACTAAATTGCGGAGGGCCTCACTCAGTAGCTGAGGCTGGCCAAGAGCCTGCGATCCTCCTGTCTCAGCTTCCCAAGTACTGGGATGACAAGTGTGCGCCACCATGCCTATATTACAGATCTTTATTACAGATTTTGCAGGGAATTTTAGCAGTCCTCCAAGGGTCAGCCGGCAGGGGTGGGCCGTCAGTGGTGTCCACTAAATGAGGCTGGAGCCTTAAGTAAGGTTTGGAGAGCTTCCCTTCCCACACAAGGAAGGCCTCCTGTGCCCCCAGGGATGGGCGTGTTAAAACCGGTCAGACGAGGCTTAGGATGTGGAAATAAGTTCCCTGACAGAGATGAGCGGTATCTCACCTACAGCTGTTTCCTTCTGTCCTGGACACTCTTACCAGGAAGCCACCTGGCCCGCACATTCCCCCAGATTGGTCAGTGACATTTGAAATTCCTTTAAGATATAAGGTTTAAAATGCAACTGCTAGCCAGGTGTGGTGGCGCCCGCTTGTAATCCCAGCACTCAGGAGGCTGAGACCGGTGGATCGCGGTTCGCGGACAGCCTCAGCCACTCAGTGAGGCCCTCCACAACTTAGTGAGACCCGGTTTCAAAATAAAGAATAAAAAATAGGGCAGGGGGTATAGCTTGGAGGTCGAATGCCCCTGGGTTCCATCTCCAGACCCGCCCCCTCCAAAAAAGAAAAATGCAATTGCTAGAGCTGGGTGTGGTGGAGCAAGCTTATAAGCCTAGTACTTTGGAGGCTGAGATAGGATGATTATAGGTTTGAGGCCAGCCTCAGCTACTTAGTGAGAGGCTCGGCAACTTAGACCCTGTTTAAAAACAAAAAGTACAATAGGGCTAGGGGTATAGTCAGAGAATGTCCCTGGGTTTAATCCCTAGTGCCGCAAAATAAATTAAACAAATAAATAGCCACAATGCAGCTGCTCCTTGAAAACGTGGCATTCACTCAATGCTAACAGGATAATCCTCACATTTGTTTGGAACTTTCCAGGAGCGTGTTTCATTTACGCCGTCTTATCTCATGGCAGATGTGCACTGCGATCCATGGGCTATCCCCCATTCCTGCCTCAGAGGACAAGAGGTCGGAGGGACCTGTGCAGACAGTAGGGACCAGCAACAGAGGTGAGATCTGGATTTGGTGCTTCCAACTCCCTAGTTCTTGCCACTACACCTCAGCCCTTCTAGCTCTGCACGTGCGCACGCACGCACGCACGCACGCACGCACACGTGCACACACAAGCACAGAAGCTGGTCTTGCCGGTAGATAGGGAAGGAAAGAGCCGGGGGCCCCGGGGCCCTGTAGGAAGCAGGTGTCCCAAGAGGACGCGGGACGGGGCGTGGTGAAGGCCGAGGAAAGGGCAGGAAGGGTGGAGGCCAGTTGCCAAGGAGCGAGTCTGGCTTCGCTCCTAAGTGGCCACAGGAGCCCCTGGTCCTAAACGCCTGAAAACAGTGTTGTTGTCTGACTTGCCTGCAGCAGTAAAATGTTTTCTCCTGCGAAGCATGGAAGACAGGGCCTGCCAGCTGGGGTCCCGCGGGAAGCCAGGCTGTGGTGTTTACATGGGGGAGCGAGGAGCTGACAGGCCGGGTGGCTGACAGGCCGTCCACAGGGCCGGGGTCTGCGGAGCCGCGGGCTGTGGGGAGGTAGTCCATCCCGCTCCATCCCACTCCGTCCCTCTCCGTCCCGCTCCGTCCCGCCCCGCTCTGTCCCTCTCAGTCCCGCTCCATCCTGCTCTGTCCCGCTCCATCCCGTTCCATCCTGCTGGGGGAGGGGGCAGCAGGGATGGTTCCAACGTCCTGCTCTGGTGCTTAAAAATGGCTCCAAAGTACAACGTTCTCCAGTGTATTCTTGAAAGGAGGAAAGGGAAACGGCGTGGGCGCGCTTGTGCCCAGGTCCACTGTTCGTCGTTCATTCTGTCTCTGCTGTCCGCGCACACCTGCGGAGCCAGGTGTCCTCAGGGAGCTTGCCGTCTGCTCTGGGCCGGAAGGCAGGTTTGCTGGTAAAGGAGCTGCCGTCCAGGGAGCTAAAGGCCATGAAAGAGGAAAGATGCGTGAGCCTGGCGGGGCAGCGGGAAAGGGGCAGGTGACTGGAGCTGGGGGAGCCGCAGAGGAGTCCTGGGAGAGGGGTCGGCTCAGCCGGTTCCACACACAGAAGAGAGAAGCCACTAGCACACAGCTGGACGAATCTCCACAAAGGGCGGTGGCCCAGTCCCCAGCACCCAGGTCAAGACCATGGCCAGTGCCCTATACACCACACTCTGTCCTTTCCAGCCCCCAACCCCAGACCCGCCAATAGTACCCACGCTCCTGACTCCGAAGGTGGAGGTTAGTTTTGTCTGCTTTTGTTTTGTTCTGTTCTGTTTTGGTACTGGGGATTGAACCCAGGAGGGTTCTATCTCGTAGTTATACCCCTACCTACCCCTTTTTAAAATTTTTGTTTTTATGGTACTGGGGCTTGATCCCAGGAGCATTCTGCCTTTGAGATACACCCCCAGCCCTATTTTATCTTTTGTATTTTGAAACAGAATGTCACTAAGTTACAGAGGGCCTCGCTAAGTTGCAAAGGCTGGCCTCAAACCTGTAATTCTCCTGTCTCAGCCTCCCAAGTACTGGGATTGCAGGTGTGGGCTACAGCTTTGTTTTGCCTGTTTCAAACTTAAAGTGGATGGACATCAATTTCATGAATCCCTGGGTGGCCGATGTGGAGCTAAACACAGAGACGGAGATGCATCTGGGAATGAGGGAGAGAGGACCCCGTGGGACGAGGAGGGATCTTAGAGCAGACATGGAAAAACATCACGTGTGCAACACCGTCAGCTGTCAGCGTTGCTAGAGCATGGAACTGAGATGAGAAAAGAGGCATGAAATGGTGTGGGCGAGGAAGCAGGCGTGGATCCTGGGAGCTCTGTGCCGGGCACAGGGGTTGCCTTGCAGCCTGGGAGCCACAGTGCCTATCTCAAGATCTATCTGAAGACCTATCTGAAGACCTATCTGAAGATCCCGGGGTGGGGTCTGCTTTTCATAGTCCTTTCTAGATGATTCTGTGTGTGTAGGAGGAGGGGGACACTGGAGATTGAACTCAAGGGTGTTCTACCTCTCAGCTACATCCTTTGCACTTTTCATTTTATTTATGTATTTATGTTTTGAAACAAGGTCGCTCTAGGTTGCCGAGAGTCTCACTCAGTTGCTGAGGCTGGTCTTGAACCTGCGATCCTCCTGTCTCAGCCTCCAAGTACTGGAATTACAGGCATGTGCCACCACGCCCACTCCATATGATTCTAATAATTACTTGAGTTGCTTTACCATTATGTAGAAGGGACGGGAAGACCTGATAGGTTTTAAAAAGGGAGCGGGCAGGGTGGAAAGGCCAGCGGGCAGGGGTTGTAGTTAGGATCCTGTGGCAGCAGCAAGACCTGGAAGAGTCAGAAATGACTGTCTCCCAGGGTAGTTAGTAAAATTTTCCAGATGTGTTGACCGATTCAGTGGATTTGGAAGGCGAGGAAGTGGAAACTCCCAAGGAAGATATGTGCATTTCTAACTGGTATAAACTTCAAAGGCAGGAACAAAATTTGAAGGCGGAAAAAGTAAGATGCAGACAATTATGGTGGTGCACGCTTCAAATCCCAGTCCTTGGGAGGCTGAGACAGGAGGATGGCAGGTTTGAGGACAGCGTTAGCAAGTAGTAAGACTCACATCAATCTAGCAAGACCTTGTTTCAAAAATAAAATCAGGCTGGGGGTCTAGCTTCAAGGTAGCATGCCCCTGGGTTCAATCTCTAGTAACAACAAAAAAAGAAAAAAGAAAGAAAAAGAAAAGAAAAGAAAAGAAAAAAGAAAGAAAGAAATGTTCTTTATCCTTTTACAATTCACTACATATGTGCAAAAAAATCTAGTCTGATGTTCTGATGTCAGATTAGATCCCAGAGGAGTGAATAATGTAGGAAGAAAGGAGGAGAGGCAGACATGATACATGCCTGGAACCTTAATACTGGGAGGCTGACCCAGGAGGATGTCAGGTTAGAGGACAGCCTCAGCAACACAGCGAAACTCTCAGCCACCTATTGAGACCCTGTTCTGAAAATAAAAAATAAAATAGGGCTTGGGGTGTAGCTCAGAGGTAGAATCCCCTAGGTTCAATACTCAGTGCCACAAAAGAAGTAAGTAACGAAGGGAAGGAAGGAAGGAAGGAAGGAAGGAAGGAAGGAAGGAAGGAAGGAAGGAAGGAGCCAAGCATGGTGGCACTCACTTGTAGTCCCCAGCACTTGGGAGGCTGAAGCAGGAGGATTGCAGGTTCGAGTCTAGCCTCAGCAATTTAGTAAAACTGTTTCAAAATAAAAAACAAAATAGGGCTGGAGGTAGGTAGCTCAGAGATAGAATGCTCCTGGGTTCAGTCCCCAGCATCACATACATAGAGAAGAAGGAAACGGAGGAGAAGGCAGGAGGGAGAGAAAAAAGAACAGAAAGAAAAGAAAAAAAAGAAAAGAAAAGAAGAATCCAGTGATGGGTAGTCATAATTTTAACTGGAATAAGAGCACATTCTCTCCTACTCTCCTCCTCACAGGAACTCTGTGTAAATTATTATCTATATTTTTACATAAATGGAAATGAATCCTTATACAAAAGTGAATTCACACTCAGGTCCACAGCTAATGAGTCACAGTGGTAAGACTGGAAGTGAGTCATGTGCTCCCTGTAAACCTAACTAGGGAGATACGTTCCCTCATCTTCATATGTAGAAACTGGCTGCAGCCCGCAGAGGCCTGTAATCCCAGTACTTGGGAGGCTGAGGCAGGAGGATTGCAGGCTTGAGTTCAGCCTCAGCAACTTAGCAAGACCTTGTTTCAAAATAAAAGTTAATGGGGATGTAGCTCGGAGGTAGAATGCTCCCGGGTTCAATCACCAACACAGAGAGCAAGAAGGAGAGAGAAGAGGAGTCGGTGACAGCTAGCTGAGGTTGTGAGTGGTCAGATGTGCAGGGAAGTTGAATAGCGAGCCAGGGCAAAGCCCACGAGGAGCGCTGGGGCGACCCTGGCCTCCCTGTGGCCACACACGGCCCCACGGGGGGCTTGGCGGGGCTTGGGCAGGAGGGCCAGTGGCTCCCTGGCTGCCAGAGCCTTTGTAGTTGGGATAGGGCTGAAGTTTCTGCAAGTTCTGGGCTCTGCGGGGCAGGAGGGGACCCCTGGGACAGTGAGCTACCCCTCCCTCGGCTCGCTTTTTCCTATGGCCATCTCCTGGGAGAATTAGTTGAGCATCTGGACTACAAAGCTTCCCTAAGGAGCTTACTAATGGAGTCCTGAGAACATGTACTGAGGAGGAGACGGAGGCTGCTTATCCAAAGCAAAGGGACTGAAGTCGGACAGGAGGGCAGGCACACGGGGTGATTTCTAGTAACCACAGTGCTGACCTCCGCTCTCAGAGCGTCAGGACTCAGTCCAGATGTGTGTGCACGAGCTGGCCCGTCTGCGCCTCCCCAAGTGTCCTTTCTGGCTCTGCCCGTCTCCTAGCGAGACCTCCTGCTGGTCACTATCACAGCAGCCAGGAGGACACACAGGATGCCTTCCTCCTGCTCCACCCCAGCCCCACCAGCACCTCTGAGCTGTTAGAATGCTTTCAGAGAGGCTGGGGTGTGGCTCAGAGGCAGCACTTGCCCAGCATGCACCAGGCCCTGGGTTCCACTTCCTGCACAGCAGAAAAGTAAAGAAGGCTTAAAGAGAAATAAGCCCTTCTGAGTGTAAGATGCTGAGGCTGGCCTCAAACCGTGATGCTCCTGTCTCAGAATGCTGGGATTACAGGCATGTGTCCCATGTCTCATGAGATATCTTTCTGTTAAAAATCTCTCTCCCATAGATAGATAGATAGATAGATAGATAGATAGATAGATAGATAGAAAGAAAGATAGAGATAGGTGTGGTGTGGTATGTGGTGCAGAGGATTGAACCCAGGGGCATTCTACTTCTGAGCTATACCTCCAGCCCTATTTTTTTTTTTTTTTTAATTTGGAAACAGGGTCTCACTAAGTTGCTGAGGCTGGCTCTGAACCTGTGATCCTCCTGTCTCAGCCTCCCAAGCGCTGGGATTACAAGCACCATGCCTGGCTCTGTTTGTCTGGTACATGGATGAGGGGAGGGGTGGGGGTCTCCCTGGTGGAAGCTCCCCATCTGAGTTGCAGGGCTGCAGGAGAGAAAGAACAAAATGAGCGTTCACAAAGAATAAAAGCCAGTCTCTGACATTCCGCACAGTTTGAAAGTCCCAGCTCAAACATCGCTGCTTTTCAAGAGAGCCTTCTTCGGCTCCCAGGGCCAGGTCAGGATCCCCGCAAGGCAGTCCCATAGCACTGTGCACTTTTCCACTAAGATTCACTGTCCTCTAGGATGATGATGTAGGTGTGTTCAACACTACCCTTGTCACCCCAGCACCTAGCAAGTAACTCATACCCAAGAGGAGCCAGCAAATATTTGTCCAACGACTGGGTAAACAGCAGCAACTAACACGTTTTCCTCAAGGTATTGATCAATTATATCTAAAAAATTTGTGGACCCGATCAGGGGAAATACATCTTATGAGTAGCTAGTTGATTTATTTTTTTTAATTTTTATTTATTTATTTATTTATTTATTTATTTGTGTGTGTGTGTGTGTGTGTGTGTGTGTGTGGCGGGGGTACTAGGGGTGGAACCCAGGGGCTTTTCTACCTCTGGGCTATACTCCCAGACCTATTTTATATTTTATTAGAAACAGGGTCTCACTAAGTTGCTGAGAGTCTCACTAAGTAGCTGAGGCTGGCTTCGAACCTGTGCGATCCTCCTGTCTCAGCCTCCCGAGCGCGGGGATTACAAGCGTGCGCCACCACGCCCGACTTAGTTGATTTTTTAAAGTGCTTTTACTGGTGCAATGTAATTATACATCATAGTGAGGTTCCAAGTGGTACAGCGGCGCATGCGCACAACATTTGCTAGAGCCCCTCCCCCTTTCTTCCTCCCCGGACGTGTTAGTGAAGTCGATAGTGCAACCTTCTTGCATGGACCTAACCTTATCTGAGCGGTTCCCTTTCTCAGTCCTTGCCCCACTCCAGCCCCTTGCACTATTTACTCGTCTCTTTCCTCACCTGACTGGAGTCCCTCTTGCTTCCATTTTTGTTCTAGCTTCTACATACGAGACAAAACATATGACCCTTGACCTCCTGAGACTGGCTGATCTCAGCATAATGCTCTCTAGTTCCATCCATTTTGCAGCAAATGACACAATTTTGTTCTTTTTGTGGCTAAGTAAAATTTCGTTGTGCGCATGTACCACATTTTTGTTATCGTTTTGTCTGTTGGTGAACACCTTGGCCGGTCCCCTACTTTGGCTGCTGTGAATTGCGCTAAGAGCATCAAGGTTCAAAGTTATGATTCCGAAGAGTTTGCTTGTCCATTTAACAAACGGGCACCAGGCATCTGCTATTTGTTCATACAGAGCATCAGTCCCTAGGTGAGAAGCTGAGAATATATTAGTAGGAAGCATGTTCCCCATCTGATTCTTTATGTGTGTTCACATCAAGAAGTCAATAAAGTGCCGGGCGTGGTGGCGCACGCTTGTAATCCCCGCGCTTGGGAGGCAGAGACAGGAGGATCGCGCAGGTTCGAAGCCAGCTGCGCGCGCTGGCTTAGGAGACCCTGTTTCCAAATAAAAATGTAAAAATAGGTCTGGGAGTGTAGCCCGGAGGTAGAAGGGCTTTCAGGAACCCCAGTACCACCAAAAAACAAAACAAAACAAAACAAAACAAAAACAAAAAAAAAATTCTTTGCTGGGCTTCGTGGCACACGCTTGTAATCCCCGCGCTTGGGAGGCAGAGACAGGAGGATCGCGCAGGTTCGAAGCCAGCCGCGCGCGCTGGCTTAGGAGACCCTGTTTCCAAATAAAAATGTAAAAATAGGTCTGGGAGTGTAGCCCGGAGGTAGAAGGGCTTCCAGGAACCCCAGTACCACCAAAAAACAAAACAAAACAAAACAAAACAAAAAAAAAAACAATTCTTTGCTGGGCGTCGTGGCACACGCTTGTAATCCCCGTGCTTGGGAGGCTGAGACAGGAAGATCACGCAGGTTCGAAGCCAGCCTCAGCTACTTAGTGAGTCTCTCAGCAACTTAGTGAGACCCTGTTTCCAAATAAAATATAAAAAAAGGTCTGGGAGTATAACCCAGAGGTAGAACCCCTAATACCACCAGAAAAAAAAAGTCAATAAAATAATAAAGACACTTTGTAAATGTTAACTGGTTCGTATCATTATTGGAAGAAACTAATGAACACGCACTAGACGCTTGGGCAGTAGCTCTGAAGGAAGAGGTGGCTTGTGGGATATAATATGGGTGGGGGACTTGCCGCACCCAGGGACATTCAGGCTGAGACCCGCAGGAGGAGAGGAGGCTGTGGATCGCTCCCTCTGTAGAATCATGGCTGCCACAGGCCTCGGAGCCCAGGAGTCCAGAAGCTGCTGGGGAAGGCAGGAAAGGTCTGGGGGGATGGAAAGGCAAGACAGCATCAGGTGCAGTCCCAGAGGAGGCTCGGAGGGGCTGCAGAACACTGGGGACAGGTCTGCCTGTCGGGAAGGATAGCGGGAGCACAGAGGCAGATGGCGGAGAGGAGGTGGCCAGCAAAGCCCAGAGGCGGGCTCCGAGGCACGGCGGGCACGAGGGCAGGCCTAGGATGCAGGAATCCTAGCCTCTAGTGCTGTGTGACCTTGGGAAGTCAGTTCTCTTCTCTGAACCCTATTTTGCCACTGCCTCCTTCTCCTCCCCCTCGTCCCCCTCTCTCTCTTCTTCTTCTTTGGTTTGAACCCAGCGGTATTCTACCTCTGAGCTACACTTCTAGCCCTTTAATTTTTTTTTTTAATTTTGAAAAAGAGTTTCTATAAGTTGTTGAGGGTCTTGCTAAGTTGCTGAGACTGTCCTTGAACCTGCGATCCCCCGTCTCAGCCTTCCAAGTACTGGGATTACAGGCGTGCACCGGCATGCCCTGACAGCTCCAGGAGTCGTATAAGCAGAACTTCAGTCGGAGCACAGTGCAGAACAAGAGCTCCTGGGGGAGGAGAACGTGAATGTCACTGAACCTCCACCTAGGTCTGGGGCTGGCGCGATGATCAGGGTCCATGGACTCGAGGTGCAGTCTGGAAACCCTGGGCGCAGGGTTTGCTCCAGTAAAGCCGGGGACCCTTGCCTGCAGAGAGCAGATGCAGAGAAGGATGGTGCTAAAGGAACCCAACCAGGCATGCGGCTCTTCATGGGACCCTTTCCTGTTTCTCAGTTATTCCCTCCTCTGGCCCCTGGCCCCAGCTCCCAGGATGAGAGGAGGCTGCGGGTCACATCTGACCTGGATGAGATGCAGGTTGGACATCATTCCTCTTGGTCACCGGTCAAGTTATAAATCCATCTGATAAGTGAATACTCTCAGGTGTGTGTGAGCTAATCATAGTCTTTGTGTTCACTGCAGTAGAGAGAGTTAGACAAAACGGGTTCCAACCCCAGCTCTACCACCCCAGGTTTATGCTATCATTTGCCTGCGTCTGCCTCTCTCTCTCTCTCTCTCTCTCTCTCTCTCTCTCTCTCTCTCTCTCTCTCTCTCTCCCTCCCTCCCTCCCTCCCTCCCTCCCTCCCTCTCTCCCCCTCCCCCTCCCCTCCCCCTCCCTCTCCCTCTCCCTCTCCCTCTCCCTCTCCCTCTCTGTGTTACTAAGGATTGAACCCAGGGGTATTCTACCTTCGAAGGCTATACCCCCAGCCCTATTTTATTTATTTTTATTTTGAAATAGGGTCTCACAAGTTTGATGAGAGTTTAGCTACTTGCTAAAGCTGTCCTTGAACCCGTGATCTTCCGGTCTCAGGCTCCCAAATATTGGGGTTACAGTTGTGTGCTACCAGGCCCAGCTGTGTCTTAAGTTTTTGATGTTTGGATTCTCAGTCAATGTGTGTGTGTGTGTGTGTGTGTGTGTGTGTGTGTGTGTGTGTGTGACATACCCAGCCCTTTTTCTTTATTTTGAAACAGTCTCACTAAGTTGCTGAGGCTGGCCTTGAACTCTCCACACTGAGCTTTTATTTTTGAGGCAGGTCTTGAACCTGTGATCCTCCTCTTAGCCTCTCAGGTACTGGGATTAACAGGCGTGCACCACCATGCCCAGCTGCCATCCTACTATTAAAGGGATGTGTTCCTCACATCTAGAGAAAGCAGCACTTCCTGAGTAATTGATTCCTCAGCCTTCCCACCCTGTGGCGAAGCAGGACAGGGAGAGGCATCCCTGGTGATTAAAGCCATTGGCTCTGGAAACCAGCCTGGCAGGACTGGGATCCCACCTAGTGAGGGTCGGGCTCCCTTCCGGAGGAAGCCATCTCTCTCAAGCAGCTCTGGGAGGTTGGCTAGGCCCTTCAGAGGGGCTGCTAGCCAGACTCCGGGAAGCCTCGCTCTCCTACCAGAAAGGACCTGCTGTCAGGGGACCACGGTCTCAGGGATGCGCTAACCCTAAGTCCAGGAAAAATGCAGCGGCTGGACTTGCTCTCAGGTCCTTCTGGCTCCTATGTTCTGTGATCCTGATGTCTGAGATCGCTGAGAACTGCAGCTGTCCAGGGACCCCTGTGAGCCCCCTACGGGCAGGGTCGAGGCCAGAAACCTGCTCTGTGCTCAAAGATGAGAGAGGCCCAGCCCAGGCCCAGTGGGTCCTGGAGGGAATGCCATGGCTTTGATGCAGAGCTGTTTAATCCTTTGACAACGCGTTTTGGGAACATGTCCGTGAAGGACGTCACCGAGGTGGGAGAAGAATGCAGCCTGTTGTCTGGGCCCAGGACACAAAGGCCTGTCTGTGTGCACGTGGGCACCCCGACCCGGGCTGGATCAGCTGCTCCTTCGCCATCACAATAAAACTACAGAGTGGTGATCTGTCCTTCCACCCCCGCCCAGGAGCACCGGGCATTGGGATGGCTGCCCACTGGGTGCCCGCCGAGCACGGCCAGGACACCAGCCGCCAGGCCCACTTGGCTCCTGGTGAGTGTAGAATTTCAATAGCCGGCCTCTCCCTGCCCTCATTTACTGCCCTGTCTCGGCTTCCCTTTCTCTTGCCCTCTGGGCACACGTGTGAGTGGCAGATCCAGTGTGATCTGGCCCCTGGAAACCCAGCCTGGAAGCCCGAGGGATTACCCACAGGTGGAGGCCAGCCGTGGCACAGCGTCACTCCAGAAACACTTTCCTCAAGCTGCAGAGCAGCAACAGCCCCGGCCCACCACTGCGACCCGAGAAAACCCACCAACTAGATGGCACCACTGCGACCCGAGAAAACCCACCAACTAGACGGAGCCCCAAAGGAGCGAGAGGTGCCTCAGGATCAGATGTGACTATGGACTCCAACACTCCTTGTTCCAGAAGGAGCACAGGGGCCAGGCGTGGTGGTGCATGCTTGCAACCCCAGTACGTGGGAGGCTGAGACAGGAGGATCACAGGTTTAAGGGCAGGCCCAAAAACTTAGCGAGGACTTCCTTCTTCAGTCTAATGAGATCCCATTTCAAAATAAAAAAAAAAAAAAACAGAAATGATTGGGGGTGTGGTTCGGAAGTAGAATGCCTCTGGGTTCAATTCCCAGAACCAAAATAAATTTATAAATTAAGTAAAAGTAAAGAGATGAGGGGAAGGCCCTAAAAGCAGCTGGATCTGTAGGGCTTTGTAAGCGTTTTCTAGCCTCCCACCACAGCACCGCAAATGGCGGCCTAAACAACAGGAAGGAGTTGAGTCCTAGCAGCCACGAGGCCTTGTAAGGCCCTGGGCACCCGAATCTTCCAACAGGTTTCTTCTCCTAATTCTTCTCCTTTTTCTCCCTAATTACCTCCCTTCTACCTGCTGCCAGGTACACTGAGCTTTCCCTGCTGATACACAGGACCTTAAAATTAAAAGCAGATTCCTTATAACTGAACGTCCTCATGCTAATAAAGGAAACAGAGTGGTTTCCCCCTGGCCCCGTGGGCCCCAAGGAGCCGAGGTGGAGCCCTGCTGTCTGGGCAGCCTCCCTGAACCCACTCTGCGCACGTCCTGGCTTTTGTTTCTATGCATCGTAACTTCTATAGGACCAGCTGAGACACAATCTAGCTGCTCCTCCCTAGTTTGATCAAACTGGATTAAAATCCTTTTTCCTATTTTCATCCTTTGCTGATCTCTTATGTAGTTGGCCGACTGAATCCAGCCAGCAGGGGTCCAGGCTGCCCCTGGCTTGACTGCACCCAACGCTGCCTGTCGTCTGGCCTTTCTTTCACCGGCAGGAGCTACTCAGGACTCCGAGACACTTGTCTTAGCTGCAGTACTTACTACTGGCGGGTCCATCCGGCAGCCCGCTAATTCCTACCTGCAGACTCGCGGACACTGACGCGGTTACTGGGTTTGTTCTAGCTGAGTTGCTTGGCCCCGGCCCCTGTACTCAACTAAGTCAGCCCACTCCATCTCTGGATGGGTATTTGTAGAGGGATCACTTCTAAAAATCAATTAAAGTATTGCAAAAAACCGGTAATCATTCCCAGGGCTAGGGAGGATTTCCTTGGGCCTGGTCGTGGTATACATCATTATGTTTATATAGGCAAATAATTTGGCAATACGTATGAAGTATTGAGGAGAGCTGAAGGTATTTATATCTTTGGAGTTGGGAATTTCAAATATGACAATTTAGCCAAAGGAAATAAATCTGAATAGGAAAATATATAATAAATGAAAATGCACATCACAGAAATTCCTAAGATGGGCCTGGAAGATTAACTGTGACTAATTAACTATTCATTATGCACCAGACACCACTAAGCTCTTTATACTTATTATTTCAGCGAATCCTCATCACATCTCTATAAAATAGAAACGACAATGATCTGGGAGTCACAATTACCATACAACTCAGGCAGTTCCCTCGGAGCACCCAGGAAGGGCAAGGAAGGCATGGTTTGGACTGCCTTCCGGGGGGGCTCATTCTCCTGATCCCGTTCACAGCATTTCCTGCCCACCTTCTTCCCCTCTAGGAATTAAAATCAAACAGAGTAAGTGCTGTAGCGTAGCCAACTAGTCACAGGGATCACTATGAACAAGTGGTGCCCTCCCGCCTCTTTGGACACCTTACAGGCCTATGTCTCTATGACCAGTCTCCCTCCTCCTCAAAGTCAGGTTTATAGCAGAGCATGGTGGCACACACTTGTAATCCCAGTACTTGGAGGCTGAGACAGGAGGATCCCAGGTTCAAGGCCAGCCATTTAGGCCCTCCGCAACTTAGTGAGACCCTGTCTCAAAATAAAGAATAAAAAATAGGGCTGGGTGTAGCCCAGAGGTAGAATGTCCTGGGTTCAATTCCCAATTGAAAAAAAAAGATTTTTATTAACTATATGGTATATTCACATAAAAGGTAAGGAATAGCTGGGTGTGACGGTGCCTGCCTGCTATCTTAGCAATTTAAGAAGCTGAAGCAAGCCAGGCATGGTGGCGCATGCTTGCAATCCCAGCATTTGGGAGGCTGAGACTGGAGGATCGCAGTTCGCGGACAGCCTCAGCTACTTAGTGAGGCCCTCTGCAACTTAGTGAGACCCTGTTTCAAAATAGAATTAAAAATAGGGCAGGAGGTATAGCTCGGAGGTCAAATGCCTCTGGGTTCCATCCCCAAACCCATAAAAAAAAAAAAAAGGAAGCTGAAGCAGGAGGGTTGAAAATTCAAGGCCAGCCTGGGCAATTTATGGGAAACCCTGTCTTGCTAAAAAAGAAATAAACAAAAAGAGTTGAGAATGTAGCTAAGTGACAGAGCCTTTGCATATTGGAGGCTCTGGCGTTAAACTCAGTAATGCGAGCGCGTGCGCGCGCACACACACACACACACACATATTTATTTATTTATTTATTTATTTATTTATTTTTGTGGTACTGGTGATTGAAAGCAGGGGCATTCTATCTCCACAGCCCCATTTTATTCTTTATCTTGAAACGGAACGTCATTAATTTGCGGAGGGCCTCACTAAATTGCTGAGTCTGGCTGTGAATTTTCTGTCTCAGCCTCCCAAGTTCCCCCAGCCCTTGTTATTTTTTATTTTGAAAAAGGTGTCACTTAGCTGCTGAAGTTCTAAGTTGCTAAGGTTGGCCTTGAACTTGTGACCCTCCTGTCTCAGCCTTTCAAGAACCAGGATTACAGAATTTTCAACATTGAACATGGACGACTTTTGAAATTAAGGGGAAAAAACACCACTGAAATACCATTTAGACATAAAATGTTGGCTACACATTAAAAAACCTATTTAATCTCAGTGCTTGGGAGTCTGAGACAGGAGGATTGCGCAGGCTCGAAGGCAGCCTCAGCCACTTAGTGAGGCTCTCAGTAACTTAGTGAGACCCTGTTTCCAAATAAAATATAAAATAGGTCAGGAGTATAGTTCAGAGGCAGAAGGCCCCTGAGTTCCATCCCCAGTACCACAAAAAAAAAAAAAAAGAAAAAAGAAAAAAAGAAAGAAAAGAAAAACCTTATGGAAGACTTGAGTTAGAACCAGGATTATGAAGTATTAGACACGGACATGACCAGACAGAGAAAGCATTTTTGCTGATTTTGGAAATGGGAGATGTGTGCTGACATTTTTAGGATAGCTGATATGAAAAGAGAACAATTCTCCTTAAGGATTTTCATCTTGCTGGGGAGAAAAGAGCCCACCGAAGTACCAGAGGGAGTGAGGGAGGGGCGTGTCTACAGGGCCCACAGTGATGGAGGTGAGGGCAAGGGCAGAGAAGGTTCCTGGGAGGAGGGACGGGGGCAGGCACAGCCCACTTTGAGGGAGGAGGAGTTTCCTCTGGCTCCTCACCTGGAAATCCCTTGCTCTGTTCTGACCAGGGAAGCCAGGACAGCTGGGGCGAGCCTGTGTCGCCTGACCATCTGTGAGGAGTCGACCTGGCCTGGCAGGCTGGCGCCTCGCCCGCAGGAGGGCACAGCCTGCCTCGCACCAGCTGGGAGGCCACCTGCCCAGCCAGCACTGCCCTTCCCTACAAAAGCACAAGCCCTGTGCTCCCGGTGACCTGAGCAGGCCCGACAGCAGCACGGGCAGTATGATGCCTCCCCTAGGCATAAAAAGAAGGGTACGGCGTGCCACGGGTCATGCCAGGAGTGGTGGCGCACGCTTGTAACCCCAATCCTTGGGAGGCTGAGACAGGAGGATCCCAGGTTCATGGCCAGCTTCAGCTCCTTAGTGAGGCCCTCCAAAACTTAGTGAGACCCTGTTTCAAAATAAAGAATAAAAATTAGGGCTGGAGATGTAGCTTGGAGGTGGAATGCCCCTGGGTTCAATCCCCGGTACCAAAAATAAATAAATAAATAAATAAATAAATAAATAAATAAATAATAAGGAGAGGGAAATGAGGGAAGATAAGGAGAATAGAAGAAAGAAGTAGAAAGAAGAGAGTCAGGAAGAAAAGGGAGACTGTAGCATTGAATCTAAAAACTTCGTGGTTGTCCTCTCCTTTACTCTGAAGGCTGGTTGTCCTTCCAACGTGAACTCTGAACAGGTGCAGTAACTCTTACAGTACTATAAGTCTAGTTAATTAGTGCCTGTATACTTTGTTGGTTTATAGAATATTTATTTATTTATTTATTTATTTTGTGGTACTAAGAATTGAATTCAGGGGCTTTCTACCTCTGAGATACACCCTCAATTCTATTTTCTTTTTCTTTTGAGACAGGGTCTTGTTAGGTTGATGAGAATCTCCCTACTTGCTGAGGCTGTCCTTGAACCTGTGATTCTTCTGTCTCAGCCTCCCAAGTACTGGGATCACAGGCACACACCACCACACCCAGCTCAGAATGTTTTTTTTAATTTTAATATTTTTATTGGTGCATTGAAGTCATACATCTTAATGGAGTACAAGATGGTAGAGGCATACGTACGCACATCACTCATTTAGCCCGTCCCCAGTTCTCATTCCATTCTCTCCTCCTTCTCTTTGGCTTAGCGATTGACTTTGATATGTTTCTGAATGTACATCATGTACATTGGGGAATTTCCCTCTTTCCTCCCTCTCATTCCTCTCAGTTAGGTTGCCTTATTTGCTCCTCTATGGTTTCCCCTTTAGACTGACTGATCAAAAGAAATTTAGAGAAAGATACTGCTTAAAGCCTAATAATGATAGCCAAATGTGGTGGTTAAGGACTGTAATCTTAGTGCTTGGAAGGCTGAGACAGAAGGATTATAGGTTTGAGGCTAGCTTCGGCAATTTAATAAGACCCTGTTTCAAAATTAAAAATAAAATACCAGCCAAGCATGGTGGCACTCGCTTGTAATCCCAGCATTCAGGAGGCTGAGACTGGAGGATCGTGATTTGCGGGCAGCCTCAGCTACTTAGTGAGGCCCTCCACAACTTAGTGAGACCCTGTTTCAAATAAAGAATAAAAAATAGGGCAGGGGGTGTAGCTAAGAGGCAGAATGCCCCTGGGTTCCATCCCCAAAGCCTCAAAAATAAAATAAAATAATAAAATACAAAGAGCTGGGGTTGTAGCTCAGAGGCAGAATGCCCCTGAGTTCCATTCCCAATACAAAAAAAAATAATAATAATAAAAAGGCCAAAGATGTGGCTACAGCCTAAGTGCCATCCATCAACTAGACAATGTCAGCCATTAAGAGAATGGAGTTCATTAGACAGACGCCACCCCATCCACGCACATCCATTCTTACCGTTGGCCCTTGTGTACATAGCCTCCTGTAAAAGCAGAGCCAGGCCCCCCCAGGAGCGTCTCTCCGCAGGTCTCTCTCACTCTGGAGAAGGCCCCCGTTCTCCCCTGACCGTGTAGTTCTTGCTTTCCTAAGTAAATCTGTCTGCAGCTCTATTCTTTGTCTTGGAACTTCTTTTCCAACCTGTGTCTGTACCACAACAGCTCACGTTGTGCTGCGACAGGTGCTGCGCCGGGTGTGGCTGAGAGGCTGAGCTTCCTCCCGGCATCTGGCATCTGCTGAGGACACCAAGCCCTGTGTGGCCCTTGATTGCCGAAAACCGCCCCTGAGTGTGAGCGGCAGCAGCTCAGCGACAATACTAAGCCTCCAGGGGTGCGTGAGTCCCAGCTGTGCCCCCCACATCCTCGGCTTCGCCAGGAGGGACCCCGGGCTGCCCTCAGCCCACCTGAGCCCAACCCAGCCACAGAGAACCACAGCAAGCTCGACTGAAGGTGCTGGTGTTAGTGTACTTTGTAGTAACATCCAGAAAACTGAAGAAAACGAGAGGCCTCTTACTTACTCACTCATTGAACAGATTTTTCTTTTCTTTTTTTTTTTCTTTTTTCTTTTTTGGTATTGGGGGTGAAGGTTGGGGAGAGGATCTACCATTGAGCTATATACTCTCAGCCTTTTTAATTAATTAATTTATTTATTTATTTGTTTATTTATTTTTTGGTGGTACTGGGGTTCCTGGAAGCCCTTCTACCTCCGGGCTACACTCCCAGACCGACTTTATATTTTTATTTGGAAACAGGGTCTCTTAAGCCAGCGCGGCTGGCTCCGAACCAGCGCCATCCTCCAGTCTCCGCCTCCCAAGTGTGGGGATGACAAGCGTGTGCCACCACGCCCGGCGCTAATTTTTTGTTTTGAAACAGGATCTTGCTAGGTTGCTGAGGAGTCTTGCTAAATTACTGGAGCTAATTGCCAGGCGTGGTGGTGCACGCTTGTAATCCCTGTGCTTGGGAGGCTGAGACAGGAGGATCGCGCAGGTTCGAAGCCAGCCTCAGCTACTGAGTGAGGCTCTCAGTGATTTAGGTGAGACCCTGTTTCCAAATAAAGTATAAAATAGGTTTGGGAGTGTAGAGAGTACCCCGGGGGTAGAAAGCCACTGGGTTCCATCTCTAGTACCACAAAAACAAACAAACAAACAAACAAACTGCTGGAGCTAGCATCGAACCTGCAATTTCTGTCTCAATCTCACAAGTACAGAGATTACACACATGTACCACCAGGCTCAATAGATTTTTATTGCTGTAGTACTCAGACAAATGGAGATGAATCGAAGGGACCCAGCAATTTTACCCTTAGGTATACACACATGATGACTGAAAAGATATGCCTACATAAGACTGTACATGAATGCTCAGAGCAACATTACTCACGATGACCAAGAAATGGAAACAACTCGACTTTTCACCAACTGATAAATAAAATGTGGTAGATCCATAAAAAGTATTACTTGGTCATAAGAAGGAATTAAGTACTGAGCTATGCTAAAGCATAGATGCAACTGGGTGCAGTGGTGCATGCCTATAATCTCAGTACTTGGTAGACTGAGACTGGAGGACACAAGTTTGAGGCCAGCCTCAGCAATTTAGCAAGACCTTGTTTCAAAATAAAATAGAGCCAGGTTTGGTGGCACATGCTTGTAATCCCAGTACTTGGGAAGTTGAGACAGGATGATTATGGGTTGTGTGGACAGCCTCGGCTACTTAGTGAGACCTTCTACAACTTTGTGAGACCTTGTTTCAAAATAAAGAATAAAGCCGGGTGTGGTGGCGCACACTTGTAAACCTAGCATTCTGAGGCTGAGACTTGAGGATGGTGGTTCACTGACAGCCTCAGCTACTTAGTGAGGCCCTCTGCAACTCAGTGAAACCCTGTTTCAAAATATAGAATAAAAATTTGGCAGGGGGTGTAGCTCAGAGGTAGAATGCCCCTGGGTTCCATCCCCAGATAAGAAAGAAAGAAAGAAAGAAAGAAAGAAAGAAAGAAAGAAAGAAAGAAAGAAAGAAAGAAAAAAAATTTGGCAGGGGGTATAGCTCAGAGATAGAATGCCTGGGGTTATAACCCCAGTAACACAAAAAATAAAAAATAAAACAAAATAAAATAAAATAGGACTGTGGGCTTAGCTCAGGGGTAGAATGTTCCTGGGTTCAATCCCCAGTAACACACACACACACATATACACACACACACTCATTGGTGAACTTTGAAAACATTATACTAAGTGAAAGAAGCCAGACCCAGGCACAGTAGGTCTCATGTATTATTACACTTGCACCGCATGCCCAGAATAGGCAAATGTCTAAAATTTCTTTTTTTTTATACTTTTATTGGTGCATTCTAGTCTCACATCATAATGTAAATCATAGTGATAGTGACACACATACACACAGCATCTGGTGGCGTTCCTCCGCTCAGTCCTCTCTCCCCCCTTCCCCATACAGCATATTGAGGTGGACATTGGTATCCTCACATATACATACAATGTCAATGGAAGTGAGTCCTTCCTTGATACCCCGCTCCACTCCCCTGACTCCTCTGGAGTTCCTCCTTCATTATCTGAAGCCTCTCTAGTGTTCTGATTCCTCCCCAGCTTCCACATATTAGAGAAAATATATGACCCTTCACTTTCTGTGACCGGCTAATCTCACTTAGCATAATGTGCTCCAGGCTCATCCATTTTCCTGCAAATGACATTATTTTGTTCTTCTTGATTGCTGAGTAGAATTCCATAATTTTGTAATCCACTCATCTGTTGATGACACCGAGGTTGGCTCCATAATTTGGCTATTGTGAATCGTGCTGCTGTAGACAGAAAGTAGATTCGTGGCTGCCTCGAGTTGAGGAGGTGGTAGGAAGGGCTGAGGAGCTCAGGGCAATGGTGTTTTGTTTGGGGGTAATGAAAATGTTCTAAACTTACTCGTGGCACAGGGCGAATGAGATTGTGCCTCGTGGACCAGCTCCAGGTTGGGGCAGTGGGCGCGGGCCTCAGCTGCCCGGGCTCTGTCCTCGCTGCACCCTGTGGCTGGTGACCGGGGGGTGTCCTGACTCAGGCGGGCTTGTCACAGTGTCTGCTATGATGCTGTGACGGAGCCTTGCCTGTGGCCTGACCACCGCAGAACAGTGATTTGCCAGTGGTAGAAATCCAAGCTGCACTTCCCATTTGCTTCTCTTCCTCCAGAGGCCTTCAAGTGTGGCCCTGGTGGCAAGAGCAGAGGCTGTGGCTTTCCGCACCCTTCTGCACCGCCAGTCCTGCTGCCCAGTGCTAGGCAGCCCCGGCCTTCTTTATCCTGCACCCTCACTCCCAGCCTCCCGCCCTACCTGCAAACACCCAGCGCTTCTCTGCCTTTCTGCCTTTGTTCACACCGAGTCCTCTGCCCCAAATGCCCGTTCTCCCTCACTGCCTGTTAAAACCCAACTCTTCCTTCCAGATCTGGATGAAAGGCCACGTGTTTCTGCACTGTCTTTACTCCTCTTACTGCCCCACACCCTCCTCTGTGCTCCACTGCACCCTGTTATCTCTTGTGGCTGGGTGACAGTGCCACCCACCTAGCCTACTGTGGGGTAGGCCTTTGAGGACAGGCATCCTGCATGATGCCAATTTGTGGTCTCCCCGGTGCCCCATGAGATGCTTTACACATAGTTCGCCTGCAGTCAATGTCTGCTGAATCATGACACAGGCATTTTTCTAGATGCCCCGTTCTGCAAAACTTGGCTTGCAGAATGGGGCATGGTGGTGTTCCTGATAATCTCAGTACTTGGGAGCCTGAGACAGGAGGATCGCAGGCTCAAGGCCAGCCTTATCAATTTAGCAAGACCCTATTTCAAAAATAAAAAAAAAATTAAAATGCCTGGGGGAGGGAGTATTTTACCATCTAAAGTTAATAATCTCTTTGCTGGGTGGGGGTGGGGGCACGCCTGTAATCCCCATACTTGGGAGGCTGAGACAGGAGGATTGCAGCTTTGAGACCAGCCTCAGCAACTTAGGGAGACACTATCTGAAAATAACAACAACAACAAAAACTTAAACAGGGGCTGAGGGTATAGCTCGGAGGTAGAATGCTTCTGGGTTTGATCTCCGGTTCCACAAAACAAGGGGGGGTGTTCAATCCCCTGCACCTCCTTCCCATCCCCCCTCTTCACCTCAAAAAAAAAAAAAAAAGCACGCAGGAAGTCACTATGAATCTGTACAGAATTTGGAGACCTGGTTTCGAAGACAGCGCGGATTTGCAGGGTGTTCAGCTCCCTCAGTGCATCTCTGCATCCCCCCGTTCCTCCCCTCAGGTCAGCTGATTTGTTGCTAAAGCCAGCAGCTTCTGCAGAGCGCCTGGGAACAGGTCGGCGCCACCACTGGGGGAGCTGCGAGGGCTGGCGAGGGAGAAGCTGAGAGATTCCCAGTTCATTATGTTCTGTTCAGCTCAGCCATCAGTGATATTTCTTCTCTAGACCTTTATGCTTTTCTGCCAAACACAAAAATATTCCAGGCTTTTCCATCCATATTGGTGAACTGCAGAGCATAACAAGATGAATCTTTCAGGGAAAAACTGTTGTTGTTGTTGTTTTTCCCTCTGTGTGATTTTTAAAGGTCTGTCGTCCTTTTGCACAGAACTTTATCATGCGTTAGTGCTGATTTGTTTTCCAGAGGAGCACATCACCAAGTTTATAATGAAAGGCAAGCAAAGCGGGGCTTCACGGCCTTGGCTGGACACCAAGTGACAGCTAATTTTTGTAGCGGGGAAGACAAATAACAAGTCCCTGGATTGCAATTTTGGTTTCTCCTTCTGTTCCCAAACAAAATTGTTCGAATGATGAACTCCTGTCTTAATTGTTAGTTAACGAAAGTATGTCTGTATTTCAAAAGTAGATTTTAATTTTGGGGGGGACTTAAATGTCATCTCGGGATTGGCAAGTACCTTTAGGCTGTTGACCTTTGATAAAGACTCCGGTTAAATGAATGAACAGTTAACTAAACGGACCACGGGGAAAACAGACAGGAATCCAGTTGACCAGTCAATATTCTTTAGGGTTCACAATAGCTGCCATCTGTTCTTCAGCCAGTATACAGAAATGGTAGCTGCATCCATTCTGTTGCATGAAGGAGTTCCATTTATGCATGCCACGATACATTTTGTTTACAGATGAATGGCTGGCTGTGAAGTGAGGATGGCGGTGTAATAAGCACTCGGTGAAACATTTTGAAATCTCATTTGCTTCCAAAAATAAATGAGGACCTCAATTTAATTTTATGCCAGAATAGACACTTTTTTTTATTTTTGACACTGGGTATTGAACCCCAGCCTCAGAGCTACACCTCCAGCCCTATTTTATTTATTTAGTGGTACTGGAAATTCAACCCAGGGACATTCTACCTCTGTGCAACACCCCCAGCCATATTTTAATTTCTAAAAGAGCTTGAAAGCCATTGATAGAGAAGAACTCTACAGTCTCCTCTATTGCTAAAAGTCTTCAATTGGTTTCACTCTGAAAAAGTAGGTTATAGCAGCTGGGTGTGTGGCTGGGCATGGTCGCCATACTTGTAATCCCAGTACTTGGGAGGCTGAAACAGGAGGATCTCATGGGTTCAAAGCCAGCCTTAGCTACTTAGTGAGGCTCTCAGCACCTTAGTTTCCAAATAAAACTATAAAATAGGTTTGGCAGTGTAGCCTAGAGGTAAAAGGTTTCTGGGTTCCATCCCTAATACAGAAGAAAAAGGAGGAGGAGAAAGAGGAAGAGAAGGAGGAGGAGGAGGAGGAGGAGGAGGAGGAGGAGGAGGAGGAGGAGGAGGAGAAGAAGAAGAAGAAGAAGAAGAAGAAGAAGAAGAAGAAGAAGAAGAAGAAGAAGAAGAGGAAGAGGAGGAAGAGGAAGAGGAAGAAGAAGGGGAAGAGGAAGAAGAAGTCGTAGTAGTAATAGCTTGTGTCTTGTAATCCCAGTCCTTGGGAGGCTGAGACAGGAGGTTTGCGGTACCAGGTCAGCCTCAGCAACATAGTGAGGTCCTCTGCAACTTAGTGAGTACCCTGTTTCAAAATAAAAAAAGTAAAAAGAGTTGGGGGTATTGTGTGGAGGTAGAATGCCCCTGGGTTTAATCCCAAGTACCACGCACAAACATGCAAAATAAATTACAGAGTAATACTAGAACATTCCTTCTCAGCTAGTAGTGCCAGGGTAATCTGTGTGAGAGGTTGTATCCGTGGCTGGCTCCTTGCTGCTCCTGTGGAGGCCTCCTCTGTAACAGGGGAAGGAAGTACAGTCTCCTGGTTCCTACCACTGCTGTAACAAGCTACCACAACAGGCAAAGGCTCAAAGCAAGGCCGACTCACCTCTTTACAATTTTGTCAGCTAGAAAGCTGCTGCGGACTTCACTGGGCGTTTAAAAGGAAGGTTCTGGCAGGGCTGTGTTGTTTCCCAGGGACGCTAAAGAAGAGATGGGTTCCTTTTCCCGTTTCTGGAGGTTTCTGGTAACTTTTCCTGTTTCTGGAGGCCGCCTGCATTCCTTGTTTGCAGTAGGACTCGGCCTCCATCTTCGGGGGCAGTGGTGGCCACCCCAGGACCTTGCCTGTGGCAGCTCTCTGAACCTTTCCGCTGTCACAGCTCACTCTGATTCTCGTCTGCCTGCTCCCACTAAGGACTCCCGGGGTTACATCGAGCCCTTTATATTCAGGATAATCTTCCTGTTTTTAAGGTCATCTGATTATCAACATTAAAAAAAATTCACCTGCAATCTAGAAATATGAATCATAGGGTAACAAGACTCCCTAGAACCAGAAAAAAAGATGGGACACAAACTGGATACAGTAGCTCATGCCTGTAGTTCCAGTTAGTTGGGAGGTTGAGACAGGAGGATCACAGGTTCGAGTCCTATCTCAACAACTTAGTGAGGCCCTAAGCAACTTAGTGAGACCCTGTCTCAAAATAAAAAAATAAGAAGGGCAGGGTGGGGATGTAGCTGTGAGGTAGAATGCCCCTGGTTCCAATTCCTAGCAGGAGTAGGCCCCCAAAAAACGTAATACAAAGGAAGTCACAAAGAAGCGTGCTTTGGATGTGACTGTATCTCTATATTGTTGCTAGATAATGTTTATTAGTAAGGGGCCCACAGAGTAGCAAGTGACTCTTTCATGTGGGACTGATGTCACAAGCTGAGTTTCCCAGAAGCAGATGCAGGGCTGGAGATTTCCACGAAAGAGGATTATCATGGAATATCTTTAGGATTGACACTTTCAGCTGAAAAGGAGAGAGAGAGAGAGAGAGAGAGAGAGAGAGAGAGAGAGAGAGAGGAGGGGCTTCCACAAAGGCCCCCCCACGAGCTCTGAAGATAGGATGAAGGAGTCAGTCCTTCATGCCCCATCAGACATGGACTGCCCCGAGAAGGAGATAAATGATCTTAAGGAAGACATCTCTCTTCTGCAGAGGCACTTCCTGGAGAGAGCTGCCAGTGAGTCCCCAGGAACTCAGGGAGCAGAGGAGGGGGAGTCCTAAATTTGAATGTGGGTGGTGCAGTGGGAAGCGCCCTCCACCAGCCAGTGCAGGGCACTCTCTGTGGCTCAGGAAGAAGAAGGTCCCAAGGCCCACGGAGTGCGCACGGCAGCATTTGCCAGCCAGGCAAAGAGGCCTCGGGAACGTTCTTCATCTGCCACCTGCACGCTTAGTCTCCCTGGGGATCCCCTCCAACCATCTCTGGGGATCACAGACCAACTGGTGGTAACATTCATTATCTTGAAGATGCTGGACAGCAAGTAGATTTACAAAAGTAAATGAAAATTAGAATGGCTTCTCTCCATCTTTCACCACGAAACCCACGCGCTGACAGGAGGCCTACTCAGCAGTGTTGATGTACCATGGTGACTGTTCCACAGGGCAGCTCTTCAGAGGTGACGCCCACAGTCACATCTCAATACTCTCTGTTTTCCGTCCTTTGCAGAAGAGAGGACATGATCCTTCAAAGTGTGTGGATTTGTGAATTATTTCACTCCTCCTAAAGTGAACACTGTCCCATTCACCCTGTGACCCTTGTCCTCCTTCAGAACTGTGTCCAGGGCTGGAAATCAGGTTAAGTCTTAAGCAAAGGCAGAATGACCACTCGGGCTTGCCAGAAAAATCCTGACAGAAAGGACCTGCCTGCCCTGCTTTTTGATGCCTGAAGGCCTGCCGCTATGGTACAAAAATTTCTCTATCAACTCTGATTTTGATACTCTCAGAAAGGGTAATTACCTCTCAAGGGAAGTACATCTTAAATATTTTTCTGAAAGGAAATTTTAGGATATACGTGGAAGTGCTCAAAATACTCGGACCCTCACTAAATCCTCCAGGCAAAGTCACTGAACAATACTGAAAGTCAGCCAGGTGTGGTGGCACATGTCGGTAATCCCAGGACTTAGAAGACTGAGATAGAAGGTTCACGGGTTCAAGGCCAGCCTCAACAATTCAGGGATACCCTCAGCGACCTAGCAAGACCCTATTTCAAAATAAAAATAAATAAAAGGGCTGGGGGATGTAGCTCAGAGGTAGAATGACTATGGGTTCAATCCTCAGTCCCAATAAGCAGATAAATAAAGAAATAAAAAGAAAAAAATCTGAAAGCTCCTAAATATTCACACTCTTTAACGTAGTGACCCCACCCCTGTGGATGTCATCTAAGAAAACTGATCTAAAAAGAGAGTGGACTTTATACACAAGAATGCTTATCCAGAAACCGCTAGAATGCTAAGTATCTGGACGATGCTCAGGTAAACGAAAGTGTAGCCAAGCAATGGGAAAACACTGTCATTAAAAGTCAAGGTCAGGAAGCTTTTGGAATAACGTGGCGACAATGTTGCTGCTGTGAACTGGGAAACGACCCTGGATTCACATGGTTGTGTGCATTTTATCTCGGCCGTGTAAAAATAAATCCATTCATGTGGATGGAAGGAGAATACACGCACAGAGGAATGACTGCCTGGGTGGCAGAACTAGATAGAGGTGCTGTTAAAATCATTCTACTACTATTTGGATCTGCAATATCAGGGATGGGTCTGCAAGCCCTCCCTAAGGGGCTGTGGTTTTCTCTGCGCGGGAGGGCCCGCTGACCTGGAGCCCTGGGTCACTTCCAGGGCCTGCGGCGGGGCCTCTCCTTTCTTTGCCCGCCAAGGCCTGGCTACTCCGGAGGTCCAGGTCAGCTTTGGGCGGCTCCACCTGAGGACGCGCCGCGAAGCTCGGGGCCCTGCGGCTGGCCCTCGGCGGCCGCCGTAGCGCAGGAATCGCTCTGCGCGGTCCGAGGCTGGCGGCGACCCACCTGGGCCGGCTGCGCGCATGCGCAGAGCCTCCCACCGCCCACCTTCGGGGAGTTGGCGGAGGCGGTGCCTCCCCAGGGCTCCGAGGACTCAATGAGACCATGCACTGTCAGTAAGAAGTGCTGATCGCAGTGCACAGTGCCTGTATGGGCAGCCCTGCTGAAAGTGCGGGGACCCCTTCCCGACCCAAGAGAGCTTCCAGGTGAACCCGAGGGGAATGCATGGGCAGAACACGTCCACCCCTGCACCGGGCAGAGGACAGTGTGGACCCTGCGAAGACACCCCCAAGCCCCTTTACCCTAGAATAAAGACGATGCCTCAGGGTGGTTGGAAGAATTAAATGAGCTGCTATCTGAAGGGATTGACATGGAGACTGGTGTTGAACAGGTCATTTTCTCTAACACCACTGCCCTTGCAACCGGACTTTTTCAACAGCCTGCTGGTGGGTCTCCTCATTTGTAAAGTGGAATGAAAAGATCTGGTGTAAAGATTAAGAGGAACTAGACATTTTCTTTTAACCTGGCACTTACCTATGATTCGGGAAGTGGTATTTCCTTCTTCGCTCAGATGTTTTACAAGCTGCGCTGTGGTAGACGCATGTTCTTACCATCTGCTTCTTAGGAGTGCAGGTGAACAGAGAGAAGAAGGTACCGTGTAAGTGGAGAGAGCCAGAGGGAGCCAGCCTGCTCTGGCGGGGCCTGTTTTAGGGCCCTCTTAGTGATCTACTCTCAGCCCTACTGTCTGCGTTTGTGCTTCTTGGGCCCTTCAGTTCTCACATGCAGGAAGCTGGGAGTTTGTCTATAGCCTGTCCCTGTCAGCAAAACAAGTGCAACACCAACCCGCAGTGGCCCGTGCAAGCCAGCCCTCTGGCCACGGGAGGCCTGTGGAGCGCTCTTAAGTGAGCCAACCCACAAGACTGCCCGGGGAATCCCTCCCCCCCTCCAGTAAACCAGACTTTATAGAGTGAGAGAAAGACAGTTGACATCAGTGTGTTGGATTGTCCAATGGAAAGGTGTTTTGCTTGCGTTTTTAAGAGAGTTGTCGCTGCTTTAGAAAGTCCTTTTTCTTTGTAGTCATGGCACCAAATGCCCTGTAATCTCACCTAATCCTCACAACCATTCATAATGTTCTGTCCATTTTATGTATTGGAAAACTAAGGCTTGGGATAAAGACTTGTTGAAGGTCACAGCTGCTAAGTGGCAAAGCCAGGATATGAATCTGGGTTGGTCCTGGCTCTAAACGGTGTGCTTGTAACAACTATTCTCTGTAAATATTTACCCATATTTTGTTCTTTAAGTAAGACTGCCCTTTTTTTTGGGGGGGGGGCTACTGGGGATTGAATCCAGGGCTGTCCTACCTCTGAGCTACCAGCCCTATTCTATTTTTTTTATTTTGAAACAGGATCTCGCTAAGTTACTGACAGTGTCACTAAGTTACTGAGGCTCCCTTCGAACCCCAGATCCTCCTTTCTCAGCCTCCCAAGTACTGGGGTTACAGATGTGTGCCACCAGACCCAGCTCCTTCCCTAACATTGTACACACTGCAAATACATAATAGATGCGTGCCGAAATTGTGCACTCGGCACCAGGCTTGAAGGCTTTGTTTAGAGAATTTAGCTGTAAGCTACATGCTGCCCACACCCTCAACACCAAAGCCAGGGAGGGAGGGAGCCCTGGCACCACAGGGGCACTGGGATACAGCCTCCGTGGCATCCTGTGTCCTGCCCAAGAGGCCTTCCCAGCCACCTGTTACAGTGAATGCACGTCCCCTTCTCCACAGTTATTCGGACAACCTGCCCCATGCTTTCACCTTTATGGGGCTCCAGATGTTGTATTTCCTGGGTAAAAAGTCTGAAATACTGCAGCGGAAATGTGTGTGTCTGTGTGTGAAAGCCGTCTCTCAGCACCAGCTAAAAATGTGAAGCAGCCAGTCTGGGCCAGAAATTGAGGGCACCATATGCTTGCATTTCTAGGTCTTGCTAAGAGTTATATAACTGACCCCAAAGCCAGGGGGCAGGGGCAGGGCCGGCTGTGGGAGACTTTTCCAAAGAGGCTTGCTGAGGAAGGGCTGACCTTGAGCAGACAGGGCGTTTGCCAGGCCCTGGAATGTTCCTGGCCTTGCGGCTTAAACAAAAACCCTTATTCAGAGGGTGACTGGTTTGTGGAGAACAAACCCTATCTGTCTCCTCGCTTTGTCTAGGGGGCTTATCAAGGTGAGCCCTTGCCCTGCATGGCCCTGGATATTGAATTCAGAGCTGGGCACCAATGCCAGCACAGGGCTGGTAATCCTCCCAGCCATCTCTAATTAGCAGGCTTCAGGGCCACATAGTCCTGCGGCCCAGGCAGAGGTGAGATAAGAGGGCTAGTCTCATCTACTGACTAGGATAAGGCTGAGGAAAGGCATCCTGGGAGGAGCTGTGGGAGGGGCTATGCTGGCCCACCAGAGCTTATCAGAGGCTCATCTAGTCACTTCTACTGCCCCAGGAGGGCCTCTGCCTAGTTCTTGCCTAGAAGACCTCCTCCCCATCCCCTCCTTCCCCGGCCCCTATCTTACTTGACTAAAGCCTATTATTTCTCAGGACCCAGTTTAGGGGTCTGACACTTAAAGCAGCAATTTTTTTTTTTTTTTTTTTTTTTTTTTTTGCGGTACTAGGGATGGAACCCAGGGGCATTTTGCCTTTGAGCTATACCCCCAGCCTGATTTTTTATTCTTTATTTTGAAACAGGGTCTCACTAAGTTACCAAAGGCCTTACTAAATGGCAGAGACTGGCCGTGAACCTGCGATCCTCCTGTCTCAGCCTCAATCCTCCTGTCTCAGCCTCCCAAGTACTAGGATTACAAGCACACACCACCATGTCCAGCTTAAAGCAGCAATATTCTTTGATCCTTTCTTTCTTTCTTTTTTCTTTCTCTTTTTTTTTTTTTTTTTTTTGTGGGTCTGGGGATGGAACCCGGGGGTATTCTACCTCCAAGCTATAGCCCCTGCCCTAATTTATTTTTATTTATTTTTTATTTATTTTTGGTGGTACTAGAGGTAGAACCCAGGGGCTTTCTACCTCCGGGTTATACTCTCAGACCTATTTTATATTTTATTTGGAAACAGGGTCTCATTAAGTTACTGAGAGCCTCACTAAGTAGCTGAGGCTGGCTTCGAACCCGTGTGATCCTCCTGTCTCAGCCTCTCAAGTGCGGGGATTACAAGCGTGCGCCACCATGCCCAGCTCTTCTTTATTTTGAAATAGGGTCTCACTAAGTTGCGGAGGGCCTCACTAAGTAGCTGAGGCTGTCCATGAACCTTGATCCTTCAGTCTCAGCCTCCTGAATGCTGGGATTACAAACGTATGCCACCACGCCTGGCTAAAGCAGCAATTTTCTAAACTGTGATTCATGACCTATTAGTAACTTGTATAATTAATTTAGGGGGTCACATCCAGCATTAAAAAAAAATGACAGAAATAGAACAGAAAAGTCTATCCAAGCCCAGCATGGAGGTGCACACTTGTAATCCCAGTACTTGGGAGGCTGAGACAGGAGGATTGCAGGTTTGCAGCCAGCCTCAGCTACTTAAGTGAGGCCATCCGCAACTTAGTTGAGACCCTGTTTCAAAACAAAGAATAAAAATCAGGCTAGAGGTGTAGCTCGGAGGTAGAATGCCCCTGGGTTCAATCCCCAGCACCACACATACATACACACAAAAGCCTATCAGAGTACATTAGACATAAACATTGTTTCAATTATTTGCTGAATCGTGATTAAAAAGTGATTTTTACTGGTGACTGTAATCAAACTTTTAAAACCTTTTGCTTAGAGGCAATATCTCTATATATACTTCTCACTGTAAATCTCAGAAACTCTGACTCAATGTAGTTTAGACAAAAGGACCCTTATTATCTCACTTGAAAGGAAGCCAGAGGTCCAGCAGGCTTGAAGGTCACTGAGACAGTGGTTCAACCAGGCCACCAAGAATGCCGATCCTTCCCACTGCGTGCTATCCTGCGGCCAGCAGAGAGATGGCCACAGAAGCCCCGCCATGCCCCGTGTCACATCCAGAGAACACCGGGGGAGGAGAGACTGGAACTTTTTGTGTCTTTCCTGGACGCCCTCTGGCTGGCTCCTCGGCCAGTGGAGGGCTGATCATAGCTCTGTCCTCCAGCCGTCACTGGCGAGGGCTACAGAGCCCTGGAGGGGGAGGCTCTGTAGCATCCCCTGCACTGGGGAAGGAAGGACGGGCGGATTCCTGTTCAGATGGGCTTTGCCCAAGGATCAGAGACAGAATGAGAGAAGAGGCTAGTGAAGTCTAAAACCAACTCAGATCTAGAATAGGCAAAGAATTCCTACAAATAGGAAAAAGACATCGACATAGGAAAAATCCCATATTCCTAGAAGAGTTAACCCTAGAAATTTAACAAACGGATGGTGAAATACTCAAATCACCTACTGATCACTAGAGAAATAGGAATTTAAGTGGAAATTTACACTCATTGGGCTGACGACCCTTGGAAAGCTGAGTACTTCAGCGACTGGCTGGATGTGGGACCTGGGAACCCTCACGGGCTGCCGGTGGCCTGTGGACGGGCACAGTCAGGTAGAGGAGCAATCTGGTCTTGTTGGTCAGGTTATATAAAGCACATACCATGTGACCCCACCATTCTGCCCTAGGGAAGTTTCCACAGAAGGGGCACGTGGGGAATTCACCCACCTTCATTTGTGGTGGGGGGGCACTGTCCCACTACCTGGGTGTTCATTACTTTGGGGAAAAAAATAAGTGAAATGTGGTAGGTGCACACAGGAAGGCCCCGTGGAGCAGGCAGACCAGGGGACTAGGAGCACCCACAGCAGAGAACATGGTTTTTTGTTTTTGTTTTTGTTTTTGTTTTTTTTGGTGGTACTGGGGTTCCTGGAAGCCCTTCTACCTCTGGGCTACACTCCCAGACCTATTTTTATATTTTTTATTTAGAAACAGGGTCTCCTAAGCCAGCGCGCGCGGCTGGCTTCGAACCTGCGCGATCCTCCTGTCTCCGCCTCCCAAGCACGGGGATTACAAGCGTGCGCCACCACGCCCGGCAGAACATGGGTTTTAACAAAGCTTTTTGTAAGAAGTGGGGTTGTGGTAAAGAAGAATCCTCTTAATGATTATGGGTATTCTTTTTTTCTTGTGGTACTGGGAATTGAACCTGGAGGCATTCTAATTCTGAGCTATACCCCCAGCCCTATTTTTATACCAAGGTTACTGAGGTTGTCCTTGAACCTGCAATCCTCATGTTTCTGTCTCCTAAGTACTGGGACTGCAGGCATGTGCCACCATGCTTGGCTTGGTAATGAGTATTTAAAAGGTCATTTGCAAACTGGACATGGTAGCAGATACCTGTAATCACGGTACTTGGGAGGCTGAAACAGAAGGATCTCAGCTTCAAGACCAGTCTCAGCAACCTAGTGAGACCCTATTTCTTTCTTTTTTCTACCTCTGAATTACACCCCCAGCCTAATTTTATTTCTTATTTGGAAACAGGGTCTCACTAAGTTTCAGAGGATCTTGCTAAATTGCCAAGGCTGGCTGAGAACCTGCGCTCCTCCTGTCTCAGCTTCCCAGATACTGGGATCATAAGTGTATGCCACCATGCCCAGCTGAGACTGTTTCAAAACAAACAAAAAAGGTCTGGGGGTATAGCTTTGAGGTAGCATGCCCCTGGATTCAATCCCTTAGTGCCACACACACAAATAAATGAATAAATAAATAAATAAATAAATAAAGTCACACCACTCAGTGTGGCAGCGCTAGGGTCCAGACAGACCAACTGGCCTCAGAACCTGAATTCTCAGCCACTGGCCACACTGTCTCTAGGGAGGATGGAGGCCAGTGGTACCAAGACAACCCGCGACTACACCGAGGACATTGGAGGGGCCCATCGAGCACTCCCAAACTGAGAGCTAAGTGTGGTGGCACAGGACCTGGGAGCAGAATGAGACGGGAATGGAGGGATGAACGAGACAGAGCGAAGAGGAAGAGAGGCATTAGGGGTAGCTGTGGGAGGCCCTGTGTGACTGTGGCTGGTGGTAGGCTGAGGCCTAGCCCTCCCCGGGAGGTTGTCTCTTCCCCTCTAAATAATTCTTAATCTGGTTCTCAACTGTGACTTTTCCCTCCAATAGAAAATTGGCAAGGTCCAGAGGCCCTTTTCGTTGTCACCCTTGGGGGAGAAGGTGGCTAATGGCCTCCAGCAGGCAGAGGCCTGAAATGCTGCTAAACACGCAGTTATACACAACATGATAGCCTCCACGAAGGATTACAGCACCGAGGATGTTGACCAGGCCAAGACCGAGGAGCTCTGCTTAAACACATTATCATTACGATTTCATCATCATCATCATCATCATCATCATCATCATCATCATCATCATCTGTACTGGGGATTGAGCCCAGGGGAATTTTGTCTCTGAGTTATACCCTAACCCAACTTTATTTTTTATTTGGAAACAAGGTCTTGCTAAATTGCTGAGGGTCTTGCTAAGTTGCAGAAGCTGGCTGTGAACCCACGATCCTCCTGTCTCAGCCTCCCAAGTACTGGAATTATGGGCATGCACCACTACACTCAGCTATATTAATCGTTCTGTGTGTGTGTGTGTGTGTGTGTGTGTGTGTGTGTGTGTGTTACTGGGGAATTGAACTCAGGGGCATCCTACCTCTGAGTGACATCCCCAGCCCTATTTTTTTTTCCTTCCTTCTGTCCTTCCCTCCTTCCTTCCTTTCTTCCTTTTTGGTGGTACTGGGGTTCCTGGAAACCCTTCTACCTCCGGGCTACACTCCCAGACCTATTTTATATTTTTTTTTATTTGGAAACAGGGTCTCTTAGGCCAGCGCGGCTGACTTCGAACCTGCGCGATCCTCCTGTCTCCGCCTCCCAAGCGCGGGGATTACAAACCTGCGCCACCACGCCCAGCTCTTATTCTTTATTTTTGAAACAGGGTCTCACTAAGTTGCTGAGAGCCTCACTAAGAAGCTGAGGCTGGCTGCAAACCTGTGATCCTCCTGTCTCAGCCTCCCAAGTACTGGGATTACAAGTGTGCAGCACCTCACCCAGCTTATATTAATCATTCTTAACCTACAATAAACTCCTGATGGTTTACCTACTCTGCAACCTCCCTGCAGCTTTCTGCTCAAAATGCAAGGAGTTGGCAACCACAGGATTCTGTCAGGAGAAGCCGGAGCCTCACCTCCTGGTGCTTGCTCTGAGAACTCCTCGCCATCCGGGGCCATTGCCCCGCGCTGCTTTCCCCTTGATGATGCTTACTTAGCCCAGTGCCGGGCTGGTTAATGGTTAACACCAGGATTGCTGAGAAAATAAGCTCTGGCTGTAGCATTTGATGATTTTTATGGCGTGATTGTCCCAGCCGTGGCCAATTCCATGTTACCAATGTGAAGTTAGCTGGCTTGCGACACTCAGAGAACGGAACAGAGGAGCTGGTGCGAGCCAGCCCTGCCTGCCAGTGCCTCGTCTCACCTTCTAATCCTTCAGATTCCCTCCTTTGTGTATGCTATGGGGACTGAACCCAGGGGCATCTACCTCTGAGCTACACCCTTATCTCTATTTTTATTTTGAAGCAAGTTCTCACTAGGTTGCTGAGGCTGGTTTTGAGCCTATGATCCTCCCACATCTCAGCCTCCCAAGTACTGGGATAACAGGCATATACCACTATGCCCGACCATATTCTTTCTTTTTCTTTTTTTTTGTGGGTCTAGGGGTGGAACCCAGGGGCATTTGACCTCTGAGTTATACCCCCTGCCCTATTTTTTTATTCTTTGTTTTGAAACCGTGTCTCACTGAGTTGCAGAGGGCCTCACTAAGTAGCTGAGGCTGTCCGCGAAACGCTATCCTCTGGTCTCAGCCTCCCGAATGCTGGGATTACAAGCGTGCGCCACCACGCCCAGCTTGACCATATTCTAGCTTAAGCCACACAGTTGCTTTACCGGTAGAATCAGTGGCTTAACACATCAAAGCTGTTTTTCACCCACATGGTAGTCCACAGGAGCATTCGGCTCTCCTCCGTGGCCCTGCTCCACGAAGCAGTGTAGGGCCAGGGCCTTCTGTGTGGTAGCTTACTTTCCTCCAGGATGGTAGTTCTCAAAGTTCAGCACACAGCAGGATCACACAGAGAGCTTAAAACACAATTCCCTGGAGTTTCTGACTGGGTAGGCTGTGGATGGGGCCTGAGCATATACCTTTGCTTGCAAGTTTCCAGGCATTGCTGAGCTTGCAGGTCTGGGCACACATTTTCAAAGCCTTCATTGCACTTCAGCTTCACTGGAGAGTCTAATAGATCCTGGGCCAGGTTCCATTTGCTGAGATTCGGATTTGATTGGCCCTGGATGCGGCCTGGCATGTGGATGTTTCAAGTCCCACGTGTGATTTTAGAGTGCAGCCAAGGAGAAGCCGTGCTCTCAGGCTTCACTATTCTACCATTCAGCTGGCGGATGTAGAAAGAAAAGGATTTGAGATGGAGGGGCATGGGGGCCAGGCCTGGAAAGGATGCACGTATCCGGTCAGCTCACATTCCATCACCTGGAATGGACACGTGGCCGCACCTCCTCAGGTGGGCTGGGGAGGTGGTCAAGCTGGGTGCTGCAGAGGAAAAGGGATGTGGCCCACCAAATACCTAGTGAGTTGCCACCATAACCGCGACTCCGGGATACCCGACGGATGCCGCAGTGTGCGGACCCGTGAAAACGTGGGAGCCCGTGTGAGTGTGCGGAAGTCGTGGCCTCAGCGTGGGGATGTTAAGTTAGACACTACCAATGGCAGTCTCCTAAAACGCTCCCTCACTCTCTCTGTACAACTTACCAAACTCCCTCAGCCTCGGTTTCTCCTCTCTGTGCAGTGGGAACTAAATCTACTTCTATTTCATAGGATTGAATAGAATAAACATAACATGCCGCAGACAGCACTGCAGGCAGTCGTTACATGTTCAGTGACCACCAGTTCCCCAACATTGTCCTGTTGGCACCAGCAACATGGGGTCTGAAACAGGGGCCTGCAGGGGCTCCAGGCTTCTCTCTTGGTGTGTGCATTTGGGATGAAGAGTTGGCTTTGAGTGTCTTCGTGTGTGTGTGTGTGTGTGTGTGTGTGTGTGTGTGTGTGTGTGTTACTGGTTATAAACGAAGGGTGCTCTACGGAGCTACACCCCTGGCCCTTTTCTTTCTCTTTCTTTCTTTCTTTCTTTCTTTCTTTCTTTCTTTCTTTCTTTTTTTTTTTTTTGCGGGTCTGGGGATGGAACCCAGGGGCATTCGACCTCCGAGCTATACCCCCTGCCCTATTTTCTATTCTTTATTTTGAAACTGGGTCTCACTGAGTTGCGGAGGGCCTCACTAAGTAGCTGAGGCTGTCCACAAACCGCGATCCTCTAGTCTCAGCCTCCCGAATGCTGGGATTACAAGCATGCACCACCACGCCCGGCCCTGGCCCCTTTCTAAATGTTTTTATTTCAAGACAAAGTCTTGTTAAATTACTCAGGCTGGCCTCAGACGTGTGATCCTCTTGACTCAGCCTCCTGAGCTTCTGGGATTATGTGTATGCTTGCTGTCTGTGCCTGTGTGTGTGCACAGTGGGAGGTGGGGGTGCAGAGAACATACCCATGAAAAACTCAAAGGGAGAGAAGGTGCAATTCTGGGGAAATATTTAGTTGGCATTGGTGCCCTGATGCCTGTTATTTCAGGAAGAATTTTAAAACTTGCCACTAGTTTTCAATGGGGGCAGATATTTATACTACAAAAGGATTCTTCACATTACTCTTTAAACAATTCCTCTTTCCTACACACAAATTAACTGCTCTGAGTCAGAGCCCTGAATGTGGGAAGGGAAAAAAAAGGGAGAGAAAGGAAGGCCGGGAGGGCAGGTCTGGGGAGTGCAGTTCAAAACCTCCAACTCAGCGGACACGGTGGCCCACGCCTCTAATCCCAGTACTTGGGAGGCTGACACTGAGGATTGAAGGTTTGAGGCCAGCCTCAGAACTTTAGTGAAACCCTCCACAGTGTACTGAGACCCTGTTTCAAAATAAAAAATAAATACTGGGGGTGCAGCTCAGAGGCAGACCACTTGGGAGGCTGAAACTGGAGGTTCCAGGACAGCCTCAGCAACATAATGAGATGCTCAGCAACCTAGGGAAACCCTGATTCAAAACAGAAAAACAGCCAGGCGTGGTGGCGCACGCTTGTAATCCCCGCGCTTGGGAGGCGGAGACAGGAGGATCGCGCAGGTTCAAAGCCAGCCGCGCTGGTTTAAGAGACCCTGTTTCCAAATAGAAATATAAAATAGGTCTGGGAGTGTAGCCCGGAGGTAGAAGGGCTTCCAGGAACCCCAGTACCACCAAAACAAACAAACAAACAAACAAAAAAAACCAACAAAGGTTTGGGGTGGAGCTCAGAGATAGACTGTCCCTGGGTTCAATCCCCAGTACAAAACAACAGCAACAACTGCACACCCCCCAAAAAAATCCCCCAAACCCCTCTGTCTAGGGAAGAGCAGTCATTAGCTCAGAGGAGGGTTTCTGCAGCCTCTGGGAGGCAAGGGACCAGCCGCAGCCTGGGAAGCCGACTGCGGAGCCGGGATTGTAGCCTGCACTCGGGCTTCCAGTCCCACCGGTTGCAGCTCGGTCACCCGCAGCTCCTGGGGGCAGATTCATTTGAGTAACTGTTAACAGCGTGTGTGTTTAATTTCCAAGAAACTTTCCATGACCTTATGTTTTAACACTGACTCTCGCTTTCTCTGTTCTTTGCCTTTCTCTGGCTCCTGGTCCCCAGCACTCGCCCTCCACCGTGGCCCGCGCTTCCGTAACAGGCAGCTGTGTCCAATACAGAGTGGCAGGAGCCCAGACTCTGGCCCAGCTGTTTGGGTTGACACCATCTTGCACACCTCTGAGCTTATTGGCTGTGTGGCTTCGGCCAAGTGACTGCCCCTCTCTGAGTCTCAGTTCTCATCTGTGAAATGGTTATTGTATAGGATATTGCTTGGTTACCTGACAATCCCTAGATAGCAAGTGGCTAGTTCCATTACGTGAGGGCGGCAAACTTTTCTCTTGGGTTTGTCTTCAAGGAACGTCCCAGACACATGGTGGCAATGTGTGTGGGGGTTAGGGAAAGTACCTCCAAGCTGCACCACAGCCCTATTTATTTTTTTTTTTATTTTAAGACAGTCTCATTAAGTTGCTGAGGCTGACCTTGAACCAGCAGTCCTCCTGTCTCAGTCTCCCAAGTCCTGGAGTTACAGGTGTGTGTCACCGCTCCTGGCTGAGGGAGAGGTGTCTGAAGCTTTATGAAGGATCAGGCGGTGCATCAAGCCCTTCCCACAGTCTACCCTGCTTAATCTTCATGACAGCCTCCCCAGGTGGGCGTGGGAATCACCTTCACGTTGGCAAGAGTAACTGATGGCCCACGGGGCTGGCCGAGGATCCAGGCGTCCCCGACCGCTGCCTGGACAGGCTGCCGCTCTCCAGGCACACCGAGGTGGGAGGGGGTGAGGGAGGAACCCAGCGCTGGACACTGCGCACACGTCCGCGTGTGGTGGCCCCAGCGGGAGGCCGCGCTCGGGGAGGCCGAGAGCACCACCGTGCAGCGGGTTTGCATCAGAGGGCGGTGCGCGGAGTCACTGCAGGACACATGCGACCCGCCAGTATCAACTTTTGCTTCTAAGCTCCATGGCGTCACGGGTGACCTTTGCCGCTTTGACCTCTGCCAGTAGGGTACTGACCCTGGAACTAAGTGTGGATCTTCTTTGGGAGGTGCTGAGCCGAGCGTGCGGGAGAAAATGGAAAAGGACAGACAGGTTCTCTGACCTTACGGAGCTTTCGTGTTAGCCGGGGAAAAATGGACATTAATGTTTACACGACTGAGAAATATAAACTGGGGGTGAGGTGTAGCTCAGTGGTAGGGTACTTGCTTGCCTAGCTTGTACAAATTCCAGGATTCAATCTCCAGCACCACACACACACACACACACACACACTAAAGTAGTATAAATAGATGGATGTAGGTTACTGATCACCTGCCTAATGGGCAATTCTGTCCTAGATGGGGGTGGGATATGAAGGGTTTCTTTCCATCTCCTTTTTTTTTGGGGGGGGGGCAGCAATTGAATCCAGAGACATTCTGCCTCCAAGCTATACCCCCAGCCCTTTTTATTATTTTCTTTTTTTTGTGGTACTGGGGATTGATCCCAGAGGCATTCTACCTCCCAGCTATATCCCCAGTCCCTTGCTAAGTTGCTGAGGCTGGCCTCGAACCTGTGATTTTTCTGTCTCAGTTCTCAGTTTTCCAAGTTCTGGGATTACAGCTGTGTGCCACCATGCCCTGCTTTATTTTTAATATATATTTATATAAAATTTTACATATAAATTCTCTATGTATATATGTATATACATATATACATACATACATACATGTATATACATATATATATATATATATATATGTTATACACACATATATTTTACTGGGAATTGAACCCAGGGGTGTTCTACCTCTGAGCTGTGGTTCCAATCTCCCTATTTTAGTTTTTTATTATTTATTTATTTATTTATTTTTGCAGGTCTGGGGATGGAATCCAGGGGCATTTGACCTCCGAGCTAGAACCCCTACCCTATTTTTTATTCTTTATTTGGAAACAGGGTCTTGCTGAGTTGCAAAGGTCCTCACTAAGTAGCTGAGCCTGTCCACAAACTGTGATCCTCCTGTCTCAGCCTCCCGAATGCTGGGATTACAAGCGTGCGCCACCACGCCCGGCTTAGTTTTTTTTATTTTGAAACAGGGTCTCACTAAGTTGCTGAGGGCCTTGCTAAATTGGTCTCCAACCTGCTACCCTACTATCTCAGCCTCCCAAGTACTGAGATAATAGGCACATGCCACCATACCTGGTTTATTTTGTTTTGAAATGTTCTCACTAGGTTGCTAGGAGTCTCGCTACATTACTGAGGCTGGCCTCAAACCTGTGACCCTCCTGTCTCAACCTCCCAAGTACTGGGATTACAAGTGTGTGCCACTGTGGCTGGTGCAGAGGGTTTCTTGTGAGATTACTTGAGGCCCAGAACAGGAATTGAAAAGCCCTGGAAAGCTGGGTGTGGTGACACACTCTTGTAATCCAGCATTAGGGAGGCTGAGACAGGAGGATCGCGGTTTGTGACAGCCTCAGCTACTTTTAGTGAGGCCCTTTACAACTCAATGAGGCCCTGTTTCAAAAATAAAGAATAAAAAATAGGGCAGAGGGTAGAATGCATCTGGGTTTCATCTCTAGTACAGCAAAAAAAAAAAAAAGAAAAGAAAAAAAGAAAAAAGAAAAGAAAAAGAAGAAAAGGAAAAGAAAAAGAAAAAGAAAAAAAAGAAAAGAAAAGAAAAAGCCCTTGGAACCCAGGCAGATCCAGGAACCAGAGTCCCCCTTGGTGTCGCTGTGTCTCTTTGTAGGTTTCATCTTTTTTACCCAGTGGGTTTGTTGTTTGCTGTGGTGCCCACTTGACTCTAACATCCAGCTCCATGGATGACTCATTCTTAAATTTCAGTCTTGAGAAAGGAGAGGCCCTCCCTCACTCACAGATTGGTGGCAAGCCTAGACATGGATTTCCTTTGGGTGAAGTGTCAGCCCCGAGCCAAGAAAGAGTCCCAGAGTGAGAGTGCCTTGTTAGATTTATGGCTCCTTGGGCAATGACCAAAAAAAAAAAAAAAAAAAAAAAGCCTGGTGGGGTAGGAGCATTCTTTACTCAGCTCAGTTGGTGGCTTCGTGCTGTGTCATCGTGAAGCTCATGGTCTACCCAGGAATAACAGATAAACGGGGCTGTAAGTGCTACAGTAAGGTGCTCAGAAAAGAACGCCCAGCAGGCGCAGTGGCACAGGCCTGCAATCCCAGCTACTCAAGTTCAAGAACCTCAAGTTCAAGGCCAGCCTGGATGACTTAGCAAGACTCTATCTCAAAATAAAATTTACAAAGGGTTGAGGATGCAGCCCAGTGGTACAGTGCCCTTGGGTTCAATCCCCAATACCACAAGATAAGCAAGTGGGCTAACTAGCCAACAGATTAAAAGGGCTGGGGATGGTGCTCAGCGGTAGTGTCCCTGAGTTCCAGCCCAGTGCCACACACAAAAAGAATATGTGTGTGTGTGTGTTTTCTTTTATATATATATGGATATATATACCCACTGAGTATATACATATATCATATACTGAGTATACTCAGTGGGCATATATATAGACACTAACTCACCCACTGAGTGAGTGTTTCCTGAGGAGGAAAGACCTAAATGCTATCCAGGTAGCAGTGCGGCCAGGTCAATGAAGTGGGGAAGGAGGGCTCGGGAGAAGGGGGCTGCAGGGGAAAGGGTGTGGCCCCTTAGGTGGTGGTGCAGGGTCTGAATGGCTGCCAGAGAGGGATTCATGTGCTGGGGGCCCGGCTGAAGACACACGATGGTAGAGAAGCCACGTGTGGAGGGTGGGTTGGAGTGCTTCTGGGATTCTGGTGTGCATTGGAACCACAGGGAAGGCTTATGAAAGCAGGTTGCTGGGGTCCCACCTGCAGTTCCACATCCAGTAGGTCTGCATCAAAATTGGCATTTCTAACAAGTTCCCAGGTGATGCCCACCTATGACGGGTCCAGAGACAGCTCTTGAGGAACTGCTCATTTAGAGGAAGGTAGGAAGGAAGGGGCCCTGCTGGGCGTGCATGCAGTAAATGTAGTATGTGGGAGGTTGAGACCGAGGGTCACAGGTTCAAGGCCAGCCTTAGCAACTTAGCAAGACCTGTTTCAAAATTTAAAAAAATAAAATAAAAAGGGCTGGGGTATAGCTAGGAGGTGGAATGGCCCTGTGTTCAATCCTTGGTGCCAAAATAAAGAAATAAAGCTGGGTGTGGTGGCACACGCTTGTAATCCCAGCATTCAGGAGGCTGAGACTGGAGGATCGTGGTTCGTGGACAGCCTCAGCTACTTACTGAGGCCCTCCGCAACTCAGTGAGACCCGGTTTCAAAATAAAGAATAAAAAATAGGGCAGGGGGTGTAGCTCGGAGGTTAAGTGCCTCTGGGTTCCATCCCCAGACCCGCAAAAAAAAAAAAAAAAAAAAAAAGCAAGGAGCCCTACCAGGGGGCTATTGCAGCCATCCACACGTGAAAGGCAATGGTAGTAGAGAAAATGATTTGTGAAGCACCAGCCACTGTATGAACCCCTTTCCATTTCCATATAACTGCAATCTTTTAGCCAAGTATGGTGGTTCACGCCTGTAGTTTCAGTACTTGGAAGGCTAGGAGGAAAATCACAGGTTCATGGCCAGCCTTAGCAACTTACTGGGGCCTTCCACAACTTAATGAGACCTGGTTTAAAAAAAAAAAAAAAAAAAGACTGGGGGTGTAGCTTGGAGGTAGAATGGTAGAATGCCCCTGGCTTCAATACTCAGTAACTACCCGCCCATCTTTTTAACAACTCTTGAAACATCATTCTTATTCTAGTCAATGAATCACAAAGAGGCAAAGTAATATGCCTGTGGTCATTTAGTAAGCACTACTGTTGACACAGAGCCATGTTCTCAGCCCCACAGCGGTTGCTGGTTGGCAGGTGGAGGGGGTGGGGCGAGGAGGAGGGGTCTCTATAACTTCTGGGGTTTGGGCGTGGGCAGCAGGGTGCTGGGTGCTGGAGCATGTTGATTTTTACAGGACTTCAAACTGTTTTTTCATTTGGGGTTAAGGCTCAAGTTCCCAGTGTAGCTGGACATGGTGGTGTATGCTTGCAATCCCAGTACCTGGGAAGCTGAGACAAGAGGATTGCAGGTTCGCTCCTAACCTCAGCTACTTAGTGAGACCCTCTACAATTTAGTGAGACTCTGTTTCAAAATAAAGAATAAAAAAATAGGGCTAGGGGTGTAGCTCAGAGATAGAATGCCCCAGGGTTAAATCCCTAGTACTAAAAAAAAAAAAAAAAAAAGTTCCCAGTGCCACAAAGACAAAAAGCAAACAACAACAAAATCCTCCAGGAATCAGAATGCTTGGGAAAAAATTTATGAGGACTGGATTCAGAGGAAAATGCTCCAAGAATTGTGTGTATATATATATTTCTGTTGTTTTTATATTTTTAGCATTGCAGATTGAACCCAGGGGCATTCTACCTCTGAGCTACACCTCCAGCCCTACTTAATTTATTTATTTATTTATTTATTTATTTATTTATTTATGGTGCTGGTGGTGGAACCCTGGGGCTTTTCTACCTTCGGGCTATACTCCCAGACCTATTTTACACTTATTTGGAAACAGGGTCTCACTAAGTTGCTGAGAGCCTAAGAAGCTGAGACTGGCTTCGAACCTGTGCGATTCTCCTGTCTCAGCCTCCCAAATGCTGGGATTACAAATGTGTGCCACCAAGCCCAGCTTTTGTTTTTATTTTGAAACAGTCTCTCTAAGTTGCAGAGGATCTCACTAAGTTGCTAAGGCTGGCCATGAACCTGCCGTCCTCCAATCATTACAATTGTGCACCACCACTCTCCGTTTTCTATACCCCAATATGATGTATAATTAGCATGCACCAAATTTAAAAAAAGACTCGTGTGTACTGTGCTTTTTCTGAACACACACAGATGTCCAGGACACAACTAGATTTATGGGTCTGGGGCTCAGGTGAGAGGGCCAGATTTAAGTAGGAAATCATCCCAGAAGATATGAAGCAGAGAGAAGGGTGCCCGCCACGAGGAAACTAAAGGGCGGGCAGGTGAAGGGCAGGCTGAGGGCCAAGGACCAGGCAGAGACCACGGCAGGGCAGAAGTGGCTTGGGATGGGTGGTGGAGGTGCGGAGGCCTAGGAGATGGAGATGACCCGGAGTAACAAGCAGGTGGGTGGTGACCTCGGCCGGACAATTCCAGTGGTCTGGTATTAATGAGAAATGGAGGCAGAGGGTTGCTGTTTAGAGATCAAGGAAAGGGATGGAGTGTGGCCTCCTCTGGGAGAAAGTGGCTTCGGCTAGACAAGGATGTGGGTCCAGGATAGAAGACAGAGGACACGCTGACTTCCATGCTGAGAGGAAGGACCTGGAGGAAGTTGAGGGCTCACACACTGGAGTGGCCGAGGGGCATCAGAAAGGGTGGTCAGAGAGGGTCCTGATGCAGGCTTGTAGGGCCGAGGTCACTGAGGGTCACCTTTAGCAGATGTTTGTTTCTGTCATTCTGAGTGGTTCTCAGATAACAGAGGTAACGTGGGGGGGGGGGGTGTTGTCTAGAGATAGAATGAGAACCCTGAGTACTCTTGATTTAGAAAACTCCAGCCCAAGGAGGCCTGGTTTTGGTGGCAGCTTTACTGCTGAGCAGCAGATCATCTACTTTGCCCTTTCTTTCTTCTCCCTCTCTCCTCTATTTATTTGTACTAGAGATTAAACTCAGGGGCATTCTACCACTGAGAGCTACATCCCAAGCCCTTAAAAAAAAAAGACTTTTGAAACAGGTCTTGCTAAGTTACCGAGGCCAGCCTTGAATCTGTCACAGGCCTGTCTTGGCTCCTGAGCACTGGGATTACGAGCATATGCCACCACGCCTGGCACTTTCCCTGCGTTTCCTGTATCAAATGTTTGACTATGACGTTTTGATTATCATCAAAGAGGAAAAGAGGAAAGGACAGATGTGTTCTGGTGGGAAACAGGGAGGCTCAGGGCCTCCCTTGGCCTCTGTCCTCCCCAAGGTGTTTTCTGGCAGGCTTGGGCTTCTGAGCAGTTGGAGAAGGCCTGGCTGGGGTCCACTGTGGTGCCTCAAGTCCCAGGCTGTTTCCAATCCTCAAATCAGGAAATACCCGTGACCTTCATGGGGACAAGGTCTGCTCAGGGCTGGCTCTCCAGGGAGGCAGGAGGCAGGCGAGGTGGGGGTGGGGAGGCCTGCGCCAGGCCAAGCCCCGGCAGCTGTCGCCCCAGAGCAGCACGAGGCGTCCTCCAGGAGAACCTAATTACTACTTGTCTCAGCCCTCTAATCCCAGTCTTTACTCCGGTTCAGTCTCTTCCTAGCTTCCTTATGTTGGTCTAAACACAAACTCATTAAAGATGACTCGTCTGCAAGCTACGGATCATTGCGGAGGCGAGTACTCCAAGAAAGGTCAGATGGGCTAGTCATAGAGCGCCCTCCCCGTCAGGTCCCTCTGGGGCCTGGGAGCAAAGTTTGTAAGTGTGCACCCCCCACCCCGCCCCAGAGCTGCACAGAAGCAGGAGAGGATTGAGCTTTTCAGAAGTGCCATGACCAGCTGCACTGCTCTAAGCCCAGTACTTGGGAGGCTGAGACAAGAGGATCACAGGTTCGAGTCCAGACTACACACACACACACACACACACACACACACACACACACACACACAGTCTAAGGATGTAGCTTGTAGGTAGAATGGGGCCTGGGGTTCAATCCCCAGTATAAAAAAAAAAAAAAAAGCAAAATATGTATTGACCATCTGGCAGATACACAATTGCTGTTTGGAGGGTGTATTCATTTCGAGTCACCCCCCTCATGCCAAAATGGCATGGGGCTGTATTTCTATTTTCTGTATTTCTATCTTTCTAATAAACTTCTTTAAATCTTAAAAAAAAAAAAATCAAAAAACAATTGCTGTTTGGTGCCAGAGGTTATGCCTGCTGGAGGGAGAGTCAGCAATGACGGCAGTTACAGCCCTTGGAGGAACTAGAGACCCGGGGGCCTTCTAGGAGCCCTTGCAGCAGGTGCGCTCAAGCGCAGCCCTGAATGGGGCGCTTTGGGCACATGAGCACCCTGAACCCATGCTGGACAGAGCACATGGACTCTGGTTTCCAAACCCAGGCCTGGAGGCAGGTGGGCTGTGGTGGTCTTTGGAGAGCGAGAAGGGGGGCCCGAAGGCCTCAGCCAAGGCTCACTGTGCCGAGGGTCCAGATGTCCCCCTAGAGAGAAGTGCCCTGTTGGGAAGCTCACTCACCTGCTAGAATAGAAGCAGGGCAGAGGGCTTCCTCTTAGCCGCTTCTCAAACTCCAACATGCACCAGCTGCTGGAGAGCGTCTTAAGCACACTGCTAACAAGTCCCAGGGGATGCTGACGGCCTGCTAGCCCGGGGGCCACACAGACACAGTAACTGGTCACACACACAGACAGGCAGACATCCACACCCAAAAAGCGACAAGGGCACAGGCCAGATTCCATTATAATAGCCATCTTTATTTGTAAAAATCCAGATATAAAATGTATTCTTTCAGTCTCTCCAGGTTTTCCTTTTTTACAAAAACAAAAAGGCACATAAAAACCTTCCCCACGTTCATTCTGTAGATGGATGTTTCAGGCCCCCCCGCCCACCCCCCGTTATAGCTACATGCTTCATTCCAGGATGTCTGGCTTCCCCCACATGCTTCGGTGCTTTCCTACCAGGGTAGAGTTCCGAACTCCAAGACTGAAGTACACGAAGGGGGAGGGGGAGGGACGCGGAGTTCGTGGCATGAGGCTCCACAGCGTGCAGGACGGGGCTAGTAGTAGGTTTCCTTCTCCACCCAGCCTGCGGGGAGCAAAGAGAGAGCAGACCCGCCAGAGTGAGCCCTCTTGGTTCCAGCCGCTCAAGTGGGCGAGACTCTCCAGAGGAGAACGAGGTAGGGTGTTACAGCTCCAACTCAATGTGGGAAATCCACTGCACTGACTTAACTCTTTTTAGGAATACCACCTTATCTGGAAAGATGGGTGGCTGAGGCTTCTGACAAGTATTTGCTCTTTTTTTTCTTTGGGTATCGGGGACTGAACCCAGGGGCATTCTACCAACAATCTATACCTCAGCCTTTTATTTTCAAACAGGTCTTGCCTTGCTGAGTTGCTGAGGCTGGCCTCAAACCTGTAATCCTTCTTTCTCAGTCTCCCAAGTACTCGGATTGCAGGCACAAGCCACCAAACCCAGATTTGCTGGCAAATATTCTCTACTTTATTTGGTTTGTATCTTAACATCTAACATCTGATTTGTTCTCAAAGCCTAAGGGGATTCAACATGCTGAGATATACCAACTATAGTCAGTTCTGTTTGGTGGCGTAATGGTCTCAGCAATCAGACCGAGCACTGCAGGAACCAGAACACGGCAGAGGGACAGCCCCACAGACCAGCCCAAACCCCCAACCACGGTTAAGAGCACCCCAGTTACCTCCAGGGCGTCGCCTGATGATGAGCTTTCTGATTTCATCATACACGAAGATGAGAAGGGAGTAGGGGAAGGCACAGAACCACCAGGTGGGTCTGGAAATGGAATTGGGTACCAGTTTATTACACACCTGAACACAATTCAAAGTAAAGAAACCACGCACCTCCACGGCGAAAGCCAGCAGTCAACCCAAGCACAGTCATGGCCAATGGCTGAGCCACACAACAAACGAGACTGCCTCCCAAGCAGGCTGCTGCTCCAAGGGCCGAGCGCCTGCACTCGGAATGGAAGCCCTGCCCGCTTGCGGTCTGGCTTTGCTAAGAGCAGGTTTACAGGGTGAGTTGAGTATGTTTTCTGTGGGCAATCCAGAGAGACTGAACAATTTCTCTCTTCCCTTCTTCTTCAAGTGTTTCAGAAGCACTGAGTATATTTGTCTCAAGTCTTGGCATCTGAAGACAAAGAACTGCCACTGTGGGCTGAAATCAGCTTACTCATCCCTGAATTTGGTCCTCAAGGATGGAATTTGGGACAGCCAGCTGTGTTTTCTGAGTCCTAGACCTAGGACCAAAAAAAAGCTACCAGACGGCAAAGGCCTCAAGGGCCCTGGGAGCAGCTGACACAGGGTCCCCAGCTTGGAGACAAGATCCAGGCAGGTCTCTTGGCAGGCACTGCACTCTCCTGACTACATCTCCCACAGTAAACATATGGGGAGGTGGCCCCGCAGCACCCTGCAGAGGCTGCCTCCTCTTCCTGTGTGGCCTCTGCAGATGACCCGCTTACCTCCATGACCAGAGGAGCCAAACTACTTTCCAACAGCCCACAGAATCTGTCCAGTTCTCCAGTGGTTACAAAAGAGTGAAGGGCAGTGTCCCAGGGCATGACCAATATGGAGCCTTTTCAAAGCTCTGTGACCTCTCCTAGGTTTTTCTTGCAAGCAGCCGCCCAGGCAGACAGAACTCTACCTGGACTCGCCTTGCTGCTTATGCGCAGCAGCTCTGTGCAGAGTACTGGGGAAGCAGAGGCAAAAGGGCGCCGTGGCCCTTGCCTCAAAGATTATATACTCCAGTGGGGAGCAGAAATGACAAATGAGCAATGCCAAAGTCCAAGGCCAGGAGGGCAAAATCCCATGGAGACAAGCTCCAGGGACATCATCCCTGACAGACTATGAGGACTGGCAGGGTGGGAGGGAAGAGAAGGTGACTCCAGGGCAGACAACATCTTTACCAAATATACAAGCAGAGGAAAACACTTCACAACCTCCCCACCCCAATAGGCTTGGATGAGGACAAGACAAGGCCTAGACACCCTGGGACAGTAACAAGACAGACCCTGGATGCTAGTCTCACACCTTGTACCCACACAATGTCTACACACATCCAACAGGAAACAGAAGGGGCCGATGGGTTGATTGGCCTGAGGATGAGATCAGTGGAGGAAGGTGCTGGCCACAGGCCAGTTAAGAACTGCTCCAGATGGGAGCGAGAATCCTTCTGAGGAAGGATGGGGGCAGTGAGAATTAGGAGACTGCGGCATTAAATGCAAAGCTTTCTCCAAGGAGCTTGCATCATGTGGGCCCCATGCAGTGTGGCTGAGCGTATCTTCATCACGCTGCAGCTGCTTAACCTCAACCAACACACTTGATGTTTCAGCTACCAGTTCATGTGAACCCTGTATGTGAACATTCAAGGTTAGCAGAAGTGCAAAGTCAGCCTGTGCTCGAGGCCTGGTTCTGACTGAGGACTACCCGTCAGGCTGCTTTCTCTGAGAGCTCTACCCGTGGCTGGTCGTAAAGTAAAAGGGGCCTCGGATCTGCTACTCCAACTTCCTCCTTTCCAGTGAGAGGAGTCAGAGCCCCGGAGCGGGACAGGTTATGAGGAGTGATATAGTGAGCAGGGAAAGCAAACCAGGACTGGAGCCTGGGTTTCCCAAACCCCACGACAGCCCCGGGTGGCCTCTAAAGACAGCTGGACGATGACCGTGGAGAACCTCCGGGCTCAACGCAGCTGTGGAGCATTTCCAAGGAGCCAAGCTGCTGTCCTCCCCTTGGGTCAGATCCTTGGCACCTGCTGCAGTTATACAAATCTGGATTTGCTGGTCTGACTTACTGACATGTGCTTCCCTAACTTTCCAACCGATAGGAACAACCCAAAGATTCGGAAGAGAACAGGTACTATGCACACCACACAGGCATCTGTACTTTTTGGAGCACCGGAAGCTCAACTTACTTGAGGGGGTACATCCTAAGGGCGACGCCCATGCCCGGGCAATAGGAAAGGAAAGCAGCAAGGGCCGTCTCTTCAAAGAGGCCAAAGATTAAGATCTTGTTCCTAAAATTCAAGAAAAAGGGAAAAAGCTTACAAGATGCAAACAGAGTTATCTTCTAATGCTATGGGTTAAATGGCAGCTTAATGTCATTACTATTATTTTTTTAAACTGGGAATTCAACCCAGGGGCATTTTACCTCTGAAATATGCCCCAACCCCCTTTTAAATTATTATTTTGAAACAAGGTCCTACTAAGTTCCTGAGGTTGGCTTCAGACCTGTGATCTTCCTGTTTTAGCCTCCCAAGTACTGGGATTAAAGGCCTGTGTTACCATGCCTGGCCAGATCAATGTCTTTTTGTAGTATCTGCAACTGGATACTCAGGTCAGATGAACAAACTGAAAATTACATTTTGCTTCCTCAGTTTTTTCCAAAGACTAGAGATTCCAAAAACTCTGAGTGTGTCAGATGCAGGGCTTTTTGCAAAGGGGTTAAGCCTGTGAGAGCCCTTCAGTACTCACTTCATCCCCTGCTGGAAGACAGAATTCCTCCTGGTCTTACAGATGACCAAGTCAGCCCACTGCACCACCACGATGCTGACGAAGAAAGCCGTGTGGCAGGTGAACTCCACAATTTTCCTCTGCTCGTAGGTCTGAAACAAAAGGCGGACACAGAAGCCTTGGCTTTTCACCCGTACAGCCAGCCGGCAGTGAGGGGCCGAGGAGCTTTGGCTCCAGCCCGGTCAGGGGAGGGCTCCTGCTCACTCACCCACTGCTGCCCATAGCTGTCTTCCACATCATTGATCCAGTGGTCGTCCCAGTCCACTCGGATGCCAAACAGGTGAAGCGGGAGGAAGCCGTTCTCAGCCAGAATCACAAAGTAAGTGAAGAAGCCGCCCAGGGCCTGGATCATACCTGTGGCGTTGCAGGAACCACCTTAGTGCCAGGACCTCACCCCCACGCCCTGTACCTGCACTGCGGCCACCGGGCACTGGTTGGTTCAAGGAGCACCTGGTCACTCGTGGGCCAAATGGTGGGACGGGGGCTCCAGGGTGTGCCGAGCTCAAAGCCCTCTCTGCTTTTCAAGTCACTTTTGAGAGGTTAAAACAAGACATAGAGCCTTGCTCTTACAACGCTCACTTCTCCTAACTATCTGCTTCTATCAGGGCACAACTCTTAGGGGAAATCCCCTGTTAATCTGAACAACTCTAACTTCTCTACCCTTCAACACGTTGCCCCCAAGCTCCTCAGCACAGGAGCTCATCCTGTGCACGCAGAGGCCTGGTCATCTTCCCCTCAAAATGAAGTCTTTCTGGAGGTCGGCACAGGCTATCAGCCGATTCCTCTGTTGCCAGAAACTATCTATTGCATTTCTGTCATCATTTCTATTTGGTGTGCATCTGTTCTTCTTCAGCCAGGTTCTCCCAGAGAGGCAGCCCATCAATCTAGAACAAGCTGCTTGTGGTGAAGGAGACGAGGCAAAGGACTTAAAAGATGAAGGGTATTTTGACTGCCCACACAAAACTCGTACAGCAGAAATCAAGCCTGAGGTAGGGTGGGGTGCAGGGCCGTCATTTGGCCTACCAGCCAAACCATCAAACTAGAGTATCCAACACTCCACCCAAATTACTGACAAGTCAGAGTGTGTCCCCAGGGAGCAATCTCTTTGGTAACAACACACGTGGTGGCTGAGCACTGTACGCTCAGTGTTCTGGGCTCAGGGAAGGAGAACATCCTCAGTTCTCAGCTGAGCCAATTACAGCGTGTTCAAACTAAAGGACTAAAGTTCCCACAAAAAAAAGTCACCAGGTAGACAGCAAAAGACTCCTTTTCATGTAGAATTTCTGAAAAGCCCCCAGGCTGAACCCTATTACGGCTCATGCTGGACTTCGAGTGTCAGAAGTCCATCTCGGTCTTGGCAGACACACCACTGCAGAGCAGACCCCCCTGACATGCCCGGCCTGCTCAGAGCGGCGGCTCACCAATCTGCCCGTAGGCCATGCTGATCAGCCGCTCGTTCACAAGTTTGTCGGTTTTGGGGTTTCTGGGCTGTCTCTTCATGATGTCACTCTCAGCTTGCTCATATGCCAGGGAGATGGCGGGAACCTGGGGGAAGGGAGAAGGGACAGGAAAGCTGGTGTTCAGAACTTCTTGTTAATATAATCCTTACCCTCCCTTTAAAAATCTGTTTTTTGTTTTTTTTTTTTTTTAAATCCTGGGAAATAAGATTAAAGATCCTATTTTAAAAAATAAAAAAAAAAGCCAAAAAAAAAAAGAGAAAAATCCTACTCTGCCTTGCAGAATGTTAACACTGATTCTCTGATGCTGAGGTTGGGATACACACTGGCTACTGCTCCTGACAATTCTTTCCTGACACCAGCCTTGGAGAGCCCAGGCACCAGAGGCGAGTGCTGCTGCCGGCACACAGGACACGCCACCACCCCTGACGTGTGGATGTGACGTTCACTTACCATGTCAGTGCCCAAGTCGATGCAGAGGATGGTGACAGTCCCTAGCGGCAGTGGAATGTTTGCAATAATAAATATCAGGAAGGGGGTGATCTCTGGAATGTTGCTGGTTAGGGTATAAGCAATGGATTTCTTCAAGTTATCAAAGATCAGACGACCTAGCAAAGCAAGATTCTTTTTTTACTGCACAGCTTAAAGAGACAGGCAGACTAGAAAATGAATATGCCCAGCGAGTGCAGCAGCGGATGCAGCAGCAGTATCTGGACGGGCTTTGTGAATATCTTAAATACATTCTCACCTTCCTCGACTCCAGTCACAATTGAGGCAAAGTTGTCATCTAAGAGAATCATGTCAGCAGCTTGCTTCGACACATCTGAGCCAGCAATCCCCATAGCAACCCCAATGTCCGCTTTCTTTAAAGCTGGAGAGTCGTTGACACCATCCCCAGTGACAGCCACAATGGCACCCTGTCCAGAAGAGGGAGAGTGATGGGTCAGTAAAACTTATTTCTCCTAGGGACAGAAATAAAGAAGATGCATGCCTCCACGCATCCTGATTAGTCACTGTTGCCCTCCCACAGAGACTGGATGAAGCCTCAGAACTGTCCCTACCAAATGACAGCGGAAGAAGGGACCATAGGGACCATAAACAGATCTTTTCCATATTTACTAGGAACAACTGGGGAGCGGAGCTCTTGGAAACTCCTGCAGGCACAGCCTCTAGTCTTTTTGGGGCTGGGGACAAGTCTTCTAGCCATTCACATCCCAGTGACTCCATTGAGGTCCAGGCTCCGGGCCACATGAGGCCATGTGCTGTCAAGTCTCAGTCCCTCTCTCCCCGTGCCAGGAGCCAGGAGCTCCCAACTGGCCTAACTATGCTGAGTCTCAGAGCTGGGTAGGCGCTCGCCACTGGCGCTCTGCTCCTGGGAGTTCCAGTCACCGAGGCCAGGGGCGCCCACCTCGGCTGGCCCTGTGGCTCCCACCTGTCTCTGGCAGCCTTCCACAATGATCAGCTTCTGCTGAGGGGAGGTTCTGGCAAACACGATCTCAGTGTGGTACTTCAGGATGTCGTCCAGCTGCTCAGAGGTCATGTCCTTCAGGTCACTGCCATGCACTACACAGGCCTTGGCATCTCTAGAGTCAGGACCAAAAGAACAGAAGAGGTCACCCATTGCCTCACCAGCACAGAGCCCGTCACCTCGAGAGGGGACTGTGTTATCGTCTTCAGAACACAGCATGAACAAAAGGAAGCTGGAGGAGCCTTCTCCATCACCCAAGAGCGGCTCCCTGTGCAGCACTTCACAGGCTCCAGGGCATTTGCATACACAAGACCTCACTCAAGACTCACCGCACCACTGAAACCTGCCTGCCGCTTCCCTTCCCCACCTTTGCCAGGCACACTGGTGTAAGTTTTAGAAAGCAGCAGAGCTGATGAAAGATCCAACTTACCCTAGAGAAGACCCTGAATCTGAACAAATTACAACAATTTGTCTCCATTATCTGTTTTACTTTATTGCTAATCCCTCTGCTCCCTTTGGCCTGAATTACCTGGACAATTGTCCCTTCCTCATTTTATTGTGTTAGTGTGGATTTAAAAGTTGACAAGGCATTAGGTGCCATGCAGTATAGCTCAGTGGTTATAGCACAAAATTGGAAGTGTCTTTAGAATGAAGAATTTATTGCATGACTTCACTAGTTCTGAGACACTTGGAACCTCTCTAAGCCTCAGCTTTGTAGTTTGCAGGTGGGACTCAAACAAGCTTGATCTGTCACTGTAACAAGTAGTCAGAACAGTGCCAAGAGTCACTGACAGTGACCTGCTCTCAGGCTAAATCCTCCCGAGGAACACGGCTGCTTTCTGGCAGTGTAGGTACCTTCCCCGCTCAGAGTGAGCCCAGATGCAAACCATTACAGAAGCAAGCTAGAGCTGGTCATCTAGGCCTCCTGCCTTACCTGGGGTTCACCTGGCTCACGGGGATATTGAGGCGGGCGGCGATGTCCTCAACGGTCTCGTTGCCTTCTGAGATGATGCCCACACCTTTGGCAATGGCTTTGGCTGTGATTGGATGGTCTCCCGTGACCATAATGACCTGAAACAAGAACCAGGATCACTTTTGAATGCAGCTGCCAAGAGTCTTACATGTAAGTAGGCAAAAAAAAAAAAAAAGCAAATATAAAACTGATAAGCATCAACTTACTAAAAACATAAACACATATCCACAGAAAGAAGGTACAAAAGCCAATACTCAAGATTTCTTCTTGGTACACAATCACATCACACACCATACCTTTTTCTTCTTTTACACAAGTCACATAAGAAGACTCAAACTTACTAACACCAGCAAAAGGAAAAAAAAAAAAAAAAAGAACCTGATGCTGGTGGGACTGTAAAGGCACTGCATTTTGCTAGCATCCTTCAAATTGGTCGAATTTTGAGGGCATATGTAACATATACTTCAAAAGGAACAGGCAAGTGTCGAGGGAATCGCTTCTACAAGCTTTGCTGGGCAGCATTATTCATAAGAATGAAAACGACGGAAACAAGTCAAATACCAAGCAACAGAGTGTTAGTCCCCCTGAGTACTATTCAGAATACACCAAATAGTCACTGAAATCGTTACCTGAAAACAAAAGACACAGTATGTCTTATACCAATCACCGCATAAAGTGTATCAACTTAAGTACTTCCAAGTTTAAAATTTTACAGCTTTTGCTTTTTAACTTTGCTTGCATTTCTATGATTACAAATAGGGTTTTTAATTCTTTTATTTTACCTGTTATATACACTAACGTTTTAACATTACTTGATCTTTTCTGATTACAACTAACACCTTGTCGATGAGAAATTAATACTCCAGGTGAGAAAAAGAGCTGACCACTGGCCCCTGGGAGCAATGCACACAGGGGAGGGTGTCCCACAGCCCCCAGAAAGGCCCGGGACACATCTGGCACTACCTTAATTCCAGCACTTCGGCATTTGCCCACAGCATCCGGGACAGCAGCACGCGGAGGGTCGATCATGGAGATGAGCCCGACGAAGCAGAGGTTATCCACAGGGAAGTTCACTTCATCAGTGTCAAACTGGAAGCCTTCAGGAAACTGCTCGTCTGGCAGAAGAAGGTGGCAGAAACCTACAAGGCAGCAGGGCTCCGTGAGGATTCTCACGGTAGGCAGCAGGACACTTGTCTACTGCCCATGTCCATCTTCTACTGGGCGACCAGTTTGAGCTGTTTCCATTTTGTCTTGTTTTTGTGGTACTGAGGACTGGACCCAGAGGCATTCTACTTCTGAGCTACACCCTTAGCCCTATTTTTATATTGGAAACAGGGTCATGCTAGGTTGATGAGAGTCTCACTACTCTCTGAGACTGTCCTCAAACTTGTGATCCTCCCATCTCAGCCTCCCAAGTATGAGGATTGTAAGTGTGCACCACCATGCCTGGCTTTGGAATATGGCTTTTTTTTTTTTTTTTTTTGGTGGTACTGGGGTTCCTGGAAACTCTTCTACCTCCGGGCTACACTCCCAGACCTAGTTTATATTTTTATTGGGAAACAGGGTCTCTTAAACCAGCAAGGCTGGCTTCGAACCTGCGTGATCTTCCTGTCTCTGCCTCCCAAGTGTGGGGATTACAAGCGTGCGCCACCATACCCAGCTGGAATGTTTTTAAAAGTCTAGTTTGGTGACAGAGTGGAGTGTTTTACTTAACATTTAGGATTAATACAGAATCACTGAAAGAAGAAAAAACAAACATGCAAAAGACAGAACCCATGTATAGCAACTCTTAGTGCAGAAAAGACAGAACTGGGCAACACTCAACACTCATTTTGAGCACCAGCACATCAGGAGACTCACCCACCAGCAGTAAGCTATAGAGATTCGTCAAATCATATAATAATCATCGGTCTCAGATGCCCTCTCTGGAGAAGCTGAGGCCACATCTCTGCTTACTGGCTTATTTGGCCAAAATCACATTACTGAACACCAGTATAGGGATTCAGGCTAGCTACTCTGTCATTCTGCCAAGGGGTTTATCATGTAGTATTATCACCACTCCTGCAATCCAGGTATTGAAATACCTTCCTTTCAATAGTGCATGAAAGTGACACTGGTCTTTCAAGTGATGTAAAAGGTGCCATGTGGCCCAAGGAAGAAGCTGCTAACTTAGGGGTGATGGAGGCAGGGAAGCATGATGACTCAAAAGATGGTCATGATCTTCTTGGTCAGACGGACATATGAGAGACACACCATGGCAGGACAGTGGGAAAGGGGATGAGCATACCAGTCAGTCAGTTTTAAGACATTCAAGCTGAAAACAGGAAGAATTTCACAAAAAATAAATTTGTGTTTGTGAACACACATAATATTCTAAATGCCACTTTGCAAAATACATTAGACAATGAGTAAAATGAACTTCAAAGCCTCATAGCTGTGAGGATGCCTAAATGGTTACTGCAGTTTAGTTTATGAGCAAGGTGCATCAGTCCCCAAGGAGAGGCGCCATCGTCCCAGGCAGTCAGGAAATGGCTTCCTCTGGGTGCACTAAGAATTAACTAACTTTAATTAAGCTTCTGGACCTGGCCATAGCAACAAGGCCAGACAATAAACCTCCCTCCACTGCCTTCAAAAACAAAAACAAAAACAAAAACAAAAAACAACTGGGGGCAGAACTTAGACGTGGGGTCTTGCTTCCAGACAGAAGCAATCCCTCAAGACTGTTTCCCACAGTCTGATACACTGATTATTTCTCCAGTACTTAATACAAGACTGAGATTGAGGTCAAGAGGACGCGGAGGTCAAGGCTGATGCGACCGCTCATGACTGAGATGGAGCACCTGGCAGAGTGCTGGGCACTCTCACCAGCGACCCGCAGCGTACCTAACACTCGCTCCCCGAGGCCCCCCAGCTCCAGGTAGGCGTTCTGAAAGGCATCCTTCAGCTCCTCGTCCAGGGGCTGCTCCTTGCCGTGGAGCAGGATAGAGCTGCAGCGGTCCAGGATCCTCTCTGGAGCTCCCTTCATCACCAGCAAGTGTCGGGGCTCAGCCGTGTTGAGGTTCTTGTGAATGGACAACTGTAAAGGATTATTCAGATGCCAACGTTGAGTGTGGCGGTCAGAGGAAAACCACTTCACTCACTGTCTAGTGCTGTTACACAGTAAGCCCAGGTATCCATCTGAACTCGGGAGTATCTCAGACCTTGTGACATAGCGCTATGATATATTCATTAAGTCCCTAAAAAAAGGCACTATGCTGCATTCATACATTTACGTATATAACTGCATACAATTTTGTATGTGTATGTTTGCATATAAAACTCTCCTGAAAGAAATCTGGGGACAAAGGGATTGACATGAGCTTGGACACATGCATGCTCCCCCTTCTCCCCTGTACCTCAACCACAAAGTATTCAAAAGGGGCTAAAGACTATCTGGGAAGAGGCTTCATTTATCCTACTGATACTGAAATACATGGGGGCACCCTATGTAATCAGGGGTCTAATTTAAAGCTGAAGCTTGAGAAGCCCCACAGGGAGACTGTAACTTCTGGCTCGTGTTCCTCCCTTTGTCCCCCAGCCTGCCCTTGTGTGCTGCACAACCCCTGGGACCTTCAGACCTGGTACTTGTTGGTGGAGTTGAAGGGGATCTCGACGATTTTGGCGTATCTCTCTCGCATCTCCTTCACGGAGCCGCAGCAGACCTCAATGCACTTCAAGAGTGCCGACTCCGAGGCATCGCCCGCAACTGCCCTCTGTGAACACAGGCATCTGTTAGTCACCCCGACAAGGCCTGCTTCATCAAGGTATCACTGCCAAGCAGGAACAGTAACTGCCATTCCCCACTACACATTTCTGGTTATGAATCTGAAAATAACAAATAAGAAAAACATTTATAGCATCCCTCACTGCCCTATAATTTAAAGAGAATGGCTCAGGGTAGACATACCGTGTCCAGAGCAAACTAAAAAACTCATATTCTAAATAAAATTTGATTTATGCAGTAGCATCTGGGCTGTTATCAGTTTGGACAACCATATCATCAGCCAATATTTTAGTTACAGTCCTATTTCAGCAAATACCTTATTTATTTATTTATTTATTTATTTATGTATTGATTTATTTGTGGTGCTAGGGATTGAACCCAGGAATGCTCTACTACCAAGCCATATTAGCCATATTCCCATATCCCTTTTCAGTTTTTATCTTGTCATGGGGTTTCTCTAAGTTGCCCAGGCTGGCCTCAAGCTATGATCCTCCTGCCTCACTCTCCCGAGTCACTAGGCTTATAGGTGTGTGTTGCTGCTGTGCCTGGCTAATACCTACATTTTACACGACACATGTTACTTTTTAAAACATTTCCAATTGTAAACAACTCTTCTACAGGTAGACATTTTAGAATTCTGACCTTCAAGGCTGCAAATACAGGTGAGCAAATTAATGTTCAAAGGACAGCTCTATTGAAGAAGGTGGCTGTGTTTGGTAAGGAGTACAACATTAAGCGGGATCATTTTTCAGAGTCAGTTATTAGGAAAAATAGGGCTGCTGCCTCATCCTCTCACCATAGCAACGGTAACAATCCCATTTACATGGCAGAACTCCACAGATACTTAAGACTACATCTCCTACTGCCTTTCTGGGGTTTGTAAGTCAACAAAGATTGGATACTTGTGGGTCTGGATGCTCAAAGCCTAGAAAATTTCCACTTTGAGGTCAGGAAAAACATGAAGCAGGCATCTCAAGTTTTATCCATAAGATAAACAACATCCTCCTTAGATCAACATCGATTTAAGGCCAAGCAAATCGCCTTTAAAATAAAGGAGCCTATCTTCACAACAGAAGCCAGCTCAGTTACAGCTGAGCCATACTTCTTTTGGCAACTCTGTCTATACGGAGAACTACCTCAGACAGCTCCAGAGGACACGGGGACCCCAGAGTCCCACAAAGCAGCAGTACTCTCCTCCCTGAGGACCCTGTGCAACGCACTGTTCTTCTAAGATTGTGATTCATTTGGGCAGCACCATAAAACCAGTCATTTGAAACTGCGTGAGAATTCCACAAGGCTGAGCTTAGTTCTGCCTCGGTCTTATTTTTGCATCTTTAGTACATAAGCTAAGAACAAGTAAGATAAGAGAAATAGCTGAGCTATTTTAAGAGAACAAATGGCTTGTGGGATTTACTGGAATCTAGTGTATTCTAAGAGGCAAATACAACTAGAATCACCACTAGAGTCACCCTCACTGTCCACTAGATTAGAAAACATTATATGAACTCAAGAGTGGTAAAATTGGATTATGTTTTCACCAGAAAGACGCCCCCATCCTACTTGGGTCAGATTTTTGACGGACTGAACCTTTTTTTCCTCCAACCAATATGGATCACGGGTGCTGAAAGTGCTTCAGATGGAGAGGCAGCACAATGCTTGCTACACTCAGCAAAGACACACATGGCTCCCAGCCCTCTAGTAGAGCGACTCTGCACACACAAAGGGGGAGTGCTATTTGAAGGAAAAAAAAAAGCCACTCCAAGGGCAGCTCTTGTGTGGTGTCCACCCCCCTCCTAGTGTCCAGCAGCAACCTAACGTCCAGCAGCAACTCCTTAGCATACCTTAAGAATAGGGAGGTTTTCCTGGTTAGCCTGAAACACTGCCCTGTTACAAAGACCTGCAATTCTGGACAGAGCAAGCCAGGTGGCCGAAGTCTTGTCGAACGAGACACCTGACGGAAGCAAGAAAATATGACAGGGAAATGACACATTAACTTTGAGTGCGAAGCTGTTCTCAGTCTATTAAAGTCTCATCAGAGCCTGAAATGCTCCATTTCACTTCCTAATTGATGACAACAATCAGGTTTTAGGCATTTTCCAATCATGTGTGGAGGGCTAATTAACTTTTCTAGTGGCATGCACAGATAATCTTGACTCTTGACTGAATGATAAAAATCAAATAAAGAAGCAAAACTGCCATGAACTTAACAAAACCAATAAACAGAAGGCAAGCAATGTGAGTGACCAGGCGGCAACGGGGCCCGGCGGCCGTTCTTACCACTCTGATTCTCTGTGGTATCAGCTTCATGGATTTGATTGTCAAACCACATGTGGGCCACTGTCATCCGGTTCTGAGTCAGAGTTCCAGTTTTATCTGAGCAGATGGTGGATGTGGACCCCAAGGTCTCCACAGCTTCTAAATTCTTCACTAAGCAGTTTTTCCTTGCCATGCGCTTGGCAGTAAGTGTCAGACACACCTAAAAAGATGTTCAAGAACAAGATTACTACACTGGACCCTGGTGGAATTCTATTCAGTGCCAGGTGCAGCGGCACATGCAATCCCAGAATTTGAGAGGCAGAGACAGAAGGATAGCAGGTTTGAGGCCAGTGTGCAGTAACTTAATGACACCATGTTTCAAATTAAAGTTGGGGAGGGGTGTAGATTAGAGGTAAAATGCCTCTGCATTCAATTCCCAGTAAAACACACACACACACACACACACACACACACACACACACACACACACAGTAAGAAAGATAATAAGATGATAATGGCCAGATTTTACTGCACTCTATACCTCCCACTAATACTCAAGTTCTTCTTTCTCCATTATACTCTTTTTTTGGTACTGGAGATTGAACTCAGGGGCTTCTAGCTCTGATTATATTTTGAGACAGAATCTCACTAAGTTGATGAGGATATCATTACTTGCCAAGGCTGTCCTCAAACCTGTGATCCTCTGCCTCAGCCTCCCAGGTACTGTGATCACAAGTGTGCGTCATCAGGCCCAGCTCCATTGCACCATTTTGGATCATGTGATAATTTAAGAACACAATTTGTTTTGGGGGAGGGTTTCTGAATAAACACATGCTGATGCTTTCTCATTGTCAAAGCTTACCGTATGATATGGTACTGCAGAAAACATATACACAAATGTGGGGAATAAAACAAGCTGGCAACCCCTTAGAAGCGACTGGTAGAGGTGGCTTGCACCCATGCAAACTGATCTGAGTGAGGTGACCACCTCTGCCCAAGCCTCTCACCGTGACTGTGGCCAGAAGACCTTCAGGCACGTTGGCTACGATGATGCCGATGAGGAAGATGACGGCCTCCAGCCAGGTGTACTCAAGGATCAGAGAGAGGACGAAGAAAGACACACCCAGGAACACAGCGACACCAGTGATAAGGTGGATGAAATGCTCAATTTCTGCAGCAATGGGTGTCTGGCCCCCTTCAAGCCCAGAAGCAAGTGTGGCAATTCTTCCCATCACAGTACGATCCCCCGTGTACACAACGATGCCACGTGCAGTGCCTGAAAAAAGAAGGGGAAGGGCACTGAAGCAAGTCCCATGGACCTGGAAAGAAGTCACAGAGTTGGCCTACTACACAGCTTGGCTTCAAAAGGGGGCAAAACATGGTTTTCATGGACCATCACTTTGGTTGTATTTACTGTTTGTTCTAAACCACAGACACTATGGCAAAGGGATTCTGACTCTCTGGCAGGATAGCAGCACCAATACCCACACTGGACTGGCGCTGCCAATCCAGGTGGTATGATGGAGGAAGAGGGTAAGAAGGAAGCTGCTACAAGGCTTCTTGGGTTTTCCTGCCAACAAATGGACCACTTCTGCTTTATACTTAATAGAAGGTATTAGAAACAGAACCAATAAAACAACAGATGGTTTTTTTTTTGTTCTTGTTAATGGCTATAATAAATACCATACATATTGTGCCAATAGTGCCTTAAAATGCTCTACCTTCAACACAGTTGGTTGAAAAAAAGGCAATGTTCCTTGTCTCCAGTGGGTTTTCGTTGGTGAAATCCGGAGACCTCGTCTGGGGTTCTGATTCGCCAGTGAGTGAGGAGTTATCCACCTGCACAGAGAAAAATACCAGCATCATGTGAGTGCACTGGCCTCGTCGTAGGCCACTGTGCCTTGGTCCAACCTGCCTGAGGAGCAGATCTGGAGAAGAGAGATCGTTCCTTAGAAATCTACCTTGCAGCCATTTGCAGATATGATTCTGAGGTCAGCAGGGATTCGGTCTCCTCCTTTGACTTCCACCAGGTCCCCAACTACAACCTCCTCTGCATTGATGCTCATCTTCTCACCGTTTCGGATCACAAGGGCTTGCTTTGGAAGGGAAAAACGATTTATACAGTTAAATGGATGGCAAAAGGGAAGGGTGGTGTCCCAAAACAAGAAAACAAAATTACCAATGATCCACGCTCCTAACTACCTGACGACATAACTTTCGTGTGTGTGCATGTGTGGTGCTAGGGGAGTGAACAAAGGGGCACTCTATCTCTGAGCTATACTCCCAGCCCTATTTTATTTTATTTAATTATTTAGTGGTACTGGGGGTGGAACCCAGGGGCTTTCTACCTCTGAGCTATATTCCCAGACCTATTTTATACTTTATTTGGAAACAGGGTCTCACCAAGTTGCTGAGAACCTTACTCAGTAGCTGAGGCTGGCTTCGAACCTGCACGATCCTCCTGTGTCAGCCTCTCAAGCACTGGGATATAAGTGTGAGCCACCACACCCGGCTTCTATTTTATTTTTTTTAAACAGGTCTTGCTGAGTTGCTGACAGCCTTACTAAGTTGCTGAGGCTAGCTTTGAACCTGCAATCCTACTGTCTCAGTCTCCCAATTACTGGGATTATAGGTGAGCGCCATTATGCCTAGCACATAACAAGATTTATACGAGATACAAAAGTTTGCTCAACAGTTATCTAAGAGTGTTCCTTTTAGATACCGTGCTTGCTTTCAGAGTTTACATTTGGACAGTCACTTAATAACTGGAAAACTTTAAGTTCACATTAGTCTGTGTGGTAGGGGGAAGGCAAACATTAGGTACCTGAGGGACCATGTTTTTGAAGGATTCCATGATCTTTGAGCTTTTAGCTTCCTGATAGTAGGAGAAACAGCCAGTGATGATGACGACAGCGGACAGCACCACACCGAGGTACAGCTAGAAGGGGACAAGCCAGTTAGGAGCGGTGGCTCTCAAGAGAACAGGGAACACAGATGGCGATCAGGGCTCCCGAAATGCAGAGCTCACGGCTCCCTATTTCTAGAGCCCAGTAACAGGAGGGCCAGAAATGGAGTGAGTAGCCGACTCCTGTCACTCACTTTAGACTTTTGGAATATTCTTGGACGAATCTATTTCTCCTCCTTCATTAAAGCAAAGACATTTTTCAATCGTGTGACTTCTATAGTCACATTCTATTCTTTAATAGCCACTACTATTCTTTAGGAGAATCACTACTCAACCTTCTCAGACAAGTGTGACGTGCCGACACGGACAGCGGTGCTCTGCCATGTAATGGGTGGCATCCAGATCAAAGCTGGGACCTATCCAGAGTGGCCTGTTCACAGCAGCCCAGAGAGACAGAGGGAGCTAGGTAAAGCCAGGAGGGAAGAACCAAGGGGCCCTCCAGGGAACACTGCTGATACTACTCCTGATGTTTAAAAGTACCACGGAAGTGGTGGCACCTGCCTGTGTCTAAGGCACACACGCAAGCAGACTCAAAGCAGAACTCACATTATCGTTGTCATAGTTCTCTTCCGTGGCAGCTACGATGCCATAAGCCAAGAAACAAAGAATCGCTCCAATCCACAGTAACATTGAGAAACCCCCAAACAGCTGCCGACAGAATTTGACCCACTCGGGAGTTGTGGGAGGGGGAGTGAGGGCATTGGGGCCGTCTCGGGCCAGGATCTCAGCGGCTCGAGCAGTTGATAATCCCTGAGGAGGGGAGGAACACAAATAAGGCAGATGCACCAGCATTTAAAAACTAATCTGCCCGCCTGAGGGAAGAAGCAGTTTCCCGCTGCAAAGCCCAGGTAATGGCGGCAATCCCACTACAACTACCACTGATAATTCCTCGCAGGGTTCAGGAAAATAAGCCCGGGTTTCCTGACCACATCTAACCTTATGAAGACTGTTAAAAACGATCAGAGGGCGTATTGGAATCCAGGCTATTTCTTCCTAAGTTTTAGATCAAGGGGTTCATGCTAAATTGTGTTTTTTACCAACCAGATAGCTATTTAAACTACTTGATTCAGTTCTGAAAATTAAAAGCTTTCAGTTTCCTCTGTATTGATTGTTAGGGAAGGGGGACAAACCCTTTATGAACATCAGAAGGAAATATTTTTGTAGGAATCCAATCTCTTAATGGGTTAAGCCAAGTTTTAAGTATAGAATTTTATTCTTGGGATGGCAATTAAAATGGTCCTCTGGAAGGGAAGGGCCTAGAAGCATGGGTGTTTAGCTAACTCCCCATAAACTTGTCAGTTGAAAAGTATCCACTAGGCCAGTCCACTGTGTGGAAGGCTCCATTTTCTGATGGGCCAAAATTCAGACAGTAGACAGAGGTATGAGTCCTTTTAAGAGGGGAAAATAGCATTACTTTTATTTACTTATTCTTTTGGTGGTACTGGGAATTGAACCTAGGAGCAGTCTACCTTTGAGCTACATCTCCAGCCCTATTTTATTTTTATTTTAAAACACGGTCTCACTAGGTCGATGAGAGTCTCACCACTTGCTGAGGCTGTCCTCAAACCTGCAATCCTCCTGTCTCAGCCTTCCAAGTACTTGGATTATAGACATGTGCCATCCTTCAGACTAGGATTGCTTTTATACTAGCAAATATCAAATAATGAAATGTATTTTTACTTAAGATAACTACTTTTGATTTGTCTTTTTTTGGAACTAGATGTTGAACCCAGGTTCATTTAACCTCTGAGCCACACACACCCCCGAATTTTTAATTATTATTGTTGTTGTTTTATTTTGAAATAGGATCTCCCTAAATTGCTGAGGCTGTCCTTAAACCTGCAATCCTCAGACTCCAAAGTACTGGGATTACATGTATGTACCACCATGCCTGGCCTCAATATTATTTTCAATATTAGAGTTTACTCAGCTGTGTGGGGAAAACAGAAAGGAAATTGAGGTAGTAAGAAAAGAAATGCCTCACATCCATGCTGGATTATCCTTAGAATAATAACAAGGAACAGACATCTAAGCGCTATCTACGTGACACAAACCAAATCTGGTCTTTAATTCAATCAATCCATTTAATTCTCATGGCAATCCTTTTTAAGCTATTATTAACCCCATTCTTTACAAGTAAGGAAATAGACCCACAGCATTTGAAAACTGACTTGGGTCACAGCAAGCACACATCATAAAATTCTAGTAAAGCCTTAAGGAGATAACCTGTACAGAGGCAGCATGGCCCAGAGCCCCCCAGCGCAGACATGTGACACAGGGCAAAACCTAACAGGGAAAACTAGGATTCTGCACGAATCTCAAGAGAAAACATACTCGGCTCAAGTCTGTTCCGTATTTACGATGAAGTTCATCAAGGCTAAGTTTGTGGTCATCCTGAGGGAGAGGAACAAACAGAAACAAAGACAAGAATTAAACATGGCAACATACAAAAGCATCCCGTCATTAGTGCCCCTCATTAAACACACAAACGTTTTTCTTTAGCCGGAATGCCTGTCACTGGGGCCGGATGGCTCAGCTACCACAGCTGCCTCCCGATCACCAGGGAAGGCTACCACTGGGCGATGAGGCCATCGCTGCCCGCTGCACCAGGTAAAAGCAGCCCACTTAGAGAAAATGTCGATTCCAAAATTTAAATTTAGCATCATTCCCCTATCCTCTTTGCCTTCGGTGATGACCACGCAGATTCTGGACAATTATGTTTGTGAAAGCCTGACAAGGCCCCAAGTCCCCATAGTTCAGTATAAGCTGCAGAAAACAGAGACCCATCACACCACCCTCCTGTGGACCTTTGATGATGCTAGAGTCACTTTTGTGACTCTGAAAAATTTTTAAATGAAAAATTTCAGCCATGACCTCTGCAACTGGGTAACAGCTACACACATGCTATGACTTCTTTGAAAACAACAGTTCCCTGTCTGCAGGACTGGAGTAGGGGTGGAGGTAGAAGCACAGGCTCAGAGGTGTGGGATAAAAATTAAATTTTCAGAAGAACAAAAAGCAGCCATCTTCCTGGTACTTACCATAGAAACCTCTTTTTTTAGTTCATCCATATCCCTCTCTTTCTTGGCCTTTTTGCCCTTTCTGTCAGTGGGCTCTGAAACGGCCGCGGGTTCATATTTATCACGTCCAACCTACAAGAGAACATGGCAAAAGGGTGGTTGTGAACTATGCGTGGAACCAGGAAAGTGAAGGGTGCGCGGCAGGAGATGTTGGTAGTTTTGAGGGCTGCTGTCATTTGGAATAGTCACAAACAATATTCATGAAAAAGTACCTGCTTGTGCTACATACAGCACGAACACAGCCACCTACTGTTAACACCGTCCCTCAAGGACACACGTCTCCACCCAAGGACGTGAGGAGCTGTGGTGCAGTCAAGGCCTCAGAGTGCACTGTGGAGAAACTTGTACTTGGGGCCATCCCTATGCTGTCACCTCCCATCTTCCCCACTCAAAGAATGAAATCCGCCTTTCCTAACTCACGCACAGCCTAGTGCTTGGGAGCTAGCGTGCTGAATCACCCAGGCTTGAGCCTAAGTCCGGGCTCCACCACCCGCCAGCCAGGCCTCCTTGGGCAAGCCTCGAGCGCTCAAGTTTCCAGTTCCTCTTCTACGGCCAGAAGCACAGTGCCAACCTCACTGGGTGTTTTTGGAGGATCAAATGCTATCTCTAAATGCTAGTTACTTGTCTACTGTACTTAAGTTATTCACATTGCAAAGACATTATCAAGTTTAAAAATCTTTATGGCTCACAAGGACAATGACCCCTTCATTTTATGTTCAAGAAAAGTCTAAAAGTTCCTAAATTCTTTAAGAGATTCCCTCCTAAAAGAGAGTCACCACCCCATTCCGTAGCCTAAAAAGAAATCCCCCCCAAAATGGAAGTCACTGGAAATGTTTTGACACAAGCAGGATGTAGGAAAAAGCATGTGCATTATCGCATAATTCACAGGAGCCACCTACGCCTCTGAAAACGAGAAGAATTTTTAAAGAAAATGTTGATCCTAAAGTTTAAATTTAGAATCATTCCATTCCCCCACCCCATTTTAAATGCCTGGGCTTATCTACACAAAGCTTGAAGTTGGTGCTGTCAATTGTCCCTGAAGCAGAGGCGGCCCCATTCCACCCCCGCCCCACAACTTATAGGCTCAGAAGTAGAGTAGCCGAGTCCTTAAAATGGATGATAAGTGGTACCATTACTATTATTTTCTGGTTCACTCTTATTCATTTCAAACTCTCAAAGTACATTAATAGCCAGTAAAGCAATTCTTAGGAACTATATCTAGATTATAATTTTATCTTGCTGAAATGGATAAAAGAAAACCAAAACATAGGTGTTCCTACCATAATAAGTACAATTAAAACTAAAAAATAAGATTTGCTTGAATTTAAAACTACAAGGAAACCATGCTCCCAATTAGCGGGTGTTGGAGATATATGTATTAATCACATTGTGCGTCCATGGTCCTTGGCTGTGTCTCTGGACAAATAACTTCTGAGAGAGTGGGGCCCTTGAGTTTTCATTTTATCTGTTGAGAATGGAGCAGGTCTAAAGATAGTCAACATTCTTGACATACTCTCCACTGTGGAGCAATCAGAGTTGTAAGTGCCTTTGACTATAGCTCTCAGTTCCAGAAATAAAACAAAAAAAATAACCACACACTGAAAACAGAGGCAAATAAAACAAGAGGCAGGCCTTCTCCCACAGAGGAACCCAGAAAGTGTCGTTTCCTTCACATATTTAATGGGAAAACACAACACTGAAAAATCATTTTGAAAACACTGACATGGGGTCTCTTAAGACTTGTGGCTAGTTTGTGCTGATTAAAAATACAGTTCACGAATTTTAAGCAAGTTGGGTATTGTTAAAATATATTTAAATAAATGAAAATCAGAGTTAAAAACCGCTCAGCCTTGCCATCTGTATGCTTAGATTATTCTCAGTCTTCCAATATTTTCCACTCCAAAAGAAGAGAGAATTATTGGAGCAGCTAAGCCTTGGACATGGTCCAAGACAGTTTTACCACCATTTACAAAATAAATGTCTGGTTTGCAGCTTCAAAGCTGTCAATGATGAAGTTAGTTGGGAATCTAGATAACTCTCCCCTTTCTTCATCGATTCATGTTATATAAGATATGGTTTTATATGAAGCCATTTTTGAAAGTGTTAAGATGTGAATTGGTTTTTTCTTTTTCTTCTTCAAATTTTTACTTTTTTTTTGGGGGGGGGTAGGCAATATTTGTCCAGAGGAACTAAGCAGCTTATACAATTCAGTTCTTCTTCACAAGTCAAACAATAATTTAATACTAGCTTATCCTGGTGGGGATCAAATAGTACTTAAGTTCCTATCAGTTTTAATTATTGCAATTTGAAAAGGGGGGGAGAGGGACGGAGGGAGGGAGAAAGGGGAGGGAGGTACTAGGCAAGACAGGAAATGGTGGCAAAACTGGGTAAGATGACATTTTCTTTATTATTTAAAAGCATTTGGGAAGAGCAAAGGTCAGGCAGGTCAAGGGTGATGATGAACAGGGCTTCTTCAATCCGCTTCCCTCTTGGGCAGTGGGCACATACTTCCTACTTTTGCCACCAGAAACTCCAGATCATTTATTTCCCACAGAGCTCGGCGTGATGAATTCCACACCCACTGTGTGCTCTGAGGAAAAGTACAAGAACACTCACAGCAAAAAGGCCCCTGGTGAAAGTGAAGTTGGCTTATGGTTTCTCTCTCTCTCTCTCTGCTGTTGCTGCAGCAGCTGCTGCTGCTGTTTTTCCATTCTAATCTAAGAACTGGAAGTCACAACAAGGGTAGGGGCTCACCCAGCCTAACAGTTTACGGCTGTGTGATTACTTCATCCTGTACTTCCCGGGACTCTGTCTTCTCTGATATTCCCTAGAAATTTTGCTATTTTATTTGGGTAGAGGAAAAGGTGCCCAGAGATGGGCAGAGAAAATTCTTGACAGGAACCAAGGTTACAACATAAAACAAGATTCAGTCATTTAAAAGTAGATGCTGAATCCTCATGAGTGAGAGATCCCCAGGACCTTTCAGACAGGAAGATGCTCCTTCCTCAGTTTCCCTAATTAACCACTTTAAGGGGGAAGGAAACTAAAAGGCCACACAGCAGCCGTCAGTGAGGTCAGGAAAGGAGCTTCCATCTCAGAAGCATATCATTCGGCTCCGCATCCCTCCCCCACCCCTCCCATCCCTCCCCCACCCCTCCGTGGCCATCATACCCAGCCCAACCCTGGCCTCCAGCAGGGCACCGTCCTGGCCCCGTACCCCCCAACCACCACGCAATAGGGGGTTTCCACCACATCAGCACTAAGGTCTGTGAGCAGCATGGAGCTCAGAATTGCCTAGGGTATTTGGAAACCAAGATTCCCATTCCCTTGAGGTAGGTCTCTTGATGGTTCTTGTTATCTCAGCCTCAAGTCATTCTGGTACTGTCACCACCTGCCAGCTATATGACCTTCAACAGCCAGCCAAAGTCTCCTTAAAATGAGAGCAACACTTGGCCTAACTTAACCTACAGAAAAAAAGGCATTTTGATAGTCTGGTTAGTCGAGAAACCACTGCAAACTGAAAACACTCCTATACCCTGCACTGTTACCAAAAATGACAAACAAAAGCTGACCAGCAAGAGAGGCCAGATGATGGCAAGAGTAACTGCCCCAATTGCAGCCCACTTCAAAGTCTCCCAAGAGGGGCAGACGATGGCACCTCTGACCTCCACTTGGCCAACCCACCTTGGCAGGAGCTGGGGGCGGTCTCCCATTCTGCGGCTTGCCTACAGGCAGTGCCTGGTTTGCATTACTGTTAATATAACAAAGTGGAGGGGGGAGGAGGAGAGTTTTCCTGGATGATATATTAATAAGCCATCTACAGATGCGGTTGTGCATGTAACAGCACTTTGCAAAGTGCCACACGAAGGTTAGTATGACAACTTGATTGTGACCAACATATGCATTACTGCCGTTCCTCACTTTCTCAGGTAACTCTAAACCTCGAAATAAAACTTAGTTGGGGCATCTCCCCCCCCAAAAAAAAAATGTCAGTTTGACCAAGAACACTTTATTTCACCTCCATTTGCTCCTAAAACTAAGTGGTTTGGTTTATGCACAAGGAATTTTCTTGCCAGGGATGTGAAGGCTGGGATGGCCAGGCTGAAGGACACCCACTGTCATGGTACTGTGGTTGCTCTCTAGTCCCCAGGTGACCTGCATCACAGTAGCAGTAGTTCTCTAGAGAGTAGGCAACCCGAGGGACCACCATACCCTCACCCAGATGTGCATGCTTGAAAATGTACTTTGACCAGGTAAAAGGAGGAGTAGGTCCCTTTGCGAACCTGTTCAGCACCTCTAAACTTGGGCTGCAACTCATCAGCCAGCAGGGGACAAAGAGCAGCTGTAGCTCCAGCCAGTGGGCTCCTGTGTCTCAAAACAAACAGGACTCAACCTCCCTCCCTAATCTGCCTGCATGTAAATTCTTCACAAGCCACCTGCCTGCTCTTTGGGCAGCAGAGTGCATCTATGACCATTCACCAAAAAATAAGTAAATAAAATCTGAAATATGTAAAGAATCAATGCAATGTACTTTAGGCACTCTTTCTTTAAAATGTTGTTTTTCTAACAAATTTCCCCCCCCCTTTTTTGCAGTACTTGGGATGGAATCCAGGGGCATTCTACCTCCAAGCCACACACCCCCAGCCTTATTTTTTATTTTTATTTTGAAACAGGGTCTGAGTTGCAAAGGGCCTCACTAAGTAGCTGAGGCAGTCCGCGAACTGTGATCCTCCAGTCTCAGCCTCCCAGATGTTGGGATTACAAGGGTGTGCCACCATGCCCAGCTCCAAACCTTTTTTTTTTTTAAGTTTGCTGGGGATCAAACGCAGGCCCTTTCCAATGCCAAGTAAACGCTCTGGCATCTCCCACTGAAACCCTGGAGCCTAAGCTAGGAAGTAGAATAATGGAATAATGGCTGCCAGTCCAAAAGGGTCCAACGCCTAAAGGAATATCACAATGCAAACAAGGTGCTATGGAAGCATACCATGGAGAACAAAAGAAAAGCACAAGAGAATAAGCCCCCAAAGTGCCCAGGGCCCTGGACATCACCGTTGCTAGGAAGATAAACACCATGGCCCACTGATCACAAAATCTTAGGCTGATTATCAGGCCTCCAAACAATGCAGGTCCCAAAGATAAAAACACAGGCCACAGTGAATCAAGTTTTCAGTTCATCAACTGAGAATATCAGGTCATCATTACTAAATAGAGTTTGAATAAAACCAGATCGAAAGATCACATTCAGATATATTTCATTGTACATCACAAATGAAACAAGGCACAGAGGTCTACTGGATAAAAATCTTAGCTCAGGACCAAATGAAAACAAACCAAAAAGCATGGGATAGGGGTCGTCTGTTTCTTAGAACCTGCTATTCCAAACATCAGTCAAATAAATGTGGAGAATGTCTTGTGGATTCCTGACAGCAGATTTCAGCACAACTAATGAGGTGAGTCATATGCAGAGAACAGTCTTTTTCTGACTCCAGCCAAAGAACACACTTCCTTTCCTACACTCAATTCATAGCAATGTGAGAAAGGTCAGACCTGACTCGGTTACCTATCCTCTCCCAAAGATTTATAAACGAAGGAGGGTTTTAAAAAGGAGTTAGTAGACTTTCGAGTTATCTTCATGATCACTTACTAGACACACATTTTGCCATAATCTAGAACTGGACAGCCCTGGCAGCGATGGGGCAACGTTTTGCCCAGTATTTTGCTGCCCAAACCCAGCCACACTGATTACCATGAGCCCATCTGATCTGACACTCGCATTTCTTCTTCTGGCCTGCTGGCTGGCAGAGGGCCCTGGCAGCTAACAGAGCTCAGACGCCCTTGCACCACAAAAGGCTGAGAAGTTCTTTTCACTACAAGACTTAAAAACCTTATGCAGGACAATCAATCACACTGAAAGTCTTTTAACTTGAAAAGTGAAAGAAGATGAAAACCTTGAGATGCTTCTAAATAGCAGATTTGCTTGTTGGGCAAAGACAACAGCTCTGGCAGTATCAACAGACACTTCCATGTGGCTTTCCTTTGACGAGCAATTCGACTACTTCCCCATCATGTCCCATCTCTAGTGTTTTTTACAGGGAAGGACAGCTGTTCTCCAGCACTGAAAGGGCTTATAGGCTAACTGATGAAGAGCAAACTCAGTTTAAGATCTGATCTCTCGGTTCCAATTACTTTGTAAGCCCCAGCAAAAGTAGCCATGGGTACCGTGTTCACTGTATAAACAGATCACTCAACTGATCTCCAGGTGCGTATTCCACCCCTGGGCCACCAGAAATGAAGCTTTGGGACTCCCCCCCCCCCAACCTATCTGGGAGGCAACTATTTCACTTACTTTTCTACATGAAATTTTTCCAAGGTACTTAGTCAAAGCCTCTTCTCATGCTTAAGTTTACATATTTTTTTTTTTAAAAAAAAGTCTGATTGGAAGAGAAAGTCTCTTATTAGTGCACTGTTTTACTAAAATATAATCAGCAAATGGAGACTTTGAAAGGTGCCAGAATGGACCACAGATGACTGTCGAGTCTGTTATGCTTTAAAAATACTGCAGTCATTTTTGTTTTAAATATGGTTTAAGAATAACACTCCCAGGAATCTGTTTAAGTTTTTTAGCTCTCACCTGGATAAACACCTCACTGGATTTTTTTTTTTTTTCTTGCCTTTTGGCTGCTTTCCATTTTCTCAGGTTTATGACGAAGGCCTCCCCCTTTCCTACCCTCCCACCCAAAGGTGACTCACTACAGTGCTACAAACTTACTGGCAGAGAACACTACAAATTAACAGTCAGTTACCAAAAGAGGATACAACCTGATAAGAGGGTACAGAAAGAACCCAAGGGGCAGGGACAACTGACACAGTTGCTCACAGAGGCCACTGACAGGCAAAGGCTGGGAAGTGCCCTCTCCCCTCTTCTCTGCCCCCCAGGGCTGATCACCAGCTCCTCCTGTGACAGCAACCTTGCTCCTGGCCAGGCTGCACAACTTTCCACTCAAGGACTCTGCCTCACAGTGTTTTGAGTCTAAAGTACTAGCTTTACAGCAGCCAGAGGATATTTAGTCACACTTTCAAGTTGAACTCCAAAAGGGCAGTTGATAATGTTACCATGCAACCAGGATTTCTGCTGACATGTGTCCCCCTTCACTGAACCTTTTCCCCTGCCCCTCTTTAAAATCACTACCCATACGCTCTAGGATTTATTTTCTAGCTAACTAAGTTAATATTCAAACCAAATCTTGAACAGCCGCTGAAAGGCTGGTGAGACCCCCCTCCCCCATCTTTATAAACTTGAGAAAAGAGCTTTTTGCAGCTCTAAACAATTGCGGTGTGTACCTTTGGTGAGCTAAACAGCTGTGGGTGGCAGGCCTAGCTGAAGACTTAAGCCGAGTCACTGGCAAAAACAGCCAATAAGAAAAAAGGGAGAAATCCTATTTCATCCAGGAATGATTCAGCAAGAGCGATTCCTTCATTTTCTTACCAAATGCTCAGGAACTAGATGTTTTTTAAAATAATTTTTTACTTCTGCATTGCAATTCTACATGATAGTGAGAGTCACAGTGATACTTTCATTTATGCATATAACATTATTTGGTCTGTTCCTTCCTGTGCCTCCCCTCCCCCACTACTCTAGTGGTCTCTCACCTTAATTTTCATGAGGACTTTTTTTTTAGCTGCCACATATTAAAGAAAATAAGAAAATATGCATCCAGCTGATTCCACTTAGCATCAGTGCTATAGTTCCATCCAGTTTCCTGTAAATGACATAATTCTGAGGAACTCGATTTTCAAGGACATAAAAATTCACCTGATATATATCAAAACCTAAACCCGAAACAGCACTAAGAAGGGAAGAAATTAAGGATGACCTTAAAAATTAGCTGCCCGCACAGGCTTCCTGGTCAACCAATTATCAGCAGAGGTTTAGTAACTACTCCACCCACATTTTAATCCCCATGTGGAAAAATCCCATATTCTTCTGAACATTTGGACTATCACAGGTCACAGAGACGAACACACACACACTGCGGTGTACAACCTAATCAGCGTATGAGGGCACACAGAATTCTAAATACTACCCTGAATACAGGCAGCATACCATCCCTCACTAATTACAACCTGCTTGTTAGACTAGACATTGTGTTAGGATCCGTAAGACATCTGGGTTGAACCTACACTACTCAGGTGTGTACTATACTGTACCATTACTGTGCATGACTGCGTGCACAATATATGATATGGGCATAACGTAGTTAACTAAACATCTGCCTGGCCTCAATTCAGTATCACAGATACCCCAGTTTCATCTGAAGAATGAATTTAAGAGTTTTGCATATATGCCATTGTTAAGGAGTAAATGTAAGTTTAGGCTCCAGAGACCACAGGAGCTGTTCTGGGCTCAGGGCCGGCTGTTCTTTCACTAATCAACCCTTTGACCTTGAGCCAGTCACCTCACCTTCCTAGGCCTCAGCACACATCTGTAAGCGCTGATCTCCCTTAATCCTGTAATGTCTCCATTTGAGAACTTTTCCCCCTCCTCTAATGAGGGAAGAGATTTCAAACTCAAAGGAAGAATTATGTTTACAGGAATGGGCTAGGGTTTGACGGTGGCGTACAAGTAGAGGCCACTAACCCAGTTTCCATCCTGGGAAGCAGAGAGGCAGAGCCCTCGGCTCAGAAGAGCTTGGATGCTACCTGACCTGGACCAGCTCTACACATTTTATGCTTTGAAAAACAATACGTGCTATGCATTCCATTTGATCCTACTGCCCCTATCAGGCCCAGGCCTCTCAATTACCTCCTCCAAATACATTTCGAGTCCCCAGATAATAATGAATCCTCTGTCCCCATCACTGGGTCCACACCCAAGCAAGCGCCTTAGGAACCTGCAAAGCTGAGCCATGGAGCCGATGGAGTGGATTCTCGTCATTCTCATGACCTGGTGCTTTTTACCCCACGAACTGATACTTTTCGGGATAATTTTGGTTACATTTTTCTCAATTGGTCATGAGGTCCGGGACTCAGTCTCTGGCAGCGGCTGCGGGTGTTCAAGGCTTCGCCTTACAGAACCGTGGAGCCGCGGTGCGGTGTGCGCACTCTCCTGCCCCGAGACCCCAGTTTCCTTTGGGAACTGCTCTTGGGAGAGCCGACAGTGCGGGAAACCCGCAAGGCTTTTGTACCACCACGCACCACCCGCAGCCTCCAGTTCTTTCAGGTCTTTATGGAAGCCAGAGGGCCCTGGAGGGTCAGCCTGTTCTCCTTCAAGACTGGCCTCACGAATCAATCCGCACACCCCTTCCCACCGTCAAAGACAACTCGTTACCGCGGGCGCATCCTGTTATGGAAGGCGGCTCATTAAATCTCCCAAAAGTATACCTTAAAGGCCATCTTAGGGCGGTGAAGACACACCCTTTCTGGCACCAGCACGCCCGACTGGCTCCGCAGTAAGGGGAAGCCAGTTTTTTCCTCTGGGGGAGGGCGGCCGTCTCCGCGGGGAGCTGGCTGAGCCCCAGCGCCTCCAGGAGCAGGAGCCTCGGCCCGGAGGCTGCCCCGCCGGCGCCGGCCGCGGCGGGCTCGGCCGCCCGGGAGGGCGCCCCGGGGAGGGCAGGGCAGGGCAGGGGAGGGGCGCGCCCTTCTCCAGGGCCCCGAGGGCGGAGAGAGAAAGGACGGGCGACGGGAGGTGAGGGCTGGCGCGGCGGGCTCGGGGATGCGGCCCGCTCCCTCCCAGGGCCGCCCGGCTCCCCGGGCCGGGCCCGCGCTCCGCCCCGCGCGCCCCTCGGCGCCCCCTCCATTTGCAAAGTGCGTCGTCCCTCAGGCCGCGCCGCTTCCTCCTCGGCGGCCTCCGCGGCCGCGAGCGCGCCCCAGGCTTCCTCCTCCGGCTGCACGGCCGGGCCCGCCGGACACTCACCCCCTTCCCCATGGTGGCGGTGCTCGGCGCCCGGCGCCCGGCGCGGTGGCTGGAGCAGGGAGGACGGCGGCGAGCGGGCCGGCGGAGCCGAGGGCAGGGCGCGGGGCCGCCGCGGGCCGGGGCGCAGGGAGGGAGGGAGGGCGGCCGGCGGCTCGGGCCTCCGCCGCCGCCGGGGCTGCTACCGCTGCTGCTGCCACGTGTGCGCCGCCTCCGCCGCCGCTCTCCGCGCCGGGACCCGCCGCAGCTCGAGCCCGCGCCTCCTCCTCACTTCCTAAAATAAGCAACCTGCGCGCTGGCCCCGCCCCCGCGCGCACGTCACCGTTGCCGGAGCAACCCGACACCGGCCGCGGCCCCGCCCCCGCCAGGCCCCGCCCGCCGCGGCCCGCGCCGCAGGAGGGCGCGCATGCCCAGGCGCGGGAGGCTGCGGCCGCCCCGCCCGAGCCCAGGTCCGCAGTGGGCGCGGCCGGCTGCAGCGAGCCACCCCGCCGGCCGGGCGCCGTCACCCGGGACTCGATGCACGCGCTGGGGGAGTCGACTCGGGTGTGACTGCAGCCGGCGCGGCTCCGAGACTCCGCCTTAATGCGGAATCCGGGGCCCGCGCTCCTTTGCGGACGGCTTCCTCGGGCCCTTCGTGCCTGCAAATGCCTTTTCAGATTGGGGGTCCTCAGAGCCATCTTTCGCATTCTGCCTCGAGAGGAATGGGTCTGAAGTGGCCTCACAGGGTTTCCAACCCCCACTCTCAATCTCCCTTCCTTTAAGACCCCCAAAATGCCAGTCCGGAGGACCATTTATAATTCATTCATACCACCCTGTGAATGGAACCCCTTTTGAGGGTTCTGTTTTTAGGCCAGAAAAGCCTGAAACCCAAAGGAGTGCGCATCTTTAACAAGAGAGGATGCTCAAAGGGCAAAGAGGTGTTTGAAGACTTCTCTGCTTCTCTGCACTTCCCGCCTGCCCAGGAGCACCTACTTCAGCATGGCTTCGGGTGCTCCTAGGGCCCAGGCTTCACCTCCCACCCATGGGTTGGCTCCAAGGCACTGCGAGGCTTCTCTTAGCTAGTGAAAAGAGGCCCCAAAGCAGAGGCCCCAGTGGCTGAAGTTCTTCAACATTAAGTAATTAATAATAATAATAATAATAATAATAATAATGTATTCTTAACATTGTTGTCAGGATATCAAGTACAGTGGAAAAGCATGGAACTCACAGAGGAAAAATTCAATCCACATTTTTGGGGAATTTCTATGAACTTCCTAAGCAAGTTAAGGGCAATCCTATCAACCTCAAGAACATGAATAAATAAGGATATGAAGCTTGAAAAAATGGGGAAGGAAAGGACAAAAAATCTAGCAACTGTGTAATCAATTACATGGTTAGGATAATCCTCATCCTTTTTTAGAAGAAACCGCTGCTTATGGTAATATTTTTCCTATTGCCCAAAAACTCACCCAAACAGCTCTTAGGTCCTCCAGTGGTCTATCTACGACTTAACTGAATCAGTCCAGGCTATGGAAAACAGAGGAATTGTAAACAGAATTCAAAATCTTGACTACTGGGAGGAGAGCTCTCAAACTCAGAATAGAGTTTAACAGAAGGTTACAATGTTATCTAGGCTGTAGAAAACACTGCCTTTTCATGCCTGGACAGCCCCTGCTACTGGTACTCTGTAGGAGGCTTTTTTGCTTGCTAAAGATCTGTTAGTTTGTTTAAGATTAATTACCCCTTGGGCCCTGATCTGAAATGGGGGAAAAATGCAGTAAAAAAAAAACAAAATGTAGAAAATACAAGTCTGAACAATGTAGTTTTCCTGTCAGCTGATCTCTTTATTATAATCTTTCCATAAGTAAATTCATTCATTCATTCATTCAACAAAATGATCCTATAGATGGAGGTATTTCCTTCTCTTCTAGAGCACTGTTGTAGGGACAGCTGACATTCCAACTCATAGCCTTTTGTGGGGACAGCTGAATCTAGAGCACTTCTCTTCTAGAGCACTTTTGTGGGGACGGCTGCAGGTTACTGAAGTCCTTTCAGGAGGACCCGAATGTTCTAGTTGTGTTCTATGGTAGAAGAAAAATAGAAGAAACATTATCTCAGCTCTGTGTTTTGCTCTTGGCTTCACGTCATAGTTTTACATGCAAAATGTCCTGAATTTTCACAAGTCTATGGGGTGAGAGGTATGGGTTGCTTATGGTTGCTCATGAGGTCACTTGTGATTGAGGCTGGTTTCAAAACTGCAACAGTAGGAATCGCCTAATTTCTAAAGTTTGGTCTCTGAGCACAGAACCAGCCTTCCATGGGAGAGAGAGTGGGGGGGGGGATCTCTGCTTGATTAAAATATGGACATGTCTACAGAACCAAGACAATGCCAGGCAGGGTCAAGACTGAGGTGTAGAAGTCTCATATGGAAAAGAGACACCTTAGAACATAAGTGACTAAACATAGAAAAGCCCTTTTCTTGAAAAAGGCTTCTCTTTAAAGAGACCAAAAATTGAACTTTCTCCTTATTTTATTATTAATTTATTAATTTATTTATTGGTGGTACTGGGGTTTCTGGAAACCCTTCTACCTCTGGGCTACACTCCCAGACCTATATTATACTTTTATTTGGAAACAGGGTCTCTTAAGTCAGCAAGGCTGGCTTCAGACCTACGCAATCAGATCGTCCTGTCTCCGCCTCCCAAGCGCGGGGATTACAAGCATGTGCCACCACAGCTGGCTTCTTATTTTATTTTATGAGGAAGAATCTAAAGCATATGGAGGGACTCACACTGGATATTCCAAGAACAGTGGCAGGACTTTGAGGTACTCCTTCTAACTCTCAGAGCAGCGCAGGGGACAGAGGTGACTTCATAAGAAAAGGCGAAGGAAGCAATATTTCTGTTCTATCTGTTTCTTATCCTATCAGCTCTTCTAAAGCTCCTGCCTTGGGGCACAATTAAAGTGATTGTCTCAAAGATTCAGCATTTATAAACCTCCAGGTTGCCAAGCCTGGATGGCTTTGAGGAGGATTGATCACGGCCATGGAAGGTTGACCCAGTCCTCGTAAACAGAGTCAGCAGATGTATGAAAAATACGATGTAAGTCAATATTTCGAGCCAAGAACACAAGTACTTGCTGAATCGAATAAACACAGCATTGCAGTTATGGACTTTAGAATATGAGTCGGAGCCCACAGCCAGCTACCATTTCTCCTAGGAAGCAGAAATATGGGAGATAAATGAGCTAGCAATTGGGAATGACAGGATTTTCTTTGGCCTAACTTGTCCTAGAGTTAGCATGAGGACAAACACAAGCATCCCTCTGTTGCTTACCTATTTCCCAGGCTTCCCCTCTTCAAAGCTACTCTTGCTGCGATCTCCAGCATCCAAAGTTCTTCCTAGCCTGTTGCCATCTCTCTTTTGCAAATCTATTTCCTTTCTCCTGTTTAGCAGCAATGCACTGCCTCCTGCTTTAAAAGCACCACTCTATGCACCTTACTATCACAGCCGGCCAGAGCAATCATTATCATTTTTCTTTGAGTACTGGGAAATGAACCTAGGGGCATTTCTACCTCTGAGCTACACCCCTACCCCTATTTATTTATTTATTTATTTACTTATTTATTTATTTATTTATTGGTGGTACTGGGGGTGGAACCCTTCTCTGGGCTACACTCCCAGACCTATTTTATATTTTTATTTGGAAACAGGGTCTCTTAAGCCAGCGAGGCCGGCTTCGAACCTGCGCGATCTTCCTGTCTCCGCCTCCCAACCGCGGGGATTACAAGCGCGCGCCACCACACCCGGCTACTTTATTGTTTTAAATCAGGTAAATTGCGGAGGCCGGCTTCCCATCTTGGCTCTTTTCGTCTCAGTCTCCCCGGTGCTGGGATTACAGGCATGTACCACCATGCCTAGCTCCAGTGGAGTAATTAAGACTCCTATAAGTTCTCCTCTCAAGCCCCATTTTTTTACTCAGCTCTTAATTCCTTTGGAAAATATGCTTTCCAGTGTGTTTTCTCCTGTTCTTGGTTGTAGAAGACTTCAAGTTTTGTTCCTGAGAACTTGGCAGAGTCAGCCAGGCGCAGGCTTGTAATCCCAGCACTTGGGAGGCTGAGACAGGAGAATTGTGGTTCACAGTTCACGGACAACCTCAGCCACTTAGTGAGGCCCTCAGCAGCTTAGTGAGACCCTGTTTCAAAATAAAGAATAAAAAATAGGGCTGGTGGTGTAGCTTGGAGGTAGAGTATCCCTGTGTTCAATCCCCAGTACCGCAAAAACAAAACTAAACAAAATTTGGAAGAGTTGGTATTTATTTGGTGACAGTCACACTTTACTGTCAGCCACAATGGAACTAAGTCCTACAGCTTTTACTCAGCACTGAGTAAAAACCTCCAGAATTTTTATAAATGAACGAAACCACTTTTTGATGGCTTCACAACTGTTGCTTCAATAATCTATTCTTATTTAGAGTTGTCCTTATACATAAAACGGTAAGAAAGGATTCTATAGTTGTTTCCCATGTGTTTTACACTGGATCCTTTTTTTTCCTTTGGTAGTGGTAGTGGTGGTGGTACTAGAGATCAAACTCAGTAGAAGCCAGGTGTGTGTTGCACACTTGTAATTCCAGTACTTGGTAGGCTGAAATAGGAGGATTGCAGATTCGAAGGCAGCCTCAGCAGGGAGGCTGAGTGAGGATCTCTGCAATTTAGTGAGACCCTACTTCCAAATAAAAAATAAAATAGGTCTGAGGGTATATCCCAGAGATAGAAGGCCCCTGGGTTCTATCCTCAGTGCCACAAAAATAAATAAATAAATAAATAAATAAATAAATAAATAAATAAAATAAGCAATAGTAGACTTCTACTTCTGAGCTACATCCCAGCCCTATTTTATTTTTATTTAAATTACGGTCTCACGTAGTTGCTGAGGGTCTCAATAAGTTGCTGGGGCTGGCATTGAACCTCTAATCCTCTTGTCTCAGTCTCCCAATTACTGGAATTATACGCATATACCACAGGCCCAGTTTGATCCTGAAATTAAGAACAAGATTTCTGTCTTCTCTTTAGAACAACACCCCCCCCACACACACACCCTACCACATATATTTCTACTCCCCTTATTCCAACTCAAAACACTATAAAATGTTATAATACCCTGGTGTTTGAAAACTCACTGTTTTCTGCAAAGTAACACAGGGATATTGCAAACATTGGAAACAAAAATCAAACGCAACATAGAAGGTATCTGGATGGACAGGGACACTTCTGACCCCATGCTCTCTTCACCCATCCAGAGACGCGGGTTGGGGCCGGCTTGGAAGCTAGTGTGGCCAAGGTGGACACTTAGGAAGTGGTGGCAGGAAGTGACTGCCCCCCAGCCCCGCCTGCTTTGGGGGTAGTCCAGCCACAGACCTTATAGAAATAAGTGTCATCATTGGGCTAGATGAACTTTCTATTCCTGACCTTGAACTCTTCCATGAAAACCCTATCAAGAAGGTCCTATGGAAGTGGGTACTACCGAGAGCCATCTGTCCCATGGGTGTCAGCGCTGAAGCCGGGTGCCAGAGAATGCACAGGTTTTCTCTCAGCAGAGTTCAATAGAGGAGAGACTATGAAGCCATCAAAAAGTGGTTCCGTTCATTTATAAAAATTCTGGAGGTTTTTGTAACAGCCATAGAAATAACCAAAAAGTAGGTCAGGAACAAAAATAGTAACCAGCTCAATTCATTTTTAACAGCCTGGATTTTTACTCAGGAGGCTGCCTTTTTAGGGATGAATGACCTCCACATGTGAACTCTTAAAAATAACCCCCAAAGAAGGGTACCCTCCTTGTTTTTCCTCAACTCATAATTCTGGTCCTTTTACACTATTTAGTGATGTACATACAAAAATCCCCCTGTAGAATAGGCATTATTTGGTATCTACCCTGAGCCTACCACAGGGCTTGGTGCGGGTGCATAAAGATGACTAAGGTGTGCTCCTTACCCCCAAAGTGCTCACTATCTAACACGAGAGACAATGAGATGTCAGTAACAGCGAAAGGAGCTGTAGCTACCCGCTGAGGAAGTGGCCGGCCCTGCCTGCAGAATTGGGAAACCTTCCCCGACTGGACCTTGGGAGATGGAAGATGGATAGGCAGCCACCAAGTGGGCAGTGTGCTTGGGAGGGTCGGGAAGGCACAATCAAGACAGCACATGAGCAGAGTCTGTGTGTGTGTGTGTGTGTGTGTGTGTGTGTGTGTGTGTGTGTGTTACTGAGGTCTATCTCCGGGCTACACATCTAGCCCTATTTTTTATTCTTTATTTTTATTCTTTCTTTCTTTCTTTCTTTCTTTCTTTCTTTCTTTATTTATTTATTTATTTATTTGGTGGTACTGGTGGTGGAACCCAGAGGCTTTCTACCTCCGGGCTATACTCCCATACCTTTTTTATATTTTATTTGGAAACAGGGTCTCACTAAGTTGCTGAGAGCCTCACTAAGTAGCTGAGGCTGGCTTCGAACCCGTGCGATCCTCCTGTCTCAGCCTCCCAAGCGGGGGATTACAAGCATGGGCTACCACGCCCCCGCTCTTTATTCTTTATTTTGAAACAGTGTCTCACTGAGTTGCGAAGGGCCTCACTAAGTAGCTGAAGCTGTCAGTGAACCTGTGATCCTCCTATGTCAGCCTCCCAGATGCTGGGATTACAAGTGTGCACCAATACATCCAGCTTTTAATTTTTTAAAATTTGAAACTGGGTCCTGCTAAGTTGCTGAGGCTGGTCTTAAACATGCGATCTTCTTATCTCAGCCTCTCAAGTACTGGGATCACAGACAAGCATCACTATGCCTATCTTGGACAGTCTGTTGGAGTACTGGCCAGCAGTTCAAGATGGCAGGGGCCTAGATTACAAGAGGAAGAAAGGTGGGGGCTGGCTTAGTAGAATGAGCAGATCATATTTGTGCTTTTGACATTTCTCTCGCAGTACTAGAATGTTTTTGTTTTGTTTTGTTTGCGGTACTGGGGATGGAACCCAGAGATTCTACGTCTAAGCTCCACCCCCAGCTCCATTTTTTATTGTTTATTCTGAAACAGGGTCTCACTGAGTTGCAAAGGGCCTCACTAAATAGCTGAGGGCGTCCTTGAATTGTGATCCTCTTGTCTCAGCCTCCCAGATCCTGGGATCACCAGCGAACACCATCATGCCCAGCTACCTGCCCACTAAAAACTCTTCTGATGATATTATTGAATTCAGAATCCCAAGATACCTGTGTCTTCCTGTAGATCTCTGAGCATACTCATTTTCTTTTTTTCCCCTTTTTTTTGTACACATGTAGCATGGTTTAATTCTTATTACGATTCCCACTGTACACTAATCCTCTCTAAACAGGGGTTTTCAAATTGCTGGGTATGATGAAAAAACCAAAATTGAAATTAAGACATAATTCAATAAGTTAACATACAATCTCACCACTCTGAAAGATAGTTAAATTTGTGTGAAGGCTCAATTCATCAGGTCTTCCTGTAGTTTTTACTAAACAAAATTTTAAATAGATGAAAGTTCTTTTTTTTTTCTTTTTTTTTCTTTTTTTTGCTTCTACTTTGCTCAAAGTCCAGTACCTAAGGCAATTCCACTGACTAAAGAAATTTTAGGCCACTTGGCAACCAACCTCACATAAATGGATTGGAATTATAGAAGATAAAAGGGAGGAAGAAGCCAAGTCAATGAATAATTTACCAAACAGTTCAAATTAAAGACGTCCTCGTGCCAATGATTTTCATATTTTTTGCCTTTTCGACAAGTCCCTGCCATCCTGACATTTGACACCTGATTGGAACATGGCAGTAGAGATGGTGGTGCTGCTGGTGATGGTGGAGGTGGTAGTCCCCAAACCCTAAACCCTTGATCAAACTACAGATCCCCAAACAAATACCTTCTCAAATAATATCATTTTTAACCCACATGAAGCTCCCCCCCACCTCCAGGCTACACTCCCAGACCTATTTTATACTTCGTTTGGAGACAGGGTCTCACTAAGTAGCTGAGAGCCTCACTCAGTAGCTGAGGCTGGCTTTGAACCCGTGCGATCCTCCTGTCTCGGCCTCCCAAGAGCTGGGATTATAAGCGTGCACCACCACACCCAGCTCCAACCCACATGAAGCTTTTAATTGGCAATTTAGTGAGATCCTACTTCAAAATAGAAAATAAAAAGGACTGGGGGTGTAGTTCAGAGGTGGAATGCCCCCCCCCCCCGGTTCAATCTCCAGTACCAAAACAACAACAAAACTCACAACAAACAAACAAAAAACAAAACTGTACTACTTAGCAACCATGTTACACGTGAAGAGCTGAGACTCTGCCCTACCATGCGGCCACTGTTCAAAAAATGTAAGGGATTGTCTTGTATGGTTTGTTTTTTTTTGTGTGTGGGGGGGGATTGGGAATGAAACCCGGGGGCATTTGACCTCCAAGCTACACCCCCTGCCCTATATTTTTTTCTTCTTTATTTTGAAACAGGGTCTCACTGAGTTGCAGAGGGCCTCGCTAAGTAGCTGAGGCTGTCTACAAACCGCAATCCTCTGGTCTCAGCCTCCCGAATGCTGGGATGACAAGCGTGCGCCACCACATCCAGCTAGTTTTATTTTGCTTTTGTTTTTTGTACTAGGGATTTTTTGTACCAGTGCATTATACCTCTGAGCTACACCCTCACCCCTTTTTATATTTTATCTCTTTACTTTTTCAGAATTGGGAATTGAACACAGGAATACTCTACCTCAGAGCTACACCCCCATCCCTATTTTTTATTCTTTATTTTAAAACAGAGTCTCACTAGGTTGTGGAGGGCCTCACTAAGTAGCTGAGGTTGGTCTTGAATTCGCAATCCTCCTGTCTCAGCCTCCCAAGTATGGGATTACAAACGTGCACCACCATGCCTTGCTATATTTTATTTTATTTTATTTTATTTTATTTTATTTTATTTTATTTTATTTTATTTTATTTTTTCGTGGTGCCGGGGATGGAACCCAGAGGCTTTCTACCTTTGGGCTACAATCCCAGACCTATTTTGTAGTTTTTATTTGGAAACAGGGTCTCACTAAGTTGCTGAGAGCCTCACTAAGTAGCCGAGGCTGGCTTCGAACCTGCGCAATCTTCCTGTCTCAGCCTCCCAAGCGCGGGGATTACAAGCATGCGCCACCACGCCCGGCTTATATTTTATCTTTTAAAACAGGGTCTCACTAGGTTGCTGAGGTTCTTGCTACACTGGTGAGGTTGGCCTCAAACCTGCGATTCTCCTGTCTCAGCCTCCCAAGTCCGGGGATTACAGGAGTGCACCATCACGCCCAGCAGAAATGATCTTGTCTTGATTCCAAGTGCCCACTCAGCCTGAAAAACACAAAGGCCAAGGAAGGCTGAAGGCATCTACAAAAAAGTGTCCAGAGGAGGGAGGGAAAAGAGAATCTCCCTCATGTTGACTCTCCAGCAAAGAACTGAAACACAGTCAGCTGGGGTTGTGAACACTCTACCTGTCTGAGGTGGTCTGGTGACCTGCAAATGACTGGTGAGGACCAACCAGTGAAGTAAGCCCATGAAGACATCGCAGCAGAGAGTGTCTCACCTGAGAAAGAGCAGCCTGAAAATCCAGGCTGTGCACTGCAGGGGCTGACACTGAACAGCCTCCTGGGGGAGAAAAAGGAAGCATTGTCTCCAAATGCAATTTAAAACCTTTAAGCCCTTTTCACATTTCTCCTTTTCACTTAAAAAAAAAAAAAAGATACCATCTGCTAATGCGATTGCTAATTAGCGAGAGAAAGTTATTCTAGCTTCCTTAGAAGAGGCCTAAGAGAAGACCAAGTCTCAGGCCTGTGGCTTCTCTCCCAGGAATAAGGCAGGCATCTGGCAGACCTGGACTGCGGGCGGGGGCTGCGGGAGCTGGGGGAGGTCGGGGACCTGCTCCCCTCCCACGCCTCTAATCTCATAAGCCAGAAGTGCTCGAACTCAATGTATTCTCTTTCCTCTCTCATTTATCATGATGGGGGAAAAAAAATAAAAAAGCGCTGTTCAAGTCTGGAATTAAGAAACCGTTGCCATCTGGGTAATTGACTTCTGCTTGAAGCAGCCTCCTGGTTCACATCAGCGGTGCTTGGCAGGTATGGAAGTGTCAGCCAAGGTCCTGCGCTGACTTCTCAACACAGGCTTGTGTTCCACATGCAGCAGAGAAGCCCCGGTTTCTAAGTAGAGAGCCGTCTCCTATCATTACCTAGATGCTTGGGAGATGAGGCTGAGGACACTGTGGAATTCCAGCAGGGATTGTTGGCCTTGACCATTTCTAGCCACATGCTGCCTTAAAAATGTCAACACTGAAGCAGGTTCCCTTTGGCTTCCTGTTTGGACATCCATGTGACAGAAATATGTGTGACTGAAATCACCTCTCTCTTAGAGGATAAGAAGTGTTTGCAGTTCCTCAAATAGTGGAGAGATGTAGAAAAAAATAGTGGAGAGAGGGGTGGATGGTCTGGGAAGAATGGCAAACCTTTCCCTTCTCTGCTGCTTTCCACAATGCCAGCCATGCCTGTTCCCCAGAGGTGTGTCCTGCGGCATGAAAGTGTGTCTGGGGTTCAGCCCTGTCCTCCTGCTGAAGACCCCATACACCAAGAGATCAGGAGTCAGGACTTTGCATGCAACTCCCCAGCCAGAGCTGTCTGGGCCAAGGGCACCTTCTACTTGTCTCTACTTGTGTGCACAAAGGTGAAGTCAAGAGAAAGGGCTGGCCAGAACGAGACATAGCAAGAGAGAGCTTCTCTAAACTTGGGTGGTCTGGAGCCAGGCCTCGAGCTCCTCTTCTAAAACACTGACAGGAGACTTGAGTATAATTGTGCAATTGGCCTTGAGCAGGCAATATTTGATTCTTGGGTTGCAAGGGGAGCTGAGTCTAGTTCACGGGCGTTTTTTTTGTTTTGTTTTGTTTTGTTTTGTTTTTGTCCTGAAGGTTGAACCCAGAGGCATTCTACCTCCCAGTTACACCCCCAGCCCTGCTTTATTTTTTTTTTAAATAAGGTCTCACTAAATTGCTGTGGCTGGCCTAGAACCTGTGATCCTTCTGTCTCTATCTCCCAACTAGTGGGATTACAGGCATGCGCCACCAGTGGAGTAAGAATTCTACAACAAAAACAACCCAGCCCAACCTTCTCTTACAGGATGGGATCGGGCTGAGAGGGCTTTCCTTAGGGTGGCAGAACTGTGGCTTAACGTCAAAGCAAGATTCCCCAGCCCCTTCTCTCTCCATGGCGCCATGATGTTTTCTTAGCTCTTAGCACAACTAGAGGAGATTCCCCTCTGAGAACAGAAATGTTTTTCTTCTGAACAACATAAAAGAGAGGGTTATCCAAAACATGCAATTTAAAGGACCCGTTCTTTTAAAATAGAATTTTCCATGATGCCCTGGGTACTCATAGAAGTCCATCTTAGAAACCTCATTCCACTCTTTTCTCAAGAGAGCTGTATCTGAACACACAGACAGACAGACAGACACACACACACACACACAACACACACACACACACACACACACACACCACCACTACTACTACTATTACTACTACTACTATTTTATTGAGAGAATTCAAGGAAGCATCTTTCGGCAAGCTCCTGGGTTCAAGATGAGTGTCTATAGTTTTTGTTCAGGGTAGACTCTTCTCCCTCTAAGAAAAGTCCCCTGCCTGGGGACTTCTTGAGCTACTGGGTGACATTGCTCAGCTCACTCCAACACCATCTTGGCTCCAGCAGGAGCAACAGAGAACAAGAGGAGCCGACAGGAGAATCTTTAAGAGGATATGGAGGGCAGGCTGCACTGAGGCTTAGCAGATCCCGGGAGGTAGTGAAAGAGACTCACACGGCTGGTACCAACTCCCGGCAGGCTCACTTCTGCTCCCTTGGCCTCAGGATCTCTTTTCTTAATCCAATAAAGAGGCACTTGCTTAAGTTTGAAAAGATGCCATAATATTATTTCATCCACAATATCCTGTCCTCAATCATTGGAGTTTGTGAATTTCCTTTTCAAAACTAATTTCTGTCCATTAGGGCTCTTTTGATATTGATCTAGACTCTAGAATGAACTCATTTTTTTGAGCCTCTGAGACATCATTTTCTCTTTTCTCTTCTCTTTCTTCTCAAATAGGCAGTGTCTCAACACTTCCAGTTCCTTCAGCCATTCCTCTTTCTCTCTGCTGCTGCTATACCATTTAGCCACATCTCTGCCTGTGCATAGAATAGCATCTTCTCTGGGCTTTGATCAAATTGGGCTCCATCTTTCCACACCAGAATCCATGCCTGGTGTGCAGAAAATCAGATCCTCGTGCTTTGGAGTGGGTGGGGGTCATTGTGGAGAGGAATATCAATTCTAGGTCAGTTACGGGACAAGGATACAGGAGATAGAGGGCTCTGTGAATCCTAGCATCTTAGAGATAACAATATCCTAGGGATAAGGCTGTTTTGTCTTAGCAGCAAAACTTCCCTCTTTTAATACATGTATCAAGATTCTTTTGGTAGCCTCATTCTCCTGGTTAAGGATGCCCTTCTGAACATATCCCACTGATAACAAAAGGGTAGGCTTTTGTAGGAGACCCATATTGTGATTTTCTGTAGGTGTTGCGCAAGCCTCCATGAACATCAAGAAAACAAAGTTCTCTCAAGTACTTCTTTTTGGGGTATTTGGACATCAGAAAAGTATAAAATAGCCAACAATACTTGACTCTCACTGTAGTACATTTCTGGAAACCACATGGAAAAATCCTAAAACTAATCTTACCCGTGGGATCTGTGTTATAATTGGATGTTGCATTCTTGACCAAAGACTTGGCATCAGATAAATCACAGATACTAAATATGTCATAGAGGCGAAGATTCACAGTTTAAATCAGTAGTTCTCAAACCTAGCTGTGCATTAGAATCGTCAAAAGAGAGTTTTAAAAATACTGATGTTGGAGCCTCACTTGGGACCAGTTAAATCCAAGTTTCTATAGGTAACCAATTTTTATTGTTGTTTATCAAGATCCAGGACCAAAAGAAAGAAATAGTTGTCATTTGTCACTTTTAAAAAAATTAAGAGCCACTTGTAAGTAAGTTAAAAGTTTTTTTTTTTTTTTTTATTCCCCAAGTGAAAATGTAGAGCTCTCTCGTTTGATGAAGAAATCATCTCACCCAGCAGTGAGACGTTGCCTTAATTTTCATTTTCTTCTTTGGTACTGGGGATTGAATCCAGGGGCATTCTACCTTTGAGCTACACCCCAAGATTTTTTTTATTTGGAAACAGGATCTCACTAGATTGCTAGGAATCTCCCTAAGTTGCTGAGGCTAGTCTCAAACCGGAGATCCTCTTGTCTTGGCCTCCTGAGTACTGGAATTATGCCTACGATTGTGCACTGGGCTGAAATGTTGCTGTTTGCATGCTCTGTCCATCCACCAAGTCTGCACTTGGACTTGAGTCCTCAAGGTTCAATGTCCTAAGGCTGATGACTGGCGAGTTAATGAGTATTGGTGAGGATTCCATGTTAAGTATGCGTCTTCATACTGAGGATTTGTTCAGGAGTCTTTGGGAAAGAATAGGCATAGCCCATGTGCTCAAGAAGGGTTGAAGGAGAGAAGAGCTTGGGGATTGTGAAATTAGGCGCCCAGCAATTTAGAAACATGGACACGTTGCCCTTTGCAACAATGGTATTTGTATCTAATAGGATCTCAAGTCCAATTATTTTAAGCATGTGATAATTCGGAGATACATTTTAAGGTTCTTCTCTTCCACTGGAGGAGGAATAGAGTGCTGAAAAGGAGCAGAGGAGCCTCAGCATCCTGCCAAGAGGAAGAAGAAGAGCCAGCCAGTCACTGAGCGACCTGCAGCCCTCAGGCAGCCTCAGCCCCATGAGCGTGAGTGGGCGGAGCCCCGGACCTGCCAATCCAACAGGTGGCTTTCTCTGTCAGATTCTGGTTTTTTGCCTTGAACTGTAAGATTACAGGCAGGGCATTTCACCATGCTACTTTTTTTTCCCTTCTTTTTGCTACTGAGGATTGAACCCAGGGGCATTCTACTTCTGAGCCATGCCCCTAGCCATTTTGATTTTTGGTTTTGAAACAGAGTCTTGTTAAATTGATGAGACCAATCTGGATTCTGGGATCCTGTCTCAGCCTCCCAAGAAGAGCTGGGATTACAGGTGTGTGCCACCATGCCCAGCAGTATTTACTTTATTAAAATTAATAATAATATTATTATTATTTGTGGTACTGCGAATGAAACCCAAGGGCTTTCTACCTCTGAGCTACAGTCTTAGACCTATTTGTATTTTATTTGGAAACAGGGTCTCACTAAATTGCTGAGAGCCTCACTGAGTAGTTGAGGCTGGCTTTGAACCTGCATGATCCTCCTGTCTCAGCCTCCAAAGTAGTGGGATTACAAGCGTGGGCCACCACTCCTGGCTAGTATTTTTGCTTTAAAATAGAAAAATAATGTGTGTGGGGGCCTTAGGTTTGAAGTAATCCTCAGCAATTTAAGAGAAGCTCTCAGACCCTGTTTCCAAATAGAAAATAAAAATCAGGCTGAGGGTGTAGCTCAGAGGTAGAAGGTTCCTGGGTCCAATCTCCAGTACCACAAAAAGAGAGGGGGGGGGAGAAGAAGAGGAAGAAGAAGAAGAAGAAGAAGAAGAAGAAGAAGAAGAAGAAGAAGAGGAGGAGGAGGAGGAGGAGGAGGAGGAGGAGGAGGAGGAGGAGGAGGAGGAGGAGGAGGAGGAGGAGAAAAATTTTTTTTGATTCTCTGTTGACCTAAAAGGATACCTTAAAGACAAACTAAGTTCATTGAAAAGATAGCCGAGTTGTTTTATAAATTTTTCTTGAAAGAGTGACATGTTTATTGAGAACATAGAAAGTACAGATAAATTGTTGCAAAGTATAAGGCTGAAAATAAAACTCACCCATGATTGCACTGATCGTCTGTTTATCATTATCCTAAATATAATGAAACACAAGTGAAGAAGATCATTATCTATGTAGTTATTTTATTCTGCTCTATATATGATATTATATAACAAATATATCTGCATATCTTAAAATATCTTTCAAAATGAAGTATTTCGTGGCTGCACAATACTCGATTTTCTCACAGTGTCATGATTCGTTTGTTCCTTTTGAGGTATACAGCGTGAATATTTAAAATACATGGGAAAGTTAATAACCTAAGAAATTTCGCTTACTATGATTTACGACAGTACATCTTAAAAATATACAGCTAGCAGTTGGAAGCAATCTCAGAAGCCCAGAACATGAAACTTAAAAAAACAATCAAGAGCGATTTTATTCTTAAAGGTCAATCCACTTACAAGGGAAACAGAGAACATGCAATAATTGTCCATAACTACATTCTCATTGACTTTTGTGTGGTGATTTTATCTTTAACACCCCCTACTGGCTTGCCTTATGGTATGAGTGCTATCATTTTCTAAAATAAATAAATTAATTAACTGACTTTATTAGAAATCTGCCACCTTTCCGGTCCAATTCTTTCCCTAAAACAAAACAAAACAAAGCAAGAGGGCAGGAGCAAAGGAAAAGGAAAATAAGTGGTTATTAGTTCCGATAAACCCTTCCCCCAAACACGACCCATCATGTGTGATGATCAGAGGACAGAGAAGCCCAAGAGACTGAGATCACTCCAGATTTACTTCTGAGAACTTTGTAGCTTGCTGCATTCTGTTACACATTTATTCAAGGGCTCTGTGTCTCACCAGGGGCCAGGATAATCACCTAAAGATAAGCCAAGAATGGGTGGACTCAGGAGGACCCAGGGGTTAAGTCAGGGCAGGCACGATGTGTGTTCATCCTTTCTATTGCTTGAGTGCCAGGAAGATCAATTCAGAGTGTGCCTTGAGCTGGCACCTAAGTGGGCCATCATTGGGTGCACTAAAGCACTTTATATTAACTTTCCATCTCAGCTTTCCTTCCACCACAGAGGTCAGCTAATGCTCACGCGTGATGCAAGGAAGCTAGAGCTGGGCTCCCTTCATTCATCCCGATGACATTTATTGATTGTTCCCTCTGCGCCTGGCACTGACCAAGGTGCATGAACAAGAAGGGCCGAGTCCCTGTTCCTACTGAGTTTCCAGTCTAGTGGAAGGGATGCACAATAACAAAGTAAAGGAGTAAATAAGATAGTGTAAGATGGCGACTAGATCGAAGAGGACCGTCAAGCAGGGTGACATGAGAGAGTGCCTCGGGATTGATGGTGAGGGAGGAGCTTTGCTAGGGAGCTCAAGGAGGGGCTGCTTTTGCAGAGGTTTCCAGTAACTGATCTCGAGTCTGTCGCCACCGGTGCTACAGACCGTTCAAATCTTCTCTGCCCCTCTTCTTTGAGCCATGGCTCTCGTGACCTAGTCTTGGCGCCTTTCCTCTGTCCTGGGGAAGGTTTGTGCATCTCTCTCTCATCCCTCCTCTTACAAACCCACTCTCACCATCCTTGGCTTTTGTTCCTATATTTCCATTATGAAAAGGCAAAATGAGGTTAGAAATAAGATTTCCAATAGGAAATTGGAAGTAGGTATTCCTATTTATTTTGTCCACAGTGGACCCCCTCACCCAAGGCTTTACTTTCTTCAGGGGGCTGTACTAGGGTGTTCCACCTCTGAGCCACATTCTCAGCCCTGTTTTATTTTCTCTTTTGAAACAGAGTATCATTAAGTTGCTGAGGCTGGCCTTGAACCTGTGATTCTCCTGTCTCAGCCTCCCAAATACTGAAATTACAGGTGTGCACCACCACACCTGGCTGAAGTTTCACTTTCTAAGATTTCAGTGGCCTGTGGCCAACTATAGTACAAAATTATTAAATGGAAAATAAATGATTCATAAATTTTAAATAACTTTTATTATGGTATATGACATATTTGTGTTGGCTATCTCCTATAATACCTAACTTATGTATATATAGAAAAAAAAATAGTACATGTAAGGTTTGGTACTAACTAGGTTGTAAGCATCCACTGAGGGTCTTGGAAGATATTCCTCTCAGATCAGGGGGACTACAGTATATGTGCTTTTTAATATGGATAACATTTGCATTTTGACACAGCTAACTTGATTGTACTATTTGGGATTCTGCTGAAATTATCTTTTTGCAGAAGAAGAGTATCTCACCACCCACAGCAGCTTCCTCCTTCACTCAGAAGAACAGATTCCCAAAAAGAATGTTCTTGGATGGCAGCTGGAGGTCCAGAGCCAGTGGTGGTCCTCAAGGCGCAGGTGCCTCTCCTTTCAGCCATACTGATGAGTTTTCTGCAGAATTATCAGTTATCTTGAATGCTCTTGGCTGCATAAGTTTGAGAATAATTTTTAATCGCTGGAAAGTTTTTGGAGTTTATAATTTTTTTCTTCCCCTGTCTATAGCTGATCTTCGTATTTTTTGCATTTTGATTCCAATAGCAGATGTGGGTTCCACATGTCAAACTCTGTGTCAGGTGCAACCATTTCCTCTGAAATTTTGTGACAACTTCCTTAGTCTGTGTGAAGAATGGGGAAGGTGAGATTCAGAGGGATTAGGGGCTTGTTTAGAGTTGCAGACAGAGAAAGGAATGCCCTTGGTGCCAGTTCAGCCAGGGGCCCTGAGCTGAGACTGCAGCGCTCTCCTGCCTGTGTGCAGAGAGCACGGAGCTGCGTCTCAAGGGAAGTCATGTAGACTGTCAAGTGCGGGCAGTCTTCCTGGAGAAGATCCCAGTCGCACTGGGGCCTGTCTTAGCCAGCTTTTCATCACTGTGAAAGTCCCCAATTCAAACTGCATGTCCATGCAAAGCAAGTATATGGCAGGACAGGGTGAGGAGCCTGCAGTATGTAGACAGGCTGTGTAGAAAATACCTTGGAGAAAAGTTTTATTGTATGGAGAATAATATAGTTGAATCCTTATCTCGACTCACTTTTAAAAACCTGAAACATATTAATGTTGAAGTGTGAAAGGAGAACTATAAAGCTGACAGAAGAAAAGGAAGGGGGCATGTGTCTGCCTTCAGTGGTAAAGAAACTGTTAAATAAGCCGGCGTGGTAGTGCACACTTGTAATCCCAGCATTCGGGAGGCTGAGACCAGAGGATCGCGGTTCACAGACAGCCTCAGCTACTTACTGAGGCCCTCTGCAACTCAGTGAGACCCGGTTTCAAAATAAATAATAAAAAATAGGGCAGGGGGTGTAGCTTGGAGGTCGAATGCCCCTGGGTTCCATCCCCAGACCTGCACACACACAAAAAAAAAACTGTTAAATAAAGCCCTCCACTGGAGCTGTCAAGAAATAAATGGGTTAATTTCATGATAACCAAAAAAGAAAGACTTGGATTCAAGGAGAAACATCATATCCCAAGGTGGCAGTGGCAGATGACTAGTGGCAGTGTAACAGATGTGTGCAGTGCTAAGACCTTTACAGTATTAACAGCCAGAATGCACAGGGGATTCATGCCAGTCAGCAATAAAAAAAAAAGACAATGGACATGTACAGGTAATTCACATAATCCTAAGAAGAAACAGATATTCAACCTGACCAGCAATCACAGAGGAAAAGGAGAGGCAAAACGATGAAGTCAGGTATTGGATCTACCAGATGCCATGGAGTAGAAGCAGAGACAAAGCTTTTCTATCACTGCTGTGGGTAGGAAGCCACGATGGCCCTTCCAGGGAGCAGCGTAGCAGTGTGGATAGAAATTATGTATGCATGAGCCTATAATTTAACAATCTCTGAGAAACTGTCCATAAGTAGAATCTGTACATTTTTCTTTGTGGGCCTTTTCTCTGGCCATTGTAGAGAACTGTGTGTGTGTGTGTGTGTGTGTGTGTGTGTGTGTGTGTGTATCTATATCTATATCTATATCTATAGATATAGATATTCCATTTATAAGAATGTTCACAAAAATGTTTTTCAGGGTCCGTATGCATGTTAATGTAGATAAGTATCTTCGGTGTGCATGTTTGATAGAATAGTATACAGCAGAGATATTATATAATTAGATTTACATGTAGCACATGGATCTCTCTCAAAAACATAACATTGGATGATTAAAGTGGGAAGTCAATCACAATTTATAGCATGATATTCCATACATATTTCAAAGCATAGACAGTGATGCTTTCTTATGAATGGGATGCATGTTCCAAATGAACACGGGTGAGTTTGATTGGAAGGTCTCAATATGCTAAACTTTGTGCTGGAATGAAGGGCAGTGGGGACTGAACATGAAGGTTAAAGGGGGAAAATACCCAAAGGGGGGCCCAGCACAAAATAAGAAGGATGTGGACTGCACAGAAGGGGAAGGAGCCCATTGGCTTGGGAAGAGCCCCAAGACTTTACAAGGAGGATGTAAATGGATAAAGCAACTGGTACTTACAGGTCACAGGGCATCATCTAGGATTTCAAGAGTGATTCCCACTGAGAATGAAGTTAGACATAATCAAAACGTAAAGAGAACCTTGCACGTGACATGTCTGTATTTCATTGATATTTTATGTACCTTTCCCCCCCCATAGATCTGTTTTCTAAAACAGAGATTGAAAAGACAGGGGTAGTAAAGATATATCCTTGTCTTCTCATATAATAAAGATATGCTCAGCCGGGCGTGGTGGCGCACGCTTGTAATCCCCGTGCTTGGGAGGCTGAGACAGGAGGATCGCGCAGGTTCGAAGCCAGCCTCAGCTACTTAGTGAGGCTCTCAGCGACTTAGTGAGACCCTGTTTCCAAATAAAATATGAAATGGGTCTGGGAGGATAGCCCAGAAGTAGAAAGCCTCTGGGTTCCACCCCCAGTACCACCAGAAAAATAAAAAATAAAAAATAAAGATATGCTCATATGCTGATTATAAGCAAAAATATAGAGTTTCATAGGTCTCTGACATTAGTTTGATTATTTTAAAGTTTTATTTACTTATATGCTATCAGGGATTGAACCCAGGGCCTTGCACACGCTAGGCAAGAGCTCTACCACTGAACTATACCAACAGCCCTTTTTATTTTATTTTGAGATAGTCTTGCTAAATTGCTTATGCTGACCTGGAGCTTGCAATCCTCCTGCCTCAGCCTCCAGAGTAGCTGGGATTACAGGTGTGTACCACTGTGCCCAGATAGTTTTATTTTTGAGATATTTATTTTCAACAAATATGCATGTATCATTATTGAGTATTTATACTGCTTATGGAAAAGTATTAATTAATTTCAACTCAGAAAAGACAACAAATGAAACAAACAAACAAAGCCGGGCTTGGTTGCACACACTTGTAATCCCAGCATTTGGGAGGCCGAGACAGCAGGATCACAGTTTGCAGACAGCCTCAGCTACTTAGTGAGGCCCTTTGCAACTCAGTGAGACTCTGTATCAAAATAAAGAATAAAAAAATAGGGCTGAGGGGTGTAGCTGGGAATGCCCCTGGGCATTTTATGGTACTGGGTTCCATCTCCAGTACCATAAAAAAAAAAAGGAACGGTAGAAAAAATCCACATTTTAGGATATTTTGACACCCCAAAGCAGCTTTCCAGGAAGGTAAATAGAGATGACAGAATTGAAATAAAGTATTCCTTTCAGAGATGACAATATTGGATCTAAACTGACAAGATAAAATTCAACAGGGATAAATATTAGTTCCAGCAGTTAGGTTCAGTAAAATCAATTGTCCAATAGAGAATGAGAGAAACTGTCTTCACAATAGGCAATGTGAGGAGGATCTGGGGTATTGAGTTGGGGTATTAATTTGAGTCAATGGTGTAATGTGTCTGCTGAAACAGTGAGCCCAGCATTCCAGCTACCTTTGCAGAAAGGCAAGTGCAAGCTTGACTCAGCAACCCACTTATTGTACCCTGTGCTGGTTGGATGCCATCTGGATGCTTATACCCAATGATACATGTCAAATCTTTTTCAAAATTAATTGGCTTGTTATAAAATAATATATATTGAACAAAGACATATGTATGGCCAATAAGCACATGACAAAGTGCTCGGTATTATTAGTCATCAGTTAAATGCTGCTGCACACTAACTAGAAAAAGACAGAAAGAATGTGAAGAGCCGGGCATGATGGCGCACGCTTGTAATCCCAGCAGTCGGGAGGCTGAGACTGCAGGGTCGCAGTTTGCCAACAGCCTCGGCTACTTAGTGAGGCCCTCTGCAACTCAGTGAGACCCTATTTTAAAAATAAAAAGACTAGCCGGGCGTGGTGGCGCACACATGTAATACCCGCGCTTGGGAGGCAGAGACAGGAGGATCATGCAGGTTCGAAGCCAGCCTCACTGGCTTAAGAGACCTTGTTTCTAAATAAAAAAAATATATAAAATAGGTCAGGGAGTGTAGCCCAGAGGTAGAAGGGTTTCCAGGAACCCCAATACCACCAAGTAAACAAACAAACAAACAATCAAATAAATAAATAAAATAAAAAGACTAAAAAATAGGGCTGGGGGTGTAGCTCAAAGGTAGCATGCCCCTGGGTTCCATCTCCAGTACTGAAAAAAGAAATGAATGTGAAGAAAAATAGAAACATTGGTATATTGCTGTTGGAAATGTAAATGGGCTGCCCCTTTGGGAAAACAATCTGGCAGTTTCTTAAAAAGTTTAATACAAGCTTGGCGTGGTGGTGCATGCTTGTAATCCCAGCATTTGGGAAGCTGAAACAGGAGGATTGCAGTTCGCAGACAGCATCAGCTACTTAGTGAAGAGGCCCTTTGCAATTTAGTGAGATCCTGTTTAAAATAAAGAAAAAAAAAAATCGAGCTGAGGGTGTAGCTGAGAGGTAGAATGCCTTTGGGTTCCATCCCCAGTACTGAAAAAAAAAGTTCAATACAAACTGGAACTCACACCTGTAATCCTAGTTCTTGGGAGGCTGAGACAGGAAGATGGAAGGTCCAGGACAGTCTCATCAACTTGGTGAGAACCTGGGCCAAAATAAATAATGGCTGAAGGTGTAGCTCAGAGGTAGAACACCCCCAGGTTCAGTCCCCAGCACCATACACACAAAACAAGTTCAGTACAGACTTACAGACTTAACCTATGACTAAATCATTCTACTTCTAAAACTTCTAAGGATGAATAGTATTCTATCATGTGTATATACCACAGTTTCTTTATCAAGTTGATGGCACTTGGGTTATGAATAACGCTGCTCTGAACATGGGTATAGAAATCTCTCTTCCAAACCTACTTTTAATTCTTTTAAGCATGTACCCAGAAATGAAATTGCTGGATCATAGAGAAATTTAATTTTTTAGAGGAGCTGCCATATTATTTCAAACAGTGCTCTACCATTTTATATTCCCATGAATAAGGCACACGGTATGCATTCCCCACATCCTCACCAACACTTGCATTTTTAGGTTGTTGCTCTTTTGTTTTTTTAATAGTTGCCATCATAATGAGTGTAAGACTTGTCTCCTAGTAGTTTTAATTTACATTTCTCTCTTCTCCCCCCCGCCCTTTCTTGGCAGTACTGGGGACTGGGGATGGAACCCAGGAGCATTCTACCTCCGAACTATACCCCTAGCCCTATTTTTTATTCTTTATTTTTTTGAAACAGGGTCTTACTAAATAGCTGAGGCTGTCTACGAACTGTGATCCTTCTGTCTCAGCTTCTCAAATGCTGGGACTACAAGTGTGCACCACCACACCCGGCTCTACATTTTTCTAATGACTAGTGATGTTGAGCATTTATTTCATGTATTTATTGCCTATTAATATATCTTCTTTGAAGAAATGTCTTTTGCCCTTTATTTCATGATTCTGGAGATTGAACCCAGGGACATTCTATCACTGAGCTCCACTCACAGCCCTCTTTATTTTATTTATTTATTTATCTATTTATTTAGTTACTTATTTATTTTATTTTGTGTTACTGGGGGGTGGAACCCAGAGGCTTCCTACCTCCGGGCTATACTCCCAGATCTATTTTATATTTTTTTCGGAAAGAGGGTCTCACTAAGTTGCTGAGAGCCTCACTAAATAGCTGAGGCTGGCTTAGAACCTGCGAGATCCTCCTCTCAGCCTCCCAAGTGCAAGGAATACAAGTGTGTGCCACCACACCCAGCTCACAGCCCTCTTTATTTTTTGAGTCAGGGTCTCACTAAGTTGCTGAGGACGTCTCAGCCTCCCAAGTACAAGATTATAGGTTTGTGTTACCACGCCTGGCTTTTGCTATTTATTTATTTATTTATTTGTTTATTTATTTATTTATTTATTTTTGGTGGTACTGGGGGTAGAACCTAGAGGCTTCCTACCTCCAGGCTATACTCCCAGACCTATTTTATATTTTATTTGGAAGCAGGGGCTCACTAAGTTGCTGAGAGCCTCAGTAAGTAGCTGAGGCTGGCTTCACATCTGTGCAATCCTCCTGTCTCAGCCTCCCAAGTGTGGGAATTATAAGCATGCGCCAGCATGCCTGACTTTAATTGTTTTTTTTAATTGTTGTTGTTGAATTTTAGGAGTTCTATAGATACTAATTTCTTATTCATTATATACTTCATATATATTTTTTTTATTCCTTTGGTTGCTTTTTCACTTCACTGATAATATCCTTAGATGTATAATTTTTACACATTTTTATGAAACCTGTTTTTTTATTTTTTCTATTGATTATGCCTTTGAAATCATATTCAAGAAATCATTGTCAAATCCAGTTTGTAGAGTTGTCGATCCATGTCTTTTCTAAGAGTTTTAGAATTTTAGGACTTAAATTTAGCCCTTGAATTCATCAAGTTAATTTTCATATACCGAGTAGGCAGGGTCAATTTTATTCTTTTGTGGGTGAATATAGTTTTCTTAGGTTGTTAAATTTTGTCTAGTACACTTTCTGCTCAGTTGAGATCATCTGTGTGTTCCCTCCTTCACTCCATCCTGTCATTGTAGTATATCACATTGGTTGATTTTGATACACTGAACCATTCTTGCATTTCAGACATAAATCGTACGTGGTCATGGCGTATAATATGCTTTAAAAGAGCATATTATAATCCTTTTTTTTTTTTCGCCGGGTGTGGTGGCGCACGCTTGTAATCCCCACGCTTGGAAGGCAGAGACAGGAGGATGGCGCAGGTTCGAAGCCAGCCGCACACGCTGGCTTAGGAGACCCTGTTTCCAAATAAAAATGTAAAAATAGATCTGGGAGTGTAGCCCGGAGGTAGAAGGGCTTCCAGGAACCCCAGTACTACCAAAATAATAATAATAATAATAATAATAATAATAATAATCCTTTTTATTTCTGTATAACTGCAAATGTCCTTATTTTCATTTTGGTTTTCATAAGTTTTAGTCTTTTTTCTTGATCCATCTAGTTCAAGGTTGTTAATTTTGTTGATAATTTCAAAGAAACAATTTTAATTTTCTTTGTTATCCTAGACTCTATTTTGTTTTTCTCTGCTCTAATCTTAATTTGCTCCATTTCCTGTCATCTCTCAGATTTAGCTAACTTGTTTAGCTCCTTGAACTGTAAAGGTTTGTTTGAGGTCTATTTATTTATTTATTTATTTATTTATTTATTTTATTTTTTGGTGGTACTGGGGTTCCTGGAAGCCCTTCTACCTCCGGGCTACACTCCCAGACCTATGTTTACATTTTTATTTGGAAACAGGGTCTCCTAAGCCAGCGCGCGCGGCTGGCTTCGAACCTGCGCGATCCTCCTGTCTCTGCCTCCCAAGCCCGGGGATTACAAGCGTGCGCCACCACGCCCGGCGGGGTCTATTTAAATGTAAGCATCTATAACTATAAATCTCTCCTGTGCACTGCTTTTCCTCTGGAACCATAAGTTTTGGTATGATATAGTTTCAGTTTGATTCATGTCTCATTGTCTTCTAATTTTCTTTGTGATTAAAGAGGAACATTTTATGATGAAGAAGAGCAAATTCATCAGGAAGATACTACAATCATATCCATATATGCACCTAACAACAGAGCCCCGAATGCAAGGAACAAAAACTGACAGAATTGAAAGTAAAAATGGACAACTGAATACTAATAACTGAAACTATAGTACTCCGCTTTCAAAAATGGGTAGGAAAGAATGGGTAAAACGAGTAGACAGAAGATTAATAGGAAATACACAACCTAAAGTTATAAATCAGACTGAAGAGACTGCCATAGGACACTTAACCCATAAGTGTAAAAATCTCCTTCTCGTCTCCTTTTCCTCCTCTTCCTCTTCCTCCTCTTCTGCCTCCTCCTCCTCCTTTTTCTTCTCTGTCTTCTCCTCCTCCTCCTCCACCTTCTCTTCCTCCTCCTCCTCCTCCTCCTCCTCCTCCACCTTCTCTTCCTCCTCCTCCTCCTGCTCTTCCTCCACCTCCTCCTCCTCCTCCTCCTCCTCCTCCTCCTCCTTCTGGCACTGGGTATTGAGCTCAGGGGCATTCTACCTCTGAGCCACACCCCCAATTCTATTTTATTTTTATTTAGAAACAGGATCTCACTAGGTTTGCTGAGAGTCTCACTACTTGCTGAGGCTATCCTTGAACCTGTGATCATCCTGTCTCAGCTTTCCAAGTACTGAGATTACAAGTGTGCACCACCACGCCTGGCTCACTTTCTTCTTAAATGCATGGAAAGCATTCTCCAGAATAGAACCATTATACAAGCCTCAATACACTGAAAAAGACTGAAATTTTACTAAATATGTTTTCCAACAAAATGGAATAAAACTAGAGATCCAGAGCAAGTTTTCTGTAGTTAAATAAGTAAGTACTCAAGTAGAAGTTGCTAATAATCTATTAAGAATGTCGGTCCTAGCTGGGCATGGTGGCTCATATGCCTGTGATCCCAGCCACTCAGGAGGCTGGGGCAGGAGGATCACAAATTTGAGGCCAGTCTGGACAATTTATCAAGACCCTCTCTCAAAATAAAATAAAGAAGGCTTGGGGTGTAGTTCAGTGGCAGAGTATTTTCCTAGGAGATGTGAGGTCCTGGTTTCAATTTCCAATATTGCAAAAAAGAAATAAAACAGAAAGAAAAAGAAAGAAAAGAATGAAAGAGAAAGAGAAAGAAAAATAAAAATAGTTTTTTTGCGATGCACATAGTCTTGACATGGCTGTATACAGTCAAAGAAAGAATGGTCAGGATCACTACAATCTCTCCCAGGGTTATAGAATCTCAATCTCACAGGAAAATTCTGGAAGATTTTTTAGACTATGCCTCAGAGTTACTCTGACTGAAGGACAGGAGGCTGGGTTATTTGCATAGTAACTCTCTATCCATCACTCAGTCATACTGCTTCCATGACATGAACTTTCTGAAAATTCCTGTTTGTTATGTGTATAGGTGAAGCCTACTCCTCAAGCCGGAGAAAGGCAGGAAGTTGCAGGTGTTTACATAGGAACCTTGGGATAGTGAATGTCAGGATCCAGGATCTGCTATGACATCCCAGTCTTTAGCTGTATTAATCAGCTTTGTGTTACTACAGTGAAATACTTGAGGAAGTTAACTTATTAATATAAGTTTATTTAGCTCACAATTTTAGGGTTCAAAGCCCCAATGGCAGAGTACAGATTTACTGTATTACCTTTCCTTGTGGATGTCATGGGGGCCTAGAGCAAGCAGGTCATCACAGCTTGAACCAGAAGTAGAGAAAGAGAGAAGACTTTGGGTGCCAAGCGTGCATTTAACATATGGATCCTTGGGGGACATCACTGAACAATTAAACTATACCCAAAGCATGGCACTGGCTGTCGTCCAGTTCTCTGTTCTAGGCATTAGTTCTGAAAAGTCACTAGATTTATTCAATTGTATCTTTTTAATCCCACAATTATTTACTTACTAAAGATGAAGGATCAGGCTCTGAATCGAGAGACGAAGCTCTCCTGTGAAGTAAAGCAGGCTTGGTGTCTGCCTTTTACTTTCCAAAGGCATCTCAAATCAACCCGCACAGCAATGGACTCATTGCCTCCTCCTCTAGCCTCTTTTCTTTCTTTTATTCTTTTCCCCTCTCTCTTCAGTGCTGGGGATTGAAGGCAGGGCCTCACTAGGCAAGCACGCTACCTCTGAACTATATCCCCAGCCCTCTTGACTTTAACCCTCTATCCAGTCCTGCACCAGTGCGGTCTCCTTTCTCTGGACTTCTCTTCACATGCTGTGCTTTAAAAATGTATTATTTATATTTAAATGAGAATAGAACTAAGCAAAGAAGGGTTTGCGAGGGCTTCCTTAATGGCTGCCAAGCTGAGTTTCTATGGTTCAGTGACTGTAGCCATCAAATTGGTTTTTCTCTCCATGTAGGCCGAAAGCCTTTGAGAGCAGGCACTGCAACTCATGTCTTTCCTGCCCCATGCCTCCGAGCATGTGGCTGGGTACCAATGTCTCCATCATGCTTGGGTGCTGTGTGCTGATCTGCTCTCAGGAAGGCCACATAGCCATTAGGCACTGTGGACCCAGTATCTGGGGCCAAAAATACTTTCTGAAGCCCATGAAGATATATTAACCTCTTAAAATTAGGAGAAAATGACATAATATTAAAAATTAACACATTGATATTAATGAATCTAACATTAATTATGTTTGTTATTATATTAGCAATATCACAAAATACAATTTTTAATATTTTCTCTTTCTGTTTCTGGAAAATGGGACCCATGAAGGTAAACGTGTCTAGGGCCCATGGAAGTGATTATACAACCCAGGCTCTCAGTTTAGTATCCCCTTTTTACAAGGAAGTTTGTATCTTCTGGACTTTACAGGGGGCTCCACTATAGCTACACCCTCTCATTTATGCTTGAAGAGCTCAGAAAACTATATATTCTCTGCCTTGTCCTGCTTCTCTTTAAGACTCTAGGACAAGAATAGCCCCAAGGCCTTTTAGACTGGTTGAACTGAAGATAAGTTTAAATTTAAGAAGCTCTAACTTCAAACATGGGAGATAAGATGAAAAAAGAAATCCAGGCAGCCTGCTTTAATTCTATCCCAATCAAACTTTTATTTCAAAGAACTATTTAAAGGAGCTGACATATGTGAAAAACAAAACTCCTTTTTTAAACCTTTAGCGATATGACAAAGAGCCTGAAATGCGACCCCCTTCCTGTGCAGCGCTACCTCCCCTGTGAGCACCGCGGGATGGGTCATGCAGGGAGGAGAGCTCTGTTTCGCCTGACTCGGGGCCATCTGTGGCCCAAATTGTGTGCTGCCTGGACTCCCTGCAAGTTGTAGGCTGCAAAGCCTCAGCAAGCTGCCCAGCAAATCAGGTTAAGATGAACAAAGACAGCCTTGGAGGGGGGTGTCTCCGAAGGGCACTGCAGGCTAAGAGATGTGCATAATGTGGCTGGGAGAGATAGGGTACAGCAGGTTGGGGAGGCAGTGAGGTGTTGCTAGGCAACCAGTCCCGGTGCCTTTGTAAATGTGGATGTATTTTGTTTGAAGCAGCAGCTGGCAGCCAGCACCTTCTCTCCCTCCTCCTCCCACCTTGCCCAGAACACAGACCTGGGCTATCGCTGTGAGGTCCTGGGAGAATAGAGCACAGAACCTGGTTAGAGCCACAGAGAAAAATCATGTGCGTGGGGAGGCAAGTGATTTTCCAGGATAGTATAGATATGGTCAAAATTGAACATTTATACCTACTAACCAAGATCTTAAGCAAGTTTATTTAATTTCTCTGACATTCAAGTTCCCTGGTGGTGAAATTGGAGACATAAGCCTTTGACCAGAATATTGTGGAGATTGGAGAACATGTATGCAGAGGGCTCAGTCCATACCGGAACTTAGAAGATGCTCCGGTGACCAGTGGCAGAGTGGAAAGAGAATGGGCTCTGGCTCCTCATCTCAGTTTTGCCACTGAGCTGTGTGACCCCAGGCACGTTCCTTAAGCTTCTAGTGACTTCATGATCTTTTCATCTAAAAAAATGGGAGAATAATAGTACTTATCAGAGTCATTTTTTCCCCTTTTTTTTCGGTGGTACTGGGGGTAGAACCCAGAGGCTTTCTACCTCCGGGCTATACTCCAAGCCCTGTTTTATATTTTATTTGGAAACAGGGTCTCACTAAGTTGCTGAGAGCCTCACTCAGTAGCTGAGGCTGGCTTTGAACCTGTGTGATCCTCCTGTCTCAGCCTCCCAAGCGCTGGCATTACAAGCGTGCGCCACCACACCTGGCTTCTTATGAAAGTTATTTTGAAGATTAAAAGCACTGTGCGATGTGCTTAGAATAGTGCCCAGCACATAGTAAATACTCAGTATATGCTGATGGTCCCTTTGAAAGGCCACATGTAGCGTGTCTGAGTGCCTCTGTAGTGGAGGTCAGGGACGCCAGCTTTTACATATTGATCTTTTATAGGTTTTCAATTTTGACCTACAAAAAGAAGAGGTTGAGATTTTGGTGCTGTGTTTGTTGAACAATGATTTTGGTAAAATCTGGGTTTGCCAATGAACTATATGACCTTGGACAAGTTATTTAAACTCTTTGAGCTATAAGAGACGTGTATACATGGGTGTAAGAAGAGCACCTAATTAGTGCAAGTGGTAATCCTGCTCAAGGTCTCACTAGGTTGAAACCACATGGCTGGCTGGGGCTGCAGGTCATGTGTAGCTCAGGGTCTTCTTCCAAGTTCATTCTTGAGACTGGCAGATTCGTTCTGCGTCCTTGCAGTTCATTAGCTAGACATTCTTCTCAGCTCTGAGGCATTTGCCTTCCTTAGCATGTGACTTCCTCCATCTTCAAGCCAGCAGTGGTGCTCAGAGTCTCTCTCTCATGCTCTGTACCTCTGACTTCTTTGCCACCAGTCCAAGAAAACTCTCTCCTTTTAAAGAGTTCATGTGATTGGATCAGACCCATCCAGATAATCTTCTTAAGATCAACTGCTCTGAAACCTTAATTACTTTGACAAAATCCCTTCACAGAAGTACTAGTGATAACCAGGGAAGGATGGCAGAGTCATCTATAATCTCAGTGCTTGGGAGGCTGAGACAGGAGCATCACAGGTACAAGATCAGCCTCTGCAACCTAGCAAGACTCTTAGCAACTTAGCAAGACTGTTTCCAAACAAAAAAATAAAAAGGGCTGGGGTGCAGCTTGGAGGTAGAATGTCTTCTCTAGGTTCACTCCCCAGTAGTGTAAACACACACACACACACACACACACACACACACACACACACACACACCTGGAAGAAGATATATGTACACCCAGGCCAAGAATCTTGGAGGGCTGTCTGAGAATTCTGTTTACCCCTTAATCCATTCAGATTGCTATAACAAAATGACTTAGGTTGGCCTTTTTTTTTTTTTTTCTGTACTGGGAATTGAACCTATGGGCATTCTAACTCTGAGCTACACTCCCAGCCCTATTTTTTATTCTTAATTTTGAAACAACAGTGTCTCACTGAGTTGCAAAGGGCCTCACTAAGTAGCTGAGGCTGTCTGCGAACCTCATTCCTCCTGTCTCAGCCTCCCAAATGCTGGGATTACAAGTGTGTGCCACCACACCCATCTAGGTTGGCTAATTTGTAAGCAACAGATATTTATTCCTCATGGCTTTGGAGGCTAGAAAACCCTTGATCAAGGTGGCCCCAGATTCCGTGTCTCGTCAGGCCTCGCTCTCTCCTGCATAGAGGATTTCTTCTTGCTGAGTCTCCTCTAGGCAGAAGGAATGGATGAGCTCCTTCAGCCCTCCTTTATAAGGGCACTAATTCCATCTATAAGGGCAGAGCCCTCAGGATCTAATCACCACCAAAGGCCCCATCGCTTAATACTAATACACTAAGGATTAGGTTTCAACAAATAAATTTTGGGGGGCAAGGGACACAGATATTCAGAACGTGGCACTCCATCCTCCAGATTCTAACCCTCGGGGTCTATGTCCCAAGTATCCTTGCGTTTCTGAGTTCTAAAAGTTCTACATTTTTCCCCCCAATAAATATTGCTTAAATGAATTAAAACAAAAAACAAACTCATTTTCTTTTTGTATAGAATCACTAGGCTGGCCATTAGGGGGTGTTCTAAATAGAGAACAGTTTAATCCTGGAGTTAGAAGGTACATGAAGGTCGCAGAGGAATCTCCCAGTCATTCTGGGAATTTGCCCATTTCGTCTGGTCTTCATTGGAGCAGATCTCCCTGGTTCTAAGAACTGTATTATTCACAATGCAGATCACCTTTTTTTCTTTTTTGCATTACCTTTTGGGCAGACGTGGCAGACTGCTGACTCATATTAAATTTGTGGTTCGCAAGGAGCTTTTCTGCATTAAGCGGTGTTGGATCGGGTCTGCCGTATTTTGTGCTCAGGCGAGGTTTATGCAGTTTCCAGCTCACGTTCGGGCTTCTCACCTATCATCTCGGCTGTTGTAGACCTTCAGATATTCCAATTTTATTATTCAGCTTATTTGCTCTCCTAACTATATAATACTCTACACTATAATAAGCACATTTTCTTTATCTTTGTCTAAACAGCTCATAAACGTGTCGAATGAGGCCGGGCCAAATGGAAAGCCCTGAGGCCTGCGACTTGTTTCAACAATGTTTTAATCAACAGTCTGCACGAAGATTTCTCAACCTGTGATCAGTCAGCTCTCACTTTTATTTCTCCATATTTCTACAAGCATATTATGAAAGACTTAATGAAATGTTTGGCTGAACCTGAGCCACACAGTATAATACCATTCAATTATACTTTCAGGCATACAATGCTTATCTTTTGCAATCAGGGACATTCGCATGGCAGGAAATTTTCTTCCAAATTTCCAGGTAGGCTCTGCCTTGGAGTACTTCATATTGTTTCAGTGCAGAGACATAGATATCCTTTAACCTCCAGATTTTATCGATTGCCTTCTGATTTTTTTTTTTTTTCCAGTAGCAGATGATTGTAGAAGCTCTAATTGTGATCTGCAAGCTGGCAAGCATTTCCACCTCTTGTTTTCATGGCTGATGGGAATTTCCACTTGGGAGAGGCTATGGCTGTCCTGACTTGGGAGGATTAAAATTTGAGCTGGGTTTTAAGATGGGCATGGTGGCACATGCCTGTAAACACAGTACTTGGGAGGCTGAGACAGGAGGATCACAGGCTCTAGGCCAGTCTCAGCGATTTAATGAGGCCTTCGAAAATTTAGCAAGATCTTGTTTCAAAATAAAAAATAAACCTGGGCGTGGTGGTGCCTGCTTGTGATCCCAGTAACTGAGAGGCTGAGAGGGATTAGAGGTTCTGTGGCCAGCCTCAGCTACTTAGTGAGACTCTCTGCAATTTAGTGAGACTCTGTTTCAAAATAAAGAATTAAAAAATAGAACTGGGGAGGTAACTGGAAGGTGGAATGCCCCTGGGGTCAATCTCCAGAAGTGAAAGAAAAAAATAATAATAAAATAAAAGAGGGCTGGAGGTGAAGCTCAGTATTAGAATGCTCCTGGACTCAATCTCCAGTATCAAAAATAAATAAATATATAGGTAAGCGTGGTGGCGCACGCTTGCAATCCCCACGCTTAGGAGGCGGAGACAGGAGGATCGTGCAGGTTCGAAGCCAGCCGCGCTGGCTTAAGAGACCCTGTTTCCAAATAAAAATATAAAATAGGTGTGGGAATGTAGCCCGGAGGTAGACGGGCTTCCGGGAACCCCAGTATCACCAAAAATAAATAAATAAATAAATAAATAAATAAATAAATAAATAAATCTTGTTTAAACTTGAGCTGCAGGACAAAAGCAAAGGAATACCCCATTGTTGGGAAGGGGTTCTAACTGCCTGGCTCTGCCCTGTTTTCCTCTTTGACCTTTCCTTTACACTTGCAGTTTCCCCAGCTTGCCTTAATCATCACACGGTAGAAGAATTTAAATTCCATTGTTCACAGGACGAGACCGGGGGCTCCATGTGCTGGAGTTTATTAGTTCATAAACTTTTCTTTGGATGCGAATGAATCTCTAAATGGACAAGGGAGGCTATAAGGATTGAATTTACTTGACAAATTTTTAGAAAGTTTGTGTACTCAAAAGGAGAGAAGAGAAGAGAGTGGAAACAATTCTAGCTGGTAGTGTCTTCAAAATGGCCCTTGATGCTCCCTGTCTCCTGGTACCCACGCTCTTGCAGGTTCCCCTTCCCTCCTCTATTGTACCAAGGTCTGTCTGTGTGACCAGCAGATCAGAGCAGAGGTGCATGTCATTTCCAAGATTAAAATATCAAAGTCTTTGCAGTTCCAAGCTATACCTCCAGACCAATTTTATTTCTTATTTGGAAACAGGGTCTCACTCAGTTGCTATGAGTCTCGCTAAATTGCTGGGGATGTCCTCAAGCCTCTGATCCTCCCGTCTCAGCCTCACAAGTACTAGGATTATGAGCATGTGCCACCATACCCAGCTCACTCCCTCTCTTTTGACCAGTCACTCTAGGGGAAAGAAGCTGCCCTGGGAGCATCATTAGAGAGGCCGGCGTGGTGAGGAACTAGGGCTTCTGCCCACTAACAAGCAAGAGACCTTTCTCACAGCTATTTGAGTGACTTATATGTGTGTCTTCAGATGATTATTAGCCCTGGCAAATATGTTTTTTTGTGTGTGAGATATTGGGGATGGAGCCCAGGGGTAATATACCTCTGAGCTATACCCCCAGCCCTATTTTATTTTATTTTAACTTTTAGAAACAGGGGCTCACTAAGTGTGGAGGGCCTCACTAAACTGCTGAGGCTGGCCTTAAACCTGTGACCCTCCTGTCTCAGACTCCCAAGTTTGGAATCACAGCATGTGCTAGTATACTCAGCCATCTTACTGATTTCTGATAAAAAATTCACAGTCATTTGAATTGTGCTCCCATATGCATCTTTCTGGATACTTTCAAAAGTTTTCTTCATCTTAGTTTTCAGAAGTGGATTATGATGTATCTAGACAGGACTTTTTTGGGTTTTTCCTATTTGGAGTTCACTAAGCTTCTTAAATCTGTGGACTTACATTTTTGGCCAAATTTGGAAGGTTGTTAGTCATTTTTTTCCAATGCTTTTTTCTGCTCTGCATTATTTTTCTTCCTTTTCTGGGACTCTAATGACACAAAAATCAGAGATTTGGTATCGTCTCACTGATCCCTGAAGATCCCCCCGCCTCTTCTCTCTCTGGATAATTTCTATTGATCTTTCCACTAAGTGAAAAAAGTTTAGTTTATAAAATGAAATAAAAATAAAAAAGAGGCATCAATAAACTTCCCTGTACAATATATAAAAATGCCCATCTCTAAGCCTGGCGTGGTGGCACATACTTCTAATCCCAGCATTTGGGAGGCTGAGATGGGAGGATCGCGGTTCATGGACAGCCTCAGCTACTTAGTGGGGCCCTTTTGTAACTTAGTGAGACCCTGTTTCAAAATAAAGAATAAAAAAATAAGGGCTTAGGGTGTAGTTCAGAGGTAGAATGCCCCTGGGTTCCATCCCCAGTACCACACACACAAACATACTCAGCTGGGCATGGTGGTACATGCTTGTAATCCCAGTACCTGGGAGGCTGAGACAGGAGAATCACAGGTACATAGCCAACCTCAGCAACTTAGTGATGCTCTCTGCAGTTTAGCAAGACCCTATTTCAAAATAAAAAGTAAAATAAGGCTGGGATGTAGTCCAGAATAGAATGATGATAGGTTCAATCCCCAGTATCTCTCTCTATCTCTCTTTCACACACACACACACACACACACCCCAAAACACCTTACACTTCTTTATAATTTCTATTTTTCTGCTAAGACTCTCTACCTTTCAATTTATTTCAAGAATATTCTCCCTTTCTGCATCACCTTAACACAGACATGGGTTATCTATTTTCATGTGAGTTGAGATTTAACGATTCTTCATATAGTGAGGGTTCCAGGCCAAATACAGTCTTCCTTAAAACTGCCTATATCTTAATTCCCGGCAGCTGTGATCATATTATATTACAAGTTAAAAAGGAATTAAGGTTACAAATACAATCAAAGCTGCTTGTTGGTTGACCTTGAGATGCGGAGCGCAAACTAGATTACTCAGGTGGGCAAAGATAATCACTAGCATCCTTCCGAGCAGAGAACATTTCTTGGCTGTGGTCAGAAAGGGCTATGATCCTAGAAGAAGGGGCAGAGATGTTATGTTGCTGGCTCTGACGATGGAGGAAGGGATTCATAAGACAAGGAATGTAGGTGGCTCTGGTACTAGAAAGGCAAAGAAACAGATTCTCCCCTAGACCTTCCAGAAAGAATCAACACAGTCAGCATCCAGGCTCTGCCTAGTGAGGCTGCTTCTTGACTTTGAACATATGGAATGTTAAGATAAAATTTATGTGCTTTTCAGGCCCTAAGTATGTGGTCTTTGGTTCTAGCAGCAATAGAAAACTAAGCTATCAAGTAATCTTGGATTTTATATTTTGAATGTTATATGATGAGACTGGGTTTTGTGTATGTGAGCGCCCATAGTTATGCTTTAATAAGCACTCAACCCAGAAAGATTCAGGTTGAAAATCCCGCCAGCATTCTGAGGGCTGCAGTTTTAATATCAGTTTTATTTTCCCAGCTGTTACAGCTACTCGGATCTTTCCCCTGTGTGTGCCCCTGGTGGCCAGTCTGGGGCCGAGGGGGTGGTCTTTCCTCTGTTCATCTCTCACAGGCTCTGGTGTGGGGACCTCGGCTGGGGAGCAGGCGTACACAGCATGGATTTGGGAGCAGGGGTCTGTGTTTGGGCCCCTCTCTCGAGCTCCAGCCCTTTGTGCTCTCCTTATCACTTGCCAGTCTTTGTGGCTCCCCTTCCCTTCTCTGCCAGGAAGCCGGGGGCTGTTTACCCCACAGTGGGGCACATTTCCTGTGAATGTGGACACGTGGGGCTGAGTGGCAGAAGAGAGAGAGAAAAAAGAACAGGTGCTGCCTCCCTTCTCCTGGCCCCGCAGCTCCGCCAATCAGAACGGAGGTGGCCTCCCTCTAGCAGGGTCCCTGCCACTGCTGCCAGGGCCACAGGGCTGCCTGGGGCTAGGTGTGAAGAAACGGAGAAAAGAAAGTAAAAGCCAGGTGTGGTGGCACACGCCTGTAATCCCAGTAACTTGAGAGGCTGAAGTAGGAGGATCCCCGGTTTGAGGCTAGCCTGAGCAACTTAGTGAGGCCCTCTGCAATTTAGCAAGATACTGCTGCAAAATAAAAACCAAGCTGGGCGTGGTGGTGCATGCCTATAATCCCAGTACTTGGGAGGCGGAGACAGGAGGATCGCACAGGTTCAAAGCCAGCCTCAGCAACTTGGTGAGGCTCTCAGGAACTTAGTGAGACCCTGTTTTCAAATAAAGTATAAAATAAGCCGGGCGTGGTGACTCACGCTTGTAATCCCTATGCTTGAGAGGCGGAGACAGAAGGATCCTGCAGATTCCAAGCCAGCTGTGCTGGTTTGAGACCCTGTTTCCAAATAAAAATATAAAATAGGTCTGGGAGTATAGCCCAGAGGTGGAAGGGCTTCCAGGAACCCCAGTGCCACAAAAAAAAAAAAAAAAAAAAAAAAAAAAAAAAAATATATATATATATATATATATATATATATATATATATATATATTAGATCTGAGACTGTAGCCTGGAGGTAGACAGTCCCTGGATTCCATCCTCAGTACCACACACACAAAAAAATTAAATAAAAAATTAAATTAAAGAAATAAATAAAAAATAAAAATAAAAAGGGGCTGAAGATGTAACTCTTAGGTAGAATGCCCTTGGGTTTAATTCCTAGTGCCAGGATAAAAATAAAAGGGGGGGGGACTTAGGGTATAGCTCAATGGTAGAATACTTCTGGGTTCAATCCCCAGTGCCACAAAGTAACAATAAAAAAGAAAAAAGTAAAAGGTAAAAAAAAGCCCCCTGCATTTTTCACCCCCCTCTCCAAGCATTAACTCCTCCTCAAGCTGGATTAGAAAGCTCTCTCTTTATCCACACCTGGTGCCCACTTCCAAATTTTAGGGTGTACAGAGGACAAATGGGACCCTCCTTGCTGCTTGAACAGCACTTTGAATCCTGGGCTTCTTCCCCCATCTACCGACGACCATTTATTTTTCAGGGCCGCCTGTGTGTTTCACAGCATTTGGTAAGGGGGACAGGGTGGGGTGCGTTCCTTGGCTCTGCTGTTGGTAGCTGCCGGCGCCCCGCTTTCCATTGCCTCGTTATTCTCACCTCTCTCCTGCTACCACAGGGCAAGCCCCAAAATCAATCATGGTGGCACCATGTTTTTCATGAGTATTCCTTACCTGTTCTTGACTCGTCTAGGACTCTTATTGAAAAAGCCACATAGAGGTCAAACTCTGTCTAGGATCTCTCTGCATGAAGAAACACAGGGAAGCTAGGCCAGGCGGTACACACCTGCAATCCTAGTACTTGGGAGGTGGAGAAAGGAGGGTCACAGATTTAAGGCCAGCCTCAGCATTGTAGTGAGACCCTGTTTCTAAAGAAAAGATAAAAGGGCTGGGGCAGTAGCTGGAAGGTAGAATACCCCTTGGATTGACCAATATCTAGTACTAGGAAGGAAAGGAAGGAAGGAAGGGAGGAAAGAGGAAGGGAGGAGAAGGAAGGGAGGAAGGAAGGAAGGAAGGAAGGAAGGAAGGAAGGAAGGAAGGAAGGAAGGAAATTAGTTTAATGCAGTGTTTTGTAATCAAAAGCAGGATTGGTTGAAAATGACTGAATCCACCCTATAAACAGGAACCACAGGAGTGTTTTCTTCTACCTTAATATGTAAGGGTGTCACCTACAGCACACACTTGCTATCCTTTCGTAGACTGGGTCCTCCTCTCTGAGGAACAAGCAAAAACCTGCAGTGGCCAGCAGAATGGCGGTTGGTGAGGTGGGAGAGGTGTCAGAGCCTGCTGGTGGGAAAGGTCTCGCAGACTAGGTTCCTTATTGCCACTAGGGAAAGATTTAAATCCCTGCTTGTGTCCAAAGTCCACAGAGGAACTTCAGGGAGGCCTCTCACCTTCCCCTTCTACTCTGAGAAGCGCAGGCATTTATCTTACGGATTTCTTTTTCTGGTTTGCTCAACACTGAAGCTAAGTTCCCTAAGCAGTTTGCTGACCATGTCTCTTTGTTCTCTGTCCCTTTTTGTGTGTGTGGTTATTCTCTGGCAAAGATAATGTCTTTAAACTGTTTATAGTAGGGAGGGACAATAATTTCTGAACTAAAAACAGTTCTGGGGGAAAAAAAAGGGGGCTGAGACTTCTCTGCTCACAGTGAGCTCCAGCTGCCACAGGGCCAGGGCTTATGAGGCATCACTATGCACAGGAATCGTCCGCCATCCTGTTGGAGTCTGCGTTCTGGATTGGTTGGTCTGGGAGGGGGCCGAGCATTCGCGTTTCTAGTCCTCTCCAGCAAGAGGCCGAGGTGGCCGGGTCAAGAATGAAGCTGCACAGAGCATTTATCATTTGCATGTTAAGAGCTTTACTGCGAATACAGTGGTTAAGAAAAAGCAAAAATGGGAATGTTATACATTTGGAGAAATCATACTGAATTCTTCTGGTTGAGTTCCCTGGATTCTGAGGTGGAGATCAGCAGGTGCGAGCATGTTGGGAAGAGCTCCTGAGATTTGTGCCTGCAGAAGAGGCTGGGCTATGACCAAGTCTCCCTCTGAAGCAGGGCTGCTCTTCTAGAATTGAGGAGCGTTCAGCTGAAGCGGCCAAGGCCACATAACTGCACTCCAAGCAGCCATTGGAAACAGCAGGCTGCCCCTGGAAGGAAGGGGTGTGGCCTTCAGCACCCCTTCTGTGGAGACACATCCTGTCCAGGCTCCACTGTGGAAGCTACTTGCAGCATGCACAGCCCCTTAAGGAGACTCTGGGGGTGCATGCAGGGGTGCACGCCTGTGGGGTCCCCAGTGCCTCTCTTGCTCCTGAGCTAGTTTGGAGCCCTCCTCTTCGTCGTTATGTTGAATTGAGCACCTGCAAAAAGAATCCCTTCTCGCTACCTTGGTCTAGTGGCCAGCTAGTGTGGATTTAAGCCCTGGGTAGATAGTGTGCATTTTTAAGAATTTCTAAGCTGGATCTTCAACACTGAAAAGGTTCCATCTAATGTTCCCTCAGATTCCTGCTGCATCAGAGGTCCTGATAACCAAGAGACCAGTTTCTGAGCCTGAAGAAGGGATTGAAGCCTGAAAAGAGAAGGCTGTCTTTCCTGCAGAGAACAAAGGCTTTGGTGTAAACAGCGGCTTTGTTAAAAGGAGAAGGGTAAGGCCAGGGGTGCAGCTCAGAGGTAGAGGACTTACCCAGCATGTGCAAGACTCTGAGTTCAATCCCCAGCAACACACACACATACACACACACACGCGTGCATGCGCGCACAAGAAAAAAAGAAAGAAAAAAATTATTAAGGACTGGAAGAGTCCATTTGTAGAGGAGTGAAAACAGGAAGGGCCTCAGACAGGCTGTTTAATGATTTAAATGTGTGTCCTACTGATTGTGTAATGTGAACTTTAACCTCTGCTAAACAGATTGTCCCTTGAAAGTCCTTCACACTTTAGTAAAAGTAGTCCTAGTCCTATCCTTGGACGGCTGATGACTGTAGAGGAAGGGTGTGAGTGTTCTGGGAAAGGAAGAGAGAAGAGCTAGGAATGCCTGGGACACGATATCTGGTGCCATCTTGCCTTTTTAAATGTCTTAGATGAACTGGGCATGGTAGTACATGCCTGTAACCCCAGTGCCTGGGAGGCAGAGACAGGAGGATCTTAGGTTCAAAACCAGCCTCAGCAACTTAATGATACCCTCATCAACTTAGTAAGACCCTGTTTCCAAAAATAAATTTTTTTTTATGGTACTGGGGATGGAACCCAGGGGCTTTTCTACCTCTGGGCTATACTCCCAGAACTATTTTTTATACTTTATTTGGAAACAGGGTCTCACTAAGTTGCTGAGAGCCTCACTCAGTAGCTAGGCTTCAAACCTGTGCTATCCTCCTGTCTCAGCCTCCCAAGTCCTGGGATTACAAGTGTGCACCTAGCTCTGTTTCAAAATTTAAAAAATTAAAAAAATAAAAATAAAAATGGCTGGGGATGTATCCCAGAGGTAGAATGCCCCTGGGCTCAATCTCCAGTACAAAACAGGGGAAAAAAATCCAATATATTGATTCTGTACTAAGTATCTTTTTCTTTTTTTGGTACTGGGTGATAGGTTGGGTCCCTCCCTTCCCTCATGGGACCCCACAGTGGAGACAGGAGGCAAAACCCCAAAAGCCAGAGTGGAGATGTCACAAGACTCCAGACATTGTGAGACAAACTCCAGATGCCCCAAGACTCTGGATACTGCAAGAGAATTGGCATTCCCACACTGCTACCCGCCTGCTTTAAATATCAGGGTACTTCCACTCCGCTGCAAGAATACCAACCACATGGCTCATCGGTCCCTCCCCTACAGTGGACAGGCCTGCCTGAAGGTGCCAGTTGATTAAAGCAGCTTTTTTTTGGGGGGGGGGGCGGGTTCTGGGGATAGAACCCAAGGCCATTCAACCTCCGAGCTATACCTCCTGCCCATTTTTTTTATTCTTCATTTTGAAATAGGGTCTCACTGAGTTGCAGAGGGCCTTACTAAGTAGCTGAGGCTGTCCGCGAACTGTAATCCTCCAGTCTCAGCCTCCTGAATGCTGGGATTAGAAGCGTGTGCCACCATGCCCAGCTTAAAGCAGCTTTTGATAACTAGGCTGGTGTTTACCTCCTTCACGACCCCCACTCCATTTCAGTGTTACAGTGGGGCTTGAACCCAGGGTCATTCTACCTCTGAGCTGTACCACCAGCACTATTTTTTTTTTTTTTTTGAAACAGGGCTAAGTTGCAGAGGGCCTCAATAGTAGCTGAGGCTAGCCTTGAACCTGTGATCCTCCTGTCTCAGGCTCCTAAGTACTTGTAACGTTAAAATTGAGTCAGGGGGTCACGAAGGAGGTAAACACCAGCTAAGTTATTAAAGGACTCTTTAATCAACCAGCACCTTTGGGCGAGGTCTGCCAACCATTGGGGAAGGGACCAATGACTGCGCAGCAGAGCCACACAGTCAGCAGCGTCATGGTTGGTTGTCAGTGTCACGCAGTCAGAAAGGAAGTATGGGGATATTTATAGTGGGGATCTTAGGGTGGAGCTAGCGGCCGGTCCTCTCGCGATATCTAGAGTCTACCCCATGATGTCTGGAGTCTCTCAATGTCTGGAGTCTCCCGACATCTCTGCTTCTCGCTTCCGGGGTTCCACCTCCTGTCCCCGCTGCAGGGTCTCATGAGGAAAGGGAGGGACCCGACCTATCATTACTGGAATTAAGAATGTATACCACCACACTGGGCTCCAAATATCTTTTATAATGCCAGTGTCTAATAAATATTCTTCCTTTTCTTCTTCACTGAATGACTTCAGGCTACATTTCTGCTATTGCTGTCTAAGTGTAAAGAGGAAAGATGAATCAAACTTATTGAGGAACTACTATATACTTTATATTTTAATTAAATCCAATTCTTACAGCACTTCAATGGAAAGGGAATGCTTGTAACATCCCAACAGAACTGGTGTGTGTGTGTGTGTGTGTGTGTGTGTGTGTGTGTGTGTGTATGCGTTTTGAGTTGTGCCCCTGTGAGTCAGTGGCAGGAGGGGCAGGCGCAAGGCTGAACGAAGTGGGATCCTGCTGGTTTGTGGTGGTTTGGCCAAGCCCTGAATGATGGGTTTGATGGTATAAAATAGGATCCTTGTTAGTGTCCCGTTTGTCTCTTGGAGAGACACTCAGAAAGGGTACCCTTGTCAGAGTTGGGGATTTTAAGCTCAGCTCTTTCTGACACCAAAACCTTGCTTTCCAGTGGTTCTCCACCCTTCCTGCACACGCAGGTCACCAGAGCAGCCTTGGAAAGTGCCCAGACCCCACCCCAGACCAAGTCAGTCCAGGTCTCTGGAGGTGCAGGTGGCTGCGTACTGAGCCATGCGCTGGGCCGCCTCCTCCCCGCCGCAGCACGTGCTGTGTCCTGGCCCTCCGCCCACTCTCTGGCTTTTCAGAACCGCTCTAGTGTTTCCCTCTTGGCCACAGAAGCCCAGCACGCGAGGGAGACCTTGAAAGTTCAAGGCTCACTGGTTTCTAGCAAATGTGTGCAGGACATAACCCAGGCTGGCTTCCTGTATTAGCTGCATCTAAAGGACTCTGATGAAGATTATTTAAATTGCATGCCAAGCAAAACAGCAGCCCCAAGAGATGTTTACTGATGGCTTTCAGTTGTTACATGATGGTAGGAAAAACGCTTTATCTGGAACCATAAGCACAGTAGCTCTCGTTTCTATGCCAATTAACTAACTTTGTGATATGAAGAAAGTTTCTCTACCCTCAGGGACCTCAGTTTCCTTACTGGTAGAATGTGGGTGTGGGATCTGATCATATCTGAATTTCCTTCCATTATCAATCATGGAGATCATGACATTGGTAAGGCCACAAAGCCTTGCGATATCTATTTGGAAGATGCCTGTATTACTTAATAATCAATGAGTTCTCCCTGAACATGTTTGAGCTCTCCCTCTTTCTTTTTGTGTTCTTCTTTTCTTTTCATTTTATACTAAAGATTAAACCCAGAGGCACCCTACTTCCCAGCTATAGCCTGAGCCCATTTTATTTATATATATTTTTTTATTTTTATTTCTTTTTTTTTCAGTACTGGGGCTGGAACCCAGGGGTATTCTACCTCTGAGCTAGAGCCCCAGCCCTATTTTTTATTCTTTATTTTGAAGCAGGGTCTCACTGGTCTGTAAAAGGCCTCACTAAGTAGCTGAGGCTGTTCGCAAACCGCAATCCTCCCGTTTCAGACTCCCAAATGCTGGGATTACAGGTGTGTACCATAGTGCCCAGCTTTGATCTCTGTATAAAATAAATGGTTATGGATTTTCACAAAAGGCTAGTTTTTTTTCCTAAATAAAATTAGGCCAAGGTGCCTCTCTCTTTCTCACCACCCTTTTCAGAACAGTCTGAGGCAATTTAGAGAGTCTAATGCTACGCTGTCTAAGGCTGTGATGTTAATTATAGGCTCCCTCGGTGACACGTGTGACCTTGACTTTTAATTATTCAGGAGTGGCAAGCGCGGAGCCTCAAGTGGGTTGTTGACATAAGACACTGGGACACAGGGTGACCCTTCTCTCTTTTCTCCAAGTCAGAATGCATCGATTCATTTTCAGTGTAAGTATGAAAGATACATTCATTCTCAAAAAGATGGATTTAGTCCAGTGTTATAATTCTGTAACTTAGGCATTATTCATACTTGCTGATAGTCAATATTAGAGGGAGCCCAAGAACACAGCCTGCCAGGTTCTTGTTGGTTTGGGGCTTGTGCAGTGCAGGTATGAAAAGATGTGCCAGAGGGCCCTGCCCTGAGACAAAAGCTTCAGATTTACTAAAGGGATCATTTTAGCCCCACACCAAAGGTCCCCTAAGGCGTGGGGGTTGGGGGCAGTCAGAAGGCTGAACAGTCAGCTCCCTGTGCTGGCCCTGCTGCGGGATGGCCCACTCTGTTCATCCAGCTTTGTGGTGCAAGGAAAGCCAAGCTGGGAGCAGACACTGGGTAATGCTGACTAACTCAGTGTTTCCAAAGTGGGTGGGGGATTCCAAGAAACGTCCTGCAGGAGACCTTGGAAGGGGCAGGACATGTGAGCCAAGAAACGTATCAGAAGACCCTTCTCCTGAGGCAGCCTGGGAGGCTCTCCTGCCCGCCTTCCCTCCCGTCCTCTTTTTGATACTGGGGATTGAACCCAGGGGCATGCTACCTCTGAGATACACCCCCAGTACTTTTTTTTATTTTTTACTTATTTATTTTTTGCAGTCTGGGGATGAAGCCCAGTGGCATTCTTCTTCTGAGCTACACCCCTATTTTTTTATTCTTTATTTTGAAACAGGGTCTCACTGAGTTGTGAAAGACCTCACTAAGTAGCTGAGGCTGTTTGCGAACGGCGATCCCCCAGCCTCAGCCTCCTGAATGCTGGGATTACAAGTATGCACCACCACGCCTGGCCTTTTTTATTTTGAAACGGGATCTCACTAAGTTGCTGAGGCTGGCCTCTAACCTGTGATCTTCTTGTCTCAGCCTCGCAAGTACTGGGATTACAGGTGTGTTCCACCATGTCCGGCTGAGGCTATTTTTCTGTGGTGTGTTTCAGTGTAGGTCTTCTTTGTGAAAGGGTCCTGTGGCAAACAGAAACGCAAAACAATGGTTCTGACCCCAGAGAAATGCATCCTTTCCTAATTCAGTCAGTAGGAATGTCACCAGAGCCGCCCCTTCCCACCTCCAGAGCAGTGGTAGAGAAACCCGATCACCCTCTCTGCATTTGCTTCTAAAACAGCCATGTTAGAGGAGCCTTTCTTACATTTGGCTGGAGCCTCAAATCTCAGCCTCCCTCCCTCCTCTTGGGAGCCCACGGCCAGGACTGGCCTTTGTCACCCTCTGTTCATGGAACACAGCCCTGGGAGATGGTCTCTGTAGGCCCACAGCTCAAGCCTTAACATTGCAAAGAGTAATCAAAACGGGGACAAATTCCTCTACAAAGTTCATGGGTGCAGCCAGAAAGAATACTATGTTCCAGCCACAGGTACTTAAGAACCTGAATATCAGTGGCTCCTGGCTGGCCCAGGTGTTTACTTAGAACCAGACAAACCATTTCTATCTTGAGGAAGATTTTTTTTCCCCCCCCCGTTATGGTTCTCTTTCAACAGTCTAGTGGTTTTAAATTTGCTGCCCCCCACCTCCACCACCCGCTCCAGCTATAATAAAGATAGGGTATGAGATCAGATTTCTATTCGTACATTGTGTTTTCGTTCCCACTGACTGAACATTTCCTCTGCTTTCTTAGCCTGTGACGGTTCTGTCAAAGCTTGAGTCCCCTCCCTGACTCCAGTCCTCAGCCCCAGTCTCTATGGGAACAGGACGAGGGCTATTTCTCACAAGGGTTAAGCCCTAGGCTTTCTTCCTGAGAAGACATCTTTGAAGGGAACCAAGTTTAGCAATCAGAGGGAGGTACAGACCCTGATGCAGGCATCTCTCTCATCTTTTGCATAATATATTCTATGAATAAGAGAAAATTCACATGCATGGACACATACTTACTTTCATTCTTTGGGGGTGGACAAGGGAAAATACATTTGAAATAGTCCTCTGATTTACCTGTAATCAGGATTTTTCCAAATTCTGGATTTCCTTAAAGTGAGACAGTTTTCCAAGGGGAGACCCTTGGATGGTGTCAAACGTGATTCTCCCGTGCAAGGTGGAACATCTCTATGTAAACTCCCAGGTCATTCCTCTGTTGTCCTGTCCCACGTAGAAAGAGCCTGCCGTCCTCCTAGTTTTCTGTAGTCACTTGTCTTATCTTTCCCTGGGCTTGCAGGCATGCTTTGGAACTCTTCCCCTGTGGGTCACACTGCGCAGACCTGGTGGCTGATGCAGGATCCTGCTGGCTTGTGGGGGTTTGGCCAAGTCCAGAATGGTAGGTTTGGCAGCATGTACTGAGATCAGCGCTGGTGTATGAAGGAAGAGGAAGATGGACACTATTTATTTTTGTGATGACTCATGGTCCACAGTACCTTTCTCTCTGGGAATAATTTCTTAGCGCTGACAAATCTGACAAATTCAGTCATGCAAAGGTTCTGGAGAAGAGGCCCTCTCTAGAGGCTGACCAATTAGGGTAGATGCTCCTGGGCTTTTCCCAGGGACGGTGACAATTGAGGGACAAGGATGGCAGGGCTGGTGGTCATAGTCACCTCTCAATTGTTATCAGTGAGAAAAATTTTCCATTCAGCACCCGACAGCCTGTTGGTGATAACTTGCTCACATGGCTTCTACCAAACAAGTGCCAGGTTGGATGGGTGTTATGAGTACTGCTGACCAAGGTTGACTCTGATGTCCATTGAAACCAGAATTGGCTTGCATATTGACATTATAAGAACAGAAAATAGGGCCCTGGCCACTGTCATTGACCTCGACTGAAGCTCCTTTGAGATTGCTCTTGGGTGTTAAAAATTCTCTGAAATGTTCTCCTCCAGTCTTCTCAAACCTTCTTGGACTATTTCAACTTCGACTTGGGCTATCTCATCTATGCCTAAGGATGTATCTCTCACCTGTGTGCTAGGGTCTCCTAAGTTTATGTTTTAAGATTTCTTTAGGACATTAAGACTCACGTATCTGACTTCCCTTGACATCTCTACGTGGGTGCCTCGTATGCCTTGAGTTTAACATGTCCAGCATATGATCAATGTACTTGCTCCAGCCAAGTGCGGCTTCTGGCAACTTTCTGAATCAGCTGTGTGTTTTTGTGCATGCCGCCTTTACAGACTGATATTCATTCTGAGAACATCCCTCACTTCCTTCTTCCCCACTACTTTCTGTGGCTCCTTTGAGACTGCCTGGTCTCACCTCCAGAAGCTTCCTCTGACTTCATCCCCTTCTTTCCACAACAGCCCCATCCTAGGAATTTCTGTTAAGGGCTTAGTACTTTGAATGTATCACATGCCTTATCTATTTCTAATCTGCTCAACAATCCTGTAAAGTAGGTATCATTATCTTGGTTTAATAATAAAGAAACCACGCTCATAGAGATATAGAAACCTGGGAGCTTATTAGAAATGCTAATGTCCAGGTCCATTCCCTGGCCTGCTGAACCCGAATCTCTGTGGGCGGCCCAGCAATCTGTGTTAATGGCCTCTCTGTGTGATTCCGGGCCACAGTGAACTTTGAGAGGCACTGGACTTCAGAGCTTGAAGGAACTGCATGGTCGGTGAAGAAGAGCAAAGTGGGAGGGGCTGGCCCAGAGGAAAGCACCTTCCTCTCAGGTGCTTCAAAAACCAGTGTATTGTCACTTAAAGATGGTGAAAATACTGCTTCAAGATGGTGAGTTAACTAGAAGACGGGGTTATACAAGCACATGCAAACATAAGCAAATACACTGCTACACTTTACGGAAATACTTTGAGGCCAGGACTGTAGACTAAACATGGCCTTGTTTGTCAAACAATTTAATTTCCTTAGAGGGTCTTTGGAAAAAAGAATGAAGTGGGGGAGAACTGTCCCAAGTAAATGTTATATATATTATATTACATTATATTAATTATGTTATATTTAGCCACCCAGATTTTCTCCTGCCCAACAAATGTCTTTTTCTCTAACTTACAACTATAGCATGAATGGCCAGAGTGTAGAGTGTGGTAATTTTCCAGGAGTACTTAATTTTGGTTAATAGTTTCTTCTTCTCCTTCTTCCTCCTCCTCCTCCTCCTCCTTCTCCTCCTCTTCTTCCTCTTCTTCTTCTCCTTCTCCTTCTCCTTCTCCTTCTCCTTCTCCTTCTCCTTCTTCTTCTTTTTTTTGGTATTAGGGATTGAACCTAAGGACATTCTATCTCCAAGCTATACCCCCAGCCATATTTCTCTCCCTCTTTCTCTCTCTCTCTCTCTCTCTCTCTCTCTCTCTTTCTCTCTCTCTCTCTCTCTCTCTCTCTCTCTCTCTCTCTGTGTGTGTGTGTGTGTGTGTGTCTTTTGAGGTACTGGGGTTGAACCCAGGGGCATTCTACCTCTGGCTACACCCCCCAGCCCTAGTTTTTATTCTTTATTTTGAAACAGGGTCTCATTGAGTTGCAAAGGGCCTCACTAAGTAGCTGAGGCTGTCCTCCTATCTCAGCCTCTCAAATGCTGGGATTACAAGCGTGTGGCACCACGCCCAGCTTATTCTCTATTTTTAAGCAGAGTCTCACTAAGTAGCTGAGCCTGACCATGAACCTGCAATCTTCCTGTTTCAGCCTCCCAAGTACTGGAATGACAAGCATTTACCACCATGCCTGGCTTGTCGATAGTTTCTTAAAGTTAAATATCTTCCTCTGAGCTATAGCCTCAGCCCTAATTTCAAAAAAATTTTTTTTTGAAATAGGATCTCACTAAGTTGCTGAGGTTGGCAATGAACTTGTGATCCTCCTGTCTCAGCCACCCAAGTACTGGATTTGTGGGCATGTTTCACTCACTGTGCCTGGTTGGGTACTAAAATTTAGAGAAATACTGTAATAGGATGTAAAAGTATTGGCCATTTCTGTTGCTGACAGAGATACTGGTACTGTTATTACTGCACTAATTTTGTGGTTTATATTCATGATTGAAGGCAACATCAAGTTTTAGTTTATTCAAATTGCTAGAAGTTTGGGAGGATTCCATTTTATTTTATCTGGAATTCTAGTAACCCCAGAAATTGCCAATAATTTACATCATATTATAGTTGTTGTAAATATCTTGAAATTTCCTTTATCATTATGCCAAAAGTTTGATACTTCTGAAACTTGCCTCTAGATGTTATTACTTTATTTTTTTGGTGGTACTGTGATTCCTGGAAGCTTAGAAGGCTTCCTCCGGGCTATACTCCCAGTACCTATTTTTATAATTTTTTTCTTTGGAAACAGGGTCTCCAAAGCCAGCGAGGCTGGCTTTGAATCTGAATGATCCTTCTGTCTCCACCTCCCAAGCGCGGGGATTACAAGCGTGCGCCACCATGCTCGGCTAAATCTTATTACTTAATAAAGAAGCAGAAATTTTACTATAGCACAATTTAAAAAAATATTTGGAGAGCTGGGTGTGATGGTCCATGCTTGTAATCTCAGTACTTGGGAGGCTGAGACAGGAGGATCACAAGTTTGTAGCCAGCCTCAGCTACTTAGTGAGGCTCTCTGCAACTTAGTGAGACTCTGTTTCAAAGTAAAGAATAAAAAATAGGGCTGGGGTGTAGCTTAGAGGTAGAATGCCCCTGGGTTTCACACACACAAAAGGAGAACTTTTGACATTATTCTAATGGTATCTCAATAAAATGTATTCCCTCTTTTTTTGCATTAAAAAACTTTGTACTGAACTGGGTACAGGGGTAAACACTTATAATCCCAGTACTTGGGAAGCTGAGATAAGATCACAGGTTTGAGGTCAGTCCCAGAAACTTATTGAGACCCCATTTCAAAGATAAATAAATAAATAAATAAATAAATAAATAAATAACTGGGGTAGTACCTTGGAGGCAGATGCCCTTGGCTTCAACCCTCACAACAACAACAACAATAACAACAACTTTTTATTTTTTTTGGTGGTACTGGGGATGGAACCCATCTGCCTCCAGGCTATACTCCCAGACTTATTTTATATATTTGGAACATCTTTGCAAATAGATATGACAAGTATAACTCTTCCATAAGTTTTAGCTTAAAGCTGTCATGTGCCTTAGAGTTAAAGCTAAGTGTAAAAGCTTTGAAAAGTGTTTTATTTATCTTATCTATTTGCAAAGATGTCCAATTTCAGTGTATTGTGAGAGTTTCAGTTACATTTAGAATTAGGATTAGGGTTAGGGTTAGGCGTTCCATAAGTTTTAACTTAAACTATTATGTGCGTTAGAGTTAATGCTAAGTGTAAAAGCTTGGAAAAGTGTTATACATGTCATATCTATTTGCCAATAGTGTGTTGTTTCTATCCAGGCACCTTAAGAGATGTTCAGTAAATATTTATGGGGCAGTTACCACGCACAGACATTGAGACAGGCAGTGGGAACAAAGGAGGAAAGAAAGAGTTTCTGCTTTAGGCAGACACAATCCAATAGGGCAACATGTAGGCAAAGCCTGCATTCAGGCGACGTGCAGGTGGAAGTTTTGGGTGGGACAGACTTATTCTTGGGGTGGGGAAGCCTAAGGAGAGAAGAAATTGGCTGGGACCATGAGAGTGGGCTAGGGGTAGGGAGAGGTCTCCAGCCATAGAGGAAAAGATAGGGCAGTTTGGGGAAAACTATGGTTCAATATGTAAATGTCTTACCCTTTGCATCGACCTCCAGCTCCCCACCCACTCTGCAGCCCCGTGACCTCTGCTGTCCAGCTCAGATTCCTCGAACATCCAGGTCTGTTCCTGCTTCAGAGCCTCTGCACCTGCCATTCCTTCTGCTTCTGCCTAATGCACTCCTCCCTGGGATATCCAGAGTCCCCCTTCCTCATGATCTTCTTTGTATCTTTGAGCAGATCCAAGTTAAGCCCCCTGCCCTATTTTTTATTCTTTATTTTGAAACAGAGTCTCACTAAGTTGCAGAGGGCCTCACTAAGTAGCTGAGGCTGGCTGCAAACCAGGATCCTCTGGTCTCAGCCTCCTAAATGCTGGGATTACAAGCGTGCGCCACCACACCTGGCAGGGTAAGTCTTTTTTAAGATTTTTTTTTTTGGAAGGGTGGTACTGAGGATTGAACCCAGGGGCATTCTACCTCTGAGCTACACCCCCAGCCTTTTAAATTTGAAACAGGCTCTTGCTAAGTTGCTGAGGCTTTGCTCAAACCTGCTGCTCCTTTTTGAGAACCACTGTAGTATACATTGTAGGTCCATTGCCAGTCTAGCTCACCATAAACTGTTTTTGCAGGGGTGTTTGTGTTTAGGTCATTGCAGGGTCTCCAGGCCTGCAATAGTGCTGAGGACTCCCTGAACATGCCTGTTGATAGACAGCACACGGGGTGCGGGAGGTCTGCCGTAAGAGAGGAGTTTGAAAGGAAAGTTCTGATCCTTCTTCTTCTTCTTCTTCTTCTTCTTCTTCTTCTTCTTCTTCTTCTTCTTCTTCTTCTTCTTCTCCTTCTTCTTCTTCCTCTTCTTCTTCTTCTTCTTCTTCTCCTCCTCCTCCTCCTCCTCCTCCTCCTCCTCCTCCTCCTCCTCCTCCTCCTTCTTCTTCTTTTTTGTTTCATTTTGAGATGAGGTCTGACTAACTCTGTTGCCCAGACTGATCTTGACGTCACGGGCCCAAGGGATCCTCCTGCCTCACCTCCAGAATAACTGGGACTACAGGTATAGACCACAACATTTGGCTGGGGCCGTATTCTTGATACATTTTTATAGCAACAAAACTTTACTAGTATGAATATACTATTCCTTTTAAAGAAACTACCACTCATTAAATGTTTCCCCTGTGCCAGTCCATTTAACAATGAGCTTAGGCTTTGATTTATTTACGATCACACAGTTTATACATGCAGTCTTTGGCTTAGAGTCTGCTTAATTCCAAAAACCTGGCCTTAAATAGGATGCGGCACTAGGGAAGCTGAGATAGGAGGATCATATGTTTGAGGACAGTTTCAGAAACTTAGCAAGATCCTCGGAAACTTAGTGAGACCCTTTCTCAAAATAAAAAATAAGCCGGGGGTGGTGGCACATGCTTGTAATCCCCGCTCTTGGGAGGCAGAGACAGGAGGATCCCACAGGTTCGAAGCCAGCAGAGCTGGCTCAAAAGACTCTGTTTCCAAACAAAAAGTATTAAAAAAAAAAAAGTAGATCTGGGAGTGTAGCCCGGAGGTAGAAGAGCCTACAGGAACCCCAGTACCACCCCCAAATAAATAAATAAATAAATAAATAATAAAATTGGTCTGGGGGTATAGTATAGAGGTAGAATGCTTCTGAGTTCAGCTTCCAGTACCAAAAAAATAGCAAAAAGAAGTATGCTAGAAACCATATAAAGACTGATTTCTAAACTTTTAATTTTAAAATAATTGTAGTCTTATAGAAGAATGACAGAGATGATCCAGAGTTCTCATACGCCCTTCGTCAAGCTTTCCCTAGTGTTAACGTCTTATCTAATCACGGACCATTTGTCAAAACTAGGATATTAAAGTTGTTACAATGCTATTAACTAAACTACAGGCTTTATTCAGAATTCATCTGTTTTTCTATGATAATGTCCTCCATCTGTTCCTGGACCCAAGCCAAAATAATATTGTCTAATAACTGGTGGAGACTTAGTCTGGACACACTTGCAAGTGGGGCAGTAGGAGGTCCTAGATGGGAAGGTAACCACAGTGCAGGGCTGCTCCGGGCGCGCGGAGGACACAGACCCTGAAGTGGGGGCAGCTGAGCCAGGACAGACGAAGTGACCTGTGCTCTGAGGCCCAGGGAGGGCAGACCTGCACCCCAACCTCAGGGTGTGGGAGGCGTCATGGGAGAGTCAGGCAGGTGAACAGTATGAGCAGAGATCGCGAGCCTCTGAATATCAGCAGAGGGAAAGGCCAGAAGGAGTTGGTGGTTGAGGGGAAGGAATATGGAGAGATTGGTCCAGATTTCAAGAGCTGAGGCATTACCCAGGGGTGCAGGGAACTGGCAAGGCTATGGTGCCGGCGCAGTGGGGTGTACACCTGAGCTAGAATCTTCTGGCAGGAGTGTGTAAGTCAAATGCTTATTCTTTGATAATTAAGCTAATCGTTATATAACAAGTGTCCTTTTATTAGATTTACATAAGCAAGGTAGTAAAGAATAGCAGCATGGCCTCTGGAAGGAAACCATTGGCATGAAATTCCACTCAACTTTGCCTATTTCCGGCCATGTAACTTAGAAATCTTCCTGGATTTCTGAGCCCTTTTTCCATCTGTAAAATGGAAATAATAATGCTTATGTCATAGTTTTGGAAAAATTAAATGAAATGATAACTGTAGACACGTAGCACAGTGCCTGCATACAGTAATTTGTCAGTGAGCATCAGCTATTATTATGCAAATGTGTGTCTATTTCATACCAGGCTTCCATACTTATATTTCTTAGATGAAAGTCAGAGTTCCTGAATAATATTTTCTAAGAGCTTTTGTGCAGATAGCACACTATATCTTGAGTATATGAGTGCATCTATTTTATAGATAAGGAAAACAGAACACAGCGAAGTAACAAAACTAAGATAACTTTATAATGGAGAAAAAGAGTCAAGATTTTATTTCAATTCCCTGATTCTTTTTTTTTTTTTTTTTTTGGTGGTACTGGGGTTCCTGGAAGCCCTTCTACCTCCGGGCTACACTCCCAGACATATTTTATATTTTTATTTAGAAACAGGGTCTCCTAAGCCAGCACGCACGGCTGGCTTCGAACCTGCGCGATCCTCCTGTCTCCGCCTCCTAAGCGCGGGGATTAAAAACACCCAGCTTCAATTCCCTGATTCTTTATGTCACAACTGGAACACTGACTAAGGACTAGTTAGAAAAATAGTGAACGGTCTGTTCTTTGGGTCCTATCTAGAAGATTAGCCTTTATCAGCAGTTCTACCACATAAAATATTTTTATGAGTCTGCCTCCCTGTGGGAAATGTCAGACTTATGAATATTTAGGCAACTCACAGATACAGACCATTTCTATTTACTGAGGACCACAGAGCCTCTAAAGTTTGACAAATTGCTGTCTTTCATAAACATAGTTTGTAGATTTGGGCGTTGGAGATGGCTTTTAGGGATCGGGGCAGAACAGAATCAACTCTGTATGTAACTTTGGGTAAATGACTTAAGCTATAGGAGATTCAGTTTATTCATCTGTAAGATGGAAATTTTAACACTGACCTCAATGTACTATAGTTGGGTATAAAAAACATATAAGAAATATACAGCACTGAAACTATAACTCAATGATAATAGTACTTGCCTTGCAAGTTGAATCCCTAGCATTGGAAAAAAAAAAAAGAGTTTAAAAAGACATCTGTGCTCTTTCCTCCAGCCGCCCAAGATGCCAAAAGGAAAGAAGGCCAAGGGGAAGAAGGTGGCCCCGGCCCCTGTGGTCGTGAAGAAGCAGGAGGCCAAGAAGGTGGTGAACCCGCTGTTCGAGAAAAGGCCCAAGAACTTCGGCATTGGACAGGACATCCAGCCCAAGAGGGACCTCACCCGCTTTGTCAAATGGCCCCGCTACATCCGGCTGCAGCGACAGAGGGCTATACTCTACAAGCGGCTCAAGGTGCCTCGGGCAATCAACCAGTTCACCCAGGCATTGGACTGCCAAACAGCTACCCAGCTGCTCAAGCTTGCCCATAAGTACAAACCCGAGACGAAGCAGGAGAAGAAGCAACGGCTGTTGGCCCGGGCTGAGAAGAAAGCTGCCGGCAAAGGGGACGTCCCCACCAAGAGGCCACCAGTCCTCCGAGCAGGCGTCAACACTGTCACCACCTTGGTGGAGAACGAGAAGGCACAGCTGGTGGTGATCGCACATGACGTGGACCCCATCGAGCTGGTCGTCTTCCTGCCTGCCCTGTGCCGCAAGATGGGGGTCCCCTACTGCATCATCAAGGGGAAGGCGAGGCTGGGGCGCCTGGTCCACAGGAAGACGTGCACCACTGTTGCCTTCACACAGGTTAACTCGGAAGATAAAGGAGCCCTGGCCAAGCTAGTGGAAGCTATCAGGACCAACTATAACGACAGATACGATGAGATCCGCCGTCACTGGGGAGGCAACGTCCTGGGTCCGAAATATGTGGCTCTCATTGCCAAGCTGGAAAAGGCAAAGGCTAAAGAGCTTGCCACCAAACTGGGCTAAATGTACACTATCGTTTTCTGTACATAAAAATAATAAAAATTGTACTTTAAAAAAAAAAGACATATGCATTGCATAGACCCTGCCATCCAGACAGCATTATTTAATGAGCAATAGTGATCACCTCCTGCTCCATTTCATCCCATCTGTCTGATAGTTGTAGAATATATTTGACAAAGGGCATGAACAATATAACAAAGAGATCTTTAAAAAATAATTTTACTAAAGGTTACATTTTTAGGTAGGAAGAGATTTTACATATCAGTGTTTGAATAGATAATAAGGTCAAGATATATTTTTCTCCATTAAAAACTGTCATGTCTAATTGGACCCATTCCCACTTGAAGGCCAGTTTCTGGAAATAAATGTCTGGGATGGGAAGTAGACTCTTGTGACCACCAATTAGAGTCACCAATTAGACATGGCAGTTCTCACTGTAAGAACAATCAAATTTTATTAGTGTCAGTGAGAACTGAAATTCTGATTTCAGTAGTGATTTTTTAAGCGTCTTGAATGGCATGTTGTGGTCATGGAAGATAGTGCGGGACAGGCCCCATCAAGAGGTGAGCCCGGACAGCAGCAGGCCTCCACTGACTTAGAGCACCAGGGCCCAAAACTGACCTCATGTCACCTGCACACCTAAAATGAGTTCAGGATGTTTGTTTGTCTAAGGGTGGTTTCGTGTATGTGTGTGTGTGTGTGTGTGTGTGTGTGTGTGTGTGTGTGTGTGAGAAAGGAAACAGCCTATGGGGCATGGTGGCACGTGTCTATAATCCCAGAATTTAGGAGGCTGAGACAGGAGGATTGTAGGTTTGAGGCCAGCTTCAGCAAATTAGTGAAGCTTTATTAAAAAATAAAAATAAAAATAAAAAAGGGCTGGGGGGGTATAGCTTGAAGATAGAATTTCCTGGATTAAATTCCCAGTACCAACCTGAAATCTCAAAGTGACACTTCTTAGAAACCCTGCTCGTTCCTGCTGTGAGCCTGCTTTTGAAGGGTCTCAGTCACTGACAGGGTGAACCCAGAGGCACTGGCAATGTAACTATTATGTCTAAGCTGTTGTTGATCCGTTCTTAAATAGGGGCTCCTGAGTGGATACGCACTCGTGGAGGTACACAGATGCAGGAGGTACCTATGCTCTCTCCTGTGGCCTAACTCTACCCAGAAGAAACTGCCTCGTTGCAGACATTCATTGGAGAATGGGTGAGGGTGGCTGGGCCAATTCTATCCGACCCCCCACACCCGATGTGTTCGTGTGTGTCCCAGACCCGAGCGAGACTGGTTGCTGGTCACTCAGCCAGCGCATTGAGCCTGGGAGGAGGTGTCAGGACAACGTTTCTTTTGTCTTCAGAGACTGACTACTCTCAATTGCCTTTCCTTTAATATTTAAAATGAGTTCCAGATCTGCCCCTAACCATGAATGAACTCAGTCCTCACATTGCTTGGGCCTTAAGCTGCCATGCATTTCCCACATATGACACCCTGGGGCTTTTGAGTTTGGGGAACTGGTGGTCACAAGAGTGTCTACTTCTCATCCCAGACATTTATTTCTAGAAACTGGCCTTCAAGTGGGAGTGGGCATCTGAAGGCCTGTGTTCTGATTATTTTTGTTTCCAGCCAAATAAAACTAATAGAAAACTGATTTAGCCTTTGCCCCTCTGTTTCCAAATATTTAAATTGGAAATTATTATCTCTGTTCCCTGTACTGCCTAAGAATTTGGTAGAGATAAGATCAGACAGGTAAGGTGGTTTAAAAATTTAGGATGGAGCTGAGTGTGGTGGCACAGGCTTGTAATCCTAGTACTTAGGAGGCTGAGACAGGGAGATCGTGGTTCGTGGCCAGTCTCAGCTACTTAGTGAGGCCTCCACAAATTAGTGAGAACCTGTTTCAAAATAAAGAATAAAATAATAGGGTGGGGATATAGCTCAGAGGTAGAATGCCCCTGGGTTCCATCACTAGTACTGCAAAAAAAAAAAAAAAAATTAGGATGGATATAGAAATGAAGGTTGGGACAGTGTTAGCAGTAAACTTTGTTTTAGATGCCACTTGTTCAGAATTCCTGATTTCTTGGGGGCAGTGCAAAAGTGTACCTTCATCCTGTTATAAAAATTATTAAATAATTGAGCGATGTGAAATAATAGACGAGGGATACGTTTAACCTACTTATGGGAATGATCAGGCTTCCCAAACAGCGGCACTCATTTACAAATGAAAAATTCATGAGCCATTCTTCTTTCTCCGCAGCAAGTCCTGGCTTCCCTCGACTTCATTACACTCAGCTGTGAAAATTAGAAGCACAGCAGTGAACGGGAACGTCAAACTCACCGGACTCCCAACTCTCCCTTAGAGATGTGAGACAGACTTTCAATGACCAGGGATATATCCAGGCTCTTCATGTCTGGACCAGGGATATATCCAAAGCATAAATCCTGTTTCCTTTGAGTGGGACCTTGAACAGAAACAGACTCACCAGTGATGAGTCAAACACGTGTGAACTTTAACACTGTCTCCTTTTGTTCTCTGACCAATAACAGTGCCAGGTTTTGAGGAGAGGGGCTTGAAGCTTTTTAAATTTGGGTCACCCTCTGTCATAAAACTGATCAAAACTATAAGTAAAAATTAGGAACACATAGGAATATTCATTTGGATGGAGAGAAGAATCAGAAGAAATTACAAATTTTTAAATTAATAGATAACACAAATATCAAAAATCCTATAGAATAACACAATATTTTTTTTAACTTCCTGGAACAGCTCTAAAATAATTTTCTTAAAAACATCTCTTGGCTACAAATTCTTGGATTATCTATTCACTTGATTGCAGTCTTATGGTATTATTATCTAAAGAGAAGAGAAAGGCTGGGGGTGGTCGCACACGCTTGCAATCCCAGCATTCACGAGGTGGAGACCAGAGAATAGCGCTTTGCGGACAGCCTCAGCTACTTAGTGAGGCTCTCTGCAACTCAATGAGACCTTGTTTCAAAATTAAAAAAAGACTAAAAAATAGGGCTTGGGTGTAGCTAGAAGGTACAACACCCCTGGGTTGCATCCCCAGTACCGAAAGAGAGAGGGGGGGAGGGGGGAGGGGGAGGGGGGAGGGGGGAGGGAGAGGGAGAGGGAGAGGGAGGGGGAGGGAGAGGGAGAGGGAGAGAGGAGAAAGATAATTTAACATTTTTCTCTGAAATAGTTAATTAGCGTCTTTTTTTTTTTTTTTTTTTTTTTTTGCGGGTCTGAGGATGGAACCCAGGGGCATTTGACCTCCGAGCTACAGCCCCTGCCCTATTTTTACTCTTTATTTTTTGAAACAGGGTCTCACTAAGTTACGGAGGGCCTCACTAAGTTGCTGAGGCTGTGGGCAAACCGTGATCCTTCAGTCTCAGCCTCCCAAATGCTGGGATTACAAGCATGCGCCACCACACCCAGCTGTTAATTAGCATTTTTAATTGATAATTTTAAAAGAACCTCTTTTAGCTCCCCAACTTATTGACCACGTCATGTAAATTTCATTAATTGCATTCATATTTGAAAAACCTCTAGCCGGGCGTGGTGGCACACGCTTGTAATCCTCCCGCTTGGGAGGAGGAGACAGGAGGATCACGCAGGTTCGTAGTCAGCCTCGCTGGCTTAAGAGACCCTGTTTCCAAATAAATAAAAAAAATAAAATAGGTCTGGGAGTGTAGCCCGGAGGTAAAAGGGCTTCCAGGAACCCCAGTACCACCAAAAAAAAAAAAAACCCCAAAAAAGAAAAAAACAAATTTGAAAAACCTCTATTATTTCTATCATACTCGAACTATCACAAATACATTAACTTTTGATATTCTGCTTGGAGTACATGCCCTACAAACAGAAATTCTCATAAATTCTGTTGCTCATAACTCCCATCAAAAATAATGATTAAGGAGACAGGTATGGTGGTGAACATCTATAATCCCAGTGCTTGGGAGGCTGAGATAGAAGGATCATAGGTTGATGGGCAGCCTCGGCAACTTAGAAAGACCCGTAGCAACTCAGTGAGACCCTGTTTAAAAAAAAAAAAAAAGAGATAGAGGTGTAGTGCAGAGTTAAAATGTCCCTGGGTTCAATCCCTAGCATAAATACATACATACACACATATATACATACATACATAGAATTCACTGTTGTAATTGCATATATCATATTATTGAATATCTTCCTGACAAGAGGGCACTTCTGTTCTGATGAGATGCTCTGATGGCTGAATTTAATCTCCTTTGAGTTTTCATATCTGTCATTTGAAAGAATTTCCCATGTTTCCTGGCTCGATACATTTCAAACTTGGTTTCTCTTCTACTCTCTAGCTCAGTCTGGTGCCGAGAGCCGTAGGACACGCTCCCATTTCCACCTGTCTTTGGGCCCCGTAGCTGCGCTCTGATGGGTAGGTGAGTTGGACAGTGATAACAGGAGGGTCTAGAAATCCAGGCCTTCTCTGGATGGCTGTCAGGAACCTTATGTGAGCCGGGCATGGTGGCACACGCTTGTAATCCCCGTGCTTGGGAGGCTGAGACAGGAGGATCGCACAGGTTCGAAGCCAGCCTCAGCTACTTAGTGAGGCTCTCGGCAACTTAGTGAGACCCTGTTTCCAAATAAAATATAAAATAGGTCTGGGAGTATAGCCCAGAGGTAGAAAGCCTCTGGGTTCCACCCCCAGTACCACAAAAAAAAAAAAAAAAGGAACCTCATGTGCATGGAGAAGGTTGTGGCCTTCACAAACATCTCTTCATAAATGCGAACTAATCTTCTCTCCAAATGCCTGAAGCCCCTCCAACATCACCCAGCCAAAGAATTTGTGATGGAATGGGAATCTTAGTGAAAGTGAAGTTGGTTAGCATGCTTAAACCAATTACATTCAAAATACCTCGCTTTTGCAAATTTTACAAAAAACTACAACAACAAAAACCAGGTGACCATGTGGACACATTGGCCAGCCTCCTCTTGGGGCCTGAGAAAAGGGGTTTTCAGTCCTGGGAGAGAAAGTTTTACAGCTCTATACATTATGGACAGGGTGAGGGACTGTTGCCTGGGTAAAGTAGGAAGCAAGGAGCCTACCACACCTGGCCACCGGAGGGGCGATGGCTTCATTAGCAGGTTCTACGTACGCCCAGAGTAGGTGTCCCGCTCTACCACACTGGGCCGCCAGTGAGCTAAGGGGTATAACTGTGTCTACTGTCCCCTGCAGCCCATCGCTTATGGGCTCGGACACTCAAGAGAAGGCAACCCGTCAATTTCTCAAAATGATATAACTAAGAAACAGTGACTCCACTCCATCTTAAACATGACCCTAAGTTTTAACCTAGGTTACATATTTTTCCTTTTTTTTTTTTTTTTTTTTTTTGCGGGCTTGGGGATGGAACCCAGGGGCATTTGACCTCCGAGCCACACCCTCTGCCCTATTTTTTATTCTTTTTTTTTTTTTTTTTGGTGGTACTGGAGGTGGAACCCAGAGGCTTTCTACCTCCAGGCTATACTCCCAGACCTTTTTTTATATTTTATTTGGAAACAGGGTCTCATTAGGTTGCTGAGAGCCTCACTAAGTAGCTGAGGCTGGCTTTGAACCCGTGCAATCCTCCTGTCTCAGCCTCCCAAGTGCGGGTATTACAAGCGTGCGCCACCACGCCCGGCTAACCTAGGTTATATATTTATGCTCTATAAATATCAACTAATAGAGACAGTCTGGTGCCTACAGGGACAAAGACTTTTTTGTTTCTTATTTATTTCTTATTTGTTCTTTTATTTTTGTGGTATTGAGGATTGAATGCAGGAACACTCCACCTCTGACCCACACTCATAGCCCTTTTTATTTTTTCATTTTGAAATAAGTCTTATTAAGTTCCCATTCACCGGCCTGGAACCTGCGATCCTCCTGTCTCAGCCTCCCAAGTATTGGGATTATAGGTGTGTGCCAACTGTGCCTGGTAACAAAATCTTATTAAAAGTAAAATTCTGCTGGGCGTAGTGGCGCATGCTTGTAATCCCCATGCTTGGGAAGCAGAGACAGGAGGATCGCGCAGGTTCGAAGCTAGCCGCGCACGCTGGCTTAGGAGACCCTGTTTCCAAATAAAAATGTAAAAATAGGTCTGGGAGTGTAGCCCGGAGGTAGAAGGGCTTCCAGGAACCCCAGTACCATAAAAAAAAAAAAAAGTAAAATTCTCACATAGGGCTCTGATCTCACACAAAGGGCTGTTGTCCTAGAGCCTTTCACAACTTATCCTAATAGTTTGACTTACAATGTAAATTTGAAAAACAAAACTTATAAAATGCAATTTTTTCAGTCTTTTTTTTTTTTAGTACTGAGAATTGAACCTCGGCATATTCTACCTTTGAGAATACCTCTACCCTATTTTATTTTTTATGTGAAATAGGATCTCACTAAGTTGTTGAGGGCTTCACTAAGTTGATGAAGTTGGCCTCGAATATGTGATCCTCCTGTCTCAGCCTCCCAAGTCCTGGAGTTACAGGAACATGCCACCATACCTGGCTTGCAGGCAGCTGGGAGTTGGGAGTTGTAGTCCACTTTTTAATTCTTAATAGAGCTTAAACCTTTAAACAATGTAACCCATTTACGCTCTCTTCATCTCCTGTTTCTCATTCTTTCTTAAGCCATTTTTTCTTGTTAGCATCTTTTTAATTTGGGGGGAAAGTGTTGTACTAGAGATTGGACCCAGGAGTATTCTACCTCTGGGCTATGCCTCTAGCCCTATTTTATTTTTTATTTTGAAACAGGGTCTCACTAAGTTGCTGAGGGCCTTGCTAAGTTGCTAGTGCTGTCCTCAAACCTGTGATCCTTCTGTTTTAGCCTCACAAACACTGGGATTACAGGTGTGCGCCATGAAGCCTGACATTTATTTATTTATTATTTATTTATATAGTTAGTTTTGTAGAGCCTCATGCCTAGTAGGCAAACACTCTGCCGTGAGCTGTTCACCCAGCCTGCGAGAGCCTCTTAGTTGTGTAAATCCAGATCTCTCCACCCTGATCCACCAAACGCTGCAGCCACTTCAGTGCTCCACAGCTGGCCCTGACTGGGTCTCACCTTTCCCAACAGCTCCACTAGCTTTCCCCAAACAACCACATCTTTGCCTCTGTACCGGAGACTCTTTTCCTCAATGAGCCCCTGCATACATTGGGCCCCGTTCATAGCCGTCAGCAATGTATCCTTACATTTCATGCTCAGAGCCTCTGGTTGGTTCTCTTGTTCCAGCATGGAAGCAAGTCACCCTTCATGGGGTTGGACATTTCTCTATCTCCTACTAGACCATAGGTTTCTTGATGGTAAGGACCAAGCCGTCTTTGCATTCCTGCCTTCCTGCAAGGTCAGGGCACACAGTTGGTGCATAATAAGCATTCATGGTAAACTCTGCTATTGATGCTCGACTTGACAGTCACAGCAATTGCATTCTTCTTGCGCTTGAGGTGTCCAACAGAACTCTCTGTGACAACAAAAAATGTGGTTAATGTGACTTAGAAACTTCAATTTCATTGAAGCCTAATCAATTACAATGCAAGCTTAAATTGCCATGTGTTCTGTACAGGCAGGTCAGGGGACAGTCGGTGACTGGGCTCTGGCAGGTAAAGCCCAGGAGTCGGTCGGTCTTTCCTCCTGTAGCATGTTGTCACACCCAGGTGTGCTGCCTAGGACCGTGCGGCCATCCTGCCACTGTGAGGGGAGCACCCAGCGACGAAGCCACACACTGAGAACGCACAGAGGACTAAGAGATGAGGCTGAGCTGCTGACACGGCCCTGCCGCCCTCCCTGGGACTCCTTGGTGTCCACAGAAGGAGGACAGTTTCCTCATTATCTATGCTATTTTGGCTAGAGTTTTCTGCAAATTGCAGTCCAAAGCATAGAAAATTACAGAGCTATTATACTAAATTAAGCAAGAAAAGAGAGCAAGCTATACCATGTCTACATGGCATTTTTATTTATTTATTTATTTTTATTTTTAAATTTTTTTTGTGGGTTTGGGGATGGAACCCAGGGGCATTTCACCTCTGAGCTACACTCCCTGCCCTGTTTTTTTTTTATTATTATTATTCTTTATTTTGAAACAGGGTCTCACTGAGTTGCGAAGGGCCTCACTAAGTACCTAAGGCTGTCTGCAAACCGCCATCCTCAGGTCTCAGCCTCCCAAATGCTGGGATTACAAGCGTGCGCCACCACGCCCAGCTCCACATGGTATTTTTAGACATCTCGTAGAGACTGTACCTAATAACGCAAGAGAAACACACAAAAGGGATTGGTTATGGAATCCCCAGGTACGTGACGCATGCGCTTCTCTAAGGCAACAGGTCAGGCCTGGCTGAGTGATAACGAGAACTCCACCAAGGATGGCTGTGGCTCTGGCCTGTCGAGGACTTCCTCTGCTTTTCCTTTCATTGTAGGATTCTCTGCTATGAGAACCACTCCTTGCAATTCACTAAGGCTGAGCCTACATCCCCCAGTCACAGGGGTGAGCTGGAGGGGCCTAGCAAGCAGAATATTTTATACCTAAGCCACAGGGATTAGATTGAAGAGTGGGTGTGGGGATTTCCACCAAGATTTATTATAAGAACAATAGACTCTGGAAGAGAGGAAAAACACATTTTCCTGTCTGTCTGTCGGTCTGTCTGTCTGTCTGTCTCATAACCTTGGAGTCATAGGCTATAAGATTTTTTTTCCCAGAAAAGAGAGCCCTTGAAAATAAACAAGTTTGAACCGGGCGTGGTGGCGCACACTTGTAATCCCTGCACTTGGGAGGCGGAGACGGGAGGATCGCGCAGGTTCAAAGCCAGCCACACTGGCATAAGAGACCCTGTTTCAAAAATATAAAATAGGTCTGGGAGTGTAGCCCGGAGGTAGAAGGGCTTCCAGAAACCCCAGTTACCACCAAAAAAATAAATAAATAAAATAAACAAGTTTCAGAACGTAGAGGGAAGTTGGACTGAGAGACTGGAGAGATAGATTGAACTCTAGTCACACCATCTGAGCCCCCGAGTGCAGCCTTGCCTGAAGCCAAAGTCTATCTTAAGACTTTCGATATACTTAAGTGTGTTTTGTTCTTGATATGTTAAAGCCAGTTTCATTGACATCCTGTCGACTGCAGCAGAAAGTGTCCTGACTCATCAGCAAATACAGTAAATCCCCTGATGTAGTCAAGAATCAAACAAGGCATGGAGGAGGCCCTGAGTTTGTCCTTGCCGCTGGAGTAGGGTCAGGGAAGAAAAAGTTCAGAGGAGATGAAACTGTCAAGGCATCATTAGGTGGCTTGGCACAGTAGGCAACAGCCTGGTAAGTAGATAGGTACAGGTTTGGAGCAACCTGATTTGAAATTTAGTACCAGTTTAGCCAACTAGCTTGATAAATCTGAGACACCTAAACGTTCTGGGCCTTAGTTTTCCCATCAGTGAAATGGGAAGGGACTACTCACCTGGAGAGTTTGTTCTAAGCAGTAAGAGGATACATGTTAATCTTCCTCCTGGAAACCACACAGGCTGTGCTCCCGTGGCTGCTGGTTCCTGGCACCGTAGATCACAGGTATCAAAGGTACTTCAATAAAATTGTTCACACTTACTACTACTGTTGCTTAGAGTTTTTTTCTCTTTGCCACCTTTTCCTTTTGTCTTGATCTCTTGCCATTGACCCTCGTGATTTCAATTGAAAACAATAAAAGCTTCCCTTATTTGAACATGCACTTTGTTCTCATGTTTTATTTACATATATCTCCTTTAATCCTGATGATAATGGTTTCTGATAAGTGGCACCATGCAATGGTTTGAATATGTCCCCCCAAAGCTCAGGTGTTAGAAACTTAATCCTCAGAATTAGACTTGAATGGTATTTGGAGGTGGCACCTTGGGAGGATTAGATGAAGTCATGAGGGAGGGCCCCCCAAGATGGAATTATAAGAAGGAGAAGAGAGACCCAAATGAGTGCAGTTGCCCTGTAATGCCCTCTGTCATGCTACAAATAGGTCCTCGTCAGAAGCCAAGCAATTACCAGTGACACGCTACTGGACTTCCCAGTCTCCAAAACTGTGAGTTAACTAAACTTCTAACCCTTACAAATTACCCAGTCTCGGGTATCTTGTTATAGCAACAGAAGATACATTAAAATGCACCGTTTTACAGTGTATCAGGCATACGTTCAGAGAGATCCATGAGCTGTCTACACTATGTGAGGCCAAGCTAGGAGGCCATTTGGATGTGGCTTGGGGGGAGGAGAAACCCTAATGGCACTGTTGACTGTTGAAATTTCTCTTTCTTAGGAGAATTATGAAAGACATACTGCTGTTCTGAATTTCAAACCAAGGCTACCTGTGTAACCAAAGAACTCGTAAGTCCCTCAATAGGAAAAAAGTGCAAACTGACCCAGTGCGTGTCACACCAGATCATATATCCAGCTGCAGTTCTTCTTGGGATACAGGTGAGATAATGTTCTTACACATCATATAGATGGATCCAAAATGGAGCCTTTAATGAAATCAGCTTAGGCTTAGTTAAAAAGGAAAAAAAAGAAAATGCTTAGAATCATGGAATTAGAAAATGGGGTTTGCATGAAGTAGATTCTTTTCTTTTCTTTCTTTCTTTCTTTTTTTTTTTGCAGTACTGGAGATGGAACCCAGGGACATTTTACCTCTGAACTACACCCATCAGCCCTATTTTTTTAGTCTTTTCTTAATATTTGAAACAGGGTCTCACTGAGTTGTGAAGGGCCTCACTACGTAGCTGAGGCTATCTGTGACCCACGATCCTCTAGTCTCAGCCTCCCGAATGTTGAGATTACAAGCGTGCACCACCATATACAGCTAGGCTTTTTTTATTATTATTACATATATCCTCAAAACAAGCCTAAGCATTCACCATTGTAAATACCATCCTTGTTCTGTACCCTTGACCATCCCCTTCTTAAAAAATATAGATTATCCAGTTCTGGTTTGCGGCATCATCCTTATTGAGACACAAATGAAACTATTTGTTCCTATGGAAATAAATCACAGAGACATGTTGGAGGAGTTTGCTTCAGCCTGTGGACGACAGTGGAATGGTCTTCATCCTTACTGCTCTCTGCAGGAATAAGTGGAATGTTATGCAATTAAAAAAGGGAAAATGCTGGCAATATATTTATATACTTAAAAAATAATTACAGAATGATATTTAGAATATAAATCCAGGGATGGTGACCCACACTTGTAATCCTAGTACTTGGGAGGCTGAGTCAGGAGGATCACAGGTTCGAAGCCAGCCTCAGCTACTTAGGCTCTCTACAGCTTAGTGAGACTCTGTTTCAAAATAAAGAATAAAAAATAGGGCTGGAGGTAGATCTTGGAGGTAGAATGGCCCTCGGCTTCATCCTCAGTAGTTAGAATATAACACTAAAAAGGAAAACAAAGACTCTGAAGAAAGAAAGCTTTTAGTAGTGGTTATTGGAGCGGGGACACAGAGGGCTTTGCCGTTTAGCTTTAAACATCCCGATGTTTGGGCTGGAGTGAGCTGAGTGGTAGGGTACTTGCCGAGCATGAGCATGGTAGGTGAGGCTCAGTCTCTGTGCTCGGGGCCCACAAAGCACCCTGGGAGAGCAATGAGGCATGAGAGTGACGGCATAGGGTGACACTTGTCTTGATTCACTTTCTCAGCACCCGAATGTGTGTCTGTACCTGACATAGGAATATAATGCAAACCATGTGTGTACATTGTTTTCTAATAGTCACATTACACAGAGAAAAAAGAGACAGAAGAAAGTAATTGCAATCATATTTTACTTTGCCCAATATATCTATAATATTATCGTTTCAACATGTAATCAATATAAAAGTGATCATTGAGATATTTTACCCTTTTTTCATGCTGGGTATTTATCATGTAGTTTGTATTTTACATTTATACACCTCCATTCACACTAGACACGGTTCAAATGGTCAGTGGTAGCTATTGTTTTGGGCAGGGCCGATCTAAGAAAAGGCTGGGCTTGTAAACAGATCATTTTACAAGGTACTGAGCATTTCATAGAGCATGCCTAGGGAATGGGGGGGGGGACCCAAAAGGGCTTCCTGTTAGCCAGGTGCCTTGTGGGAAAATCATGTCCAGAAGGTGGAACAAGCAGCCTGGAGATGGGCTTCAGGCAGACAGTTTAGGATGGATGGGGCTCACAACTGGACACGTGGTTATAGATTAAAAGGAAAACCTGGAAACACATTTTAGAAAGAAAGCTTTTAATATCAAGGGGAAGTAGAAGGGGAATCACAGAAAAAGGGCTGATACTGGGGAAGCTCTTGTACTCATGGGTAAACACAGCAAGATGAGGAGATTTTTCAGGCTGGATTTGGCCCTGGCCCCACAGCCAGGCGGGAGGAGTGCAAAGGCCGTGCAGCCAGCCATCCCTGGTGGCCCTCTGTTGCTCTGTGATACTGAAAGACACCACACCCTTTCCAGCTGGGCGGTTTCTCTACATTTGCATGAGAATAAGCACACAGAAGCTGGTTGGAGAATGTAAGATTGATTTTTTTTTTCCTTTAGGGTTTGCCCAGAAACATAAGCTCCAAAATATGCCTGAACCTTGCTGGTGCCTCATATGGCCCAATGAAAAACACAGTCTGGGCCTTCAGGGGCCTTGTCTCCCACCCACTGCCATTAAACTGGCACCGTCATTGAAAGGGCGTCGGTGCCCATGGACCTGGAGAACGCATTGCATGCGTGCTCAGTGTGTGTCCAGGCTGTGGTTATCTGAGCAGGCCGCCAATCCCCTGAGTGACCTTGGACCAGTCACCTGGCCTCTCTGGACTTCCTTTCCTCCTCTGTGAGAGTCAGGCAGGGAGATGACAAAGATCACAAGTACTCTGAGACAAATTGGAGCAACCTGTCCTCAGCAGACGGCACCCCAGACTGTCGTCTCCAGCCCCCATGGATGACACAACGGGGACCTGAGGCTTGGTCTTCCCAGCCTCCTGGAACACCCTGCTTGCTGAAGCCTGGCAAAATCGGGCTCAGATATGACCTCATGCACCAGTTTCCTCCACTGTGCACTCGCTGCGGGTGCTTTAAGAAACACAATATTGGCAAAATGAATTATGCTTAGAATAATTCTGGGGGAACTGGATGGACCAGTTTGGCTGAGGAGCCAGGGCACCTGCACCAGGCCAGCCTTTCCTCCCTGCTCTCCTTCTCCCCCCTCCGTGGGCTGTAATGGTAAGACAGCCAGCCAGGAGTCAGGTGGGGTCACAGGATAAGCCTGGACTAGCTGAATCTGCCTGGGACAGCTCTGGTGTATCCTTGCCTTGGCCCCACTCACTGGGACTTTAATAATGCAATAACACCTGCTTCCAAAGCACACAAAGACTTTGGGAAAGCAGGAGATAAAAGCGACTTTGTTCTATTCTTGCCCAGAACAGTATACATCCATAGGTGTTCTCGCAGAAGCCAGCCTCGCCCCTCCCTGGGCAGTGGCTGCTCCTGGGCCCCACCCCCACCCACTGAAAGCCACCCACCAAAAGCTACCGATGGCTGAGAATCAAGCGGTGTCCAGAAGGGCACTTAAAAAACCAGCCGCAGGAGAAGAGCAGATTGGAAAAGCAGGGCGTGCTTTCTGCTGATCTCCTCTCCGCTCCACGCACGTCATCAGAAAGTCACGTGGGACCAGCATAGCCTTCATGCAGGCAGAGGCTGCAGACAGACAGGGGTCATTCCTCCCTCACTCTGCACTGGATGGGGAAGATCCTACCCCCCACTTCCCGCCTCTGGGACCCCTCCTGCCATCTGTCCTCCTGCTCCTCTCCCCCCTCTCCCTCCCAGGCTTGGGGCCTTCTCCTTCCACCTCACCAATATGCAGAGTGCAAACCGAGAGCTGGAGGTCAAGGGATTAACCCAGGTGGACCCTAATGCCAGCTTCTAAAGCTACAGAATAGGAAACATACCCGAGGACCCAGTGATGAGCCAAGGAAGCACGCAGGAGCCAGGCGGGAGGCGCTTGTACTGTGGGCGGCAACAAAACCCTCTAATTGTGACCCCAGGTGGTGTTAGTGATGCATGCCTCTAGTACTTGGGAGGCTGAGACAGAAGGATCACCGGTTCTAGGCCAGCCTTGGCAACTTAGTGAGGCCCTCAGCTAGTTAGTGAAACCTTGATTTCAAATAAAAGATAAAATAGGGCTGGGGATGTAGCTTGGAGGTAGAATGCCCCAGGATTCAATCCCCTGATACACACACACACACACACACACACACACACACACACAATGTAGCTTTCAAGTGTCATCTTGAAGAGGGTGGGTCCTATAAACTGTGGGATCGGGAGAGAGAAGGTCTTTATCTAAGCTATTTTATAGATTAAAAAAAATCTCTAGCCTGGTGCAATGGCACATGCCTGTAACCCCAGCTACTCGGGAGGCTGAGGCAAGAGAATTGCAAGTTTGTGGCCAGCCTAGGCAACCTAGCAAGATCATATCTTAAAATAAAAAGGCTAGCCCGGCATGGTGGCACACGCTTGTAATCCCCGCGCTTGGGAGGCTGAGACAGGAGGATTGCACAGGTTCGAAGCCAGCCTCAGCTACTAGTGAGGCTTTCAGCAACTCAGTGAGACCCTGTTTCCAAATAAAATATATATTAAAAAAAATAGGTCTGGGAGTATAGCCCGGAGGTAGAAAGCCTATGGGTTCCACCCCCAGTACCACCAATAATAAATAAATAAATAAATAAATAAATAAATAAATAATAAAAAGGTTAGAGGTATACCTGGGGGTATAATACCCCGGGGTTCAACCCCTAGTAACATACGTGTGCACACACACACACACACACACACACACACACACACACACGAAGACTTCACAAAAGTTATGCCATATGCTTTTTTTCCTCTTTAATTCACAGGTAAACTTGTAGGTACTTATCATCTGCAACATGATATGTTGAAGTTTATACATTGTGGATTGGTTAAATGGAACTAATGAACAAGTGTGCTATCCCATATACCTCGTGATGTAGTCGTTATTTTTGTAATGAGAGCAATGAACTCTGCATTTTTCAAGGATACAGTCTATTGTCCTCGGCAGTGGTCACCATGCTGTACAGTCCAGGTCTCAGCACCTCTCTGCATATTCCCCCAAACCCACCCGCATGACTATCACGAGAAGCAAAGACTCTCCTGACAGTTGAGCTTTTCCCGCGGTGGCCTGGCTGGCTGGCGTCCTAGCCTCTGGACTGTCTGGCTGGACATCCCCAGGCCGCCCTAAGTGCAGCTCTGCTTCCCACCCACCCAGGGATGCTTTCCCGTGGGACAGGGGCAAGCATGCCCCGAGGCTGGGAACGGAATGTCTTTCCAAACCTTCATGCTTTTTCAAATACCAGACGGATGGCGGCCCCTTCCTGTTCCAAACTACGGTGGTTTTCTATTGCCTATGGTAGCACATCCAAAGTCTTCATCCTGTTACTCAAAGTTGTTAACTTTCTGGCCTGATCCTACAGGAGATCATTTATTCATTTATTCTTTCATTTACCAATAATCGGTTTGGCCTACTTGAAAATTTAAGGGACGTCAGTCATTTTTATCTCCCACTTTAAAAAGAACTGAAGAAAAAAAAAACAGTTCAAACAATGCCTTGTCCATATAGGAATGTATCTCTACTGGGATTAAGGTGTGGTGGCACATGCCCTTAATCCCAGTTCTTGGGAGGCTGAGACAGGAGGATCGCAGGTTTGAGAACAGCCTCAGCAACATGGTAAGGCTCTCAGCAACCTAGAGCCTCATGAGTTTAGTAAGGCCCTGTTTCCGCACAAAAGTTTAAAAGGATTGGAGGTGTAGCTCAGAGGTAGAATGCCCCTGGCTACAATCTCCAGCAAGAGAAAAGAAACAAAAGAAGTAAAGAAAGAGAGATATCACTACCAATCTCACTAATATGTAAATGAAAGGGTGGGACCTGAAGGGAAACACACCAAGGCCTTGGGCACGCATGCTTCTATCACTTTGAACCTCGCCACGATGTGTAATTACAATGCACCGCCAGCGAAAGTATTTTTTTTATTTTTATTTTTTTAATTTATTTTTATTGGTGCATTGTAATCATACATCACTTTGGAATATAAGACTTGAGAGGATATACAAGCACACATCATCCAATTAGCCCTCATCCAGCCCCCATCCCATTCCCTCCCCCTCCCTCAATCCCATGCTTGTTTGGTGATTAACTTTGATACATGTGTTTATGTACCTCCTGCTTTTTAAAGAGGCTCCATCCTCCCCTATTCCATACCTTCTGATTGGTCACCTTAATTGCTTCACTATAGGGCCCTTTCTATAGCTCGACCACTTCCTGTTGCCCGTTTCCTCCTAGTTATTGCTGATTAGGGGAAGCATCTGGTTTTAATTTTCTGTGATATTTCTCTGTGCATGCCGCGTTGCAAATACCGATCCCACTCTTGATGGCCCCAGTTGTGGCCTGGCTACCCGGTGGACTGATCCAGACCTCGCTGGCTCAAGCAGCCGCCTTGCCTCATGGGAGGCCCCGGTTCTGACCTCACTGGCCCCGATACTGGCCTAAACCCTCAGCTGGCTCCGATCGCAGCCTCGGAGGCCCCTGCACCAGCCTTCCTCATGGCAGGCTCCGATGTTAGCCGATGGCCCCGGCATTGGCCTAACCCCTCGGCAGGCTCCGATCCAGGCCTCGGAGGCCTCAGTAGCGGCCTTGCCTCACGGAAGACTCTGATGCCAGCCAGTGGCCCCGGCACCAGCCTAACCTCTCAGCAGGCTCTGATCCTGGCCTCGGAGGCCCCAGCACTGGCCTTGCCTCGCGGCAGGCTCCGATCCCTGCCTCGCTGGCCCCAGCACCGGCCTAACCCCTCGGCAGGCTCTGATCCCAGCCTCGGAGGCCTCAATAACGGCCTTGCCTCACGGAAGGCTCCAATGCCGGCCGTTGGCCGCAGCACCAGCCTAATCCCTCGGCAGGCTCCGATCCCGGCCTCAGAGGCCCCAGCACTGGCCTTGCCTCATGGCAGGCTCCGATCCCAGCCTTGCTGTGTCCGTCGCTGGCCTCACTCCTCAGCAGGCTCTAATCCGAGCACCTTCTTCGCCCAATTATTTGTCCCACGTTCTCGAGGGTGCGTGGTGGTGATTGCATTCTGCCTCTGGGGTCATTACTTCAAAGGTTCCAGGTGTAATGCATCAGATCTCTGCCTCCCCTGAGTACTGGCCACTGCCATTGCCACTGCCTCCACCATTTCAAATCTTTCCCAAGCTCTTTTTCCACTCTGAATGTTGTCCAGTCTTCCTAAGCATGCATGACGGTAGCATTCAACCTTTGGTGTAATTTCTCAAAAAAAAAAAAAAAATAAGGTTGGTAGACTCCGATTTCTGCTTCTCCTGAATGCAAGTCTCCATCGCCAACGCAGAGACCGCTTTTAGCACCGCCTTTCTCCTTGGTCTCCACTAAAGTCTCTCTCCTTACAGGTGATGTCCAAGATTCTTAACAATATAGAGAAGAAGCAGTCCTCCTTAGTGGGGAATTTTTCCAATAATTCCAGTTCATTTGGATAAGTTTTGTCTGCATCTCTAGTATCCTGGCATCCGCCACCTCCTTGACCTCTCTCCGATATTTTCCTTTTTTCTTTTTCTTTTCCTTTTTTACAGGGTCCTTCCTGGTGGAGAGGGGTTCGCCTAGGGGTGCCCCGCCAGCACCTGCCCACCCACCCAGGGTCGGGGCCAGGGGTCCCCAGTGAAAGTATTTTAAAAAGTCAATCAATCATTCAGGCAAGCAAGCAAATAAACAAAGTTCTCTTTCACCCCTTCCCTGAGTGGTCCCTGAGAAGTTCTATCTCCACACTGCCATCCTGAACTGGAATCCTGGAATCCTTTCCCCCTCGCTTCTGCCTGACTGAGTCTGTTTCCATGTAGCTCTTAGCTTGCAAGGACTCGCATCCAAACAATGAGAGGGAAACAGGGTGGGGAGCTGGGCCAAGGCTGCACATGGCTTCAGATGGGAGCCAGCAAGACATCAAGTCCCACTGCAGATCCCACCGCTGCTACCCTACTGCTCTAGCTTTGGCTGCGTTGTCTTTTCTGTACACCCAGGCTACTTAGTGTTTGCTCCTCTACTGACCCGTGTGTTCTCTTACTTCTAGGGAGGAGAGATATTGGGGACCCAGGGACAGTCTACCTCCAAACTATACCCTAACCCTTTTCAAAAAATTTCTATTTTGAAACAGGGTCATGCTGTTTGCTGAGGCTCTTCTAGATTGCCGAGGTGGCTGTGAACCTGCGATCCTCCTGTCTCAGCCTCTCATATACTAGGGTTATTTCTTTTGGTGTATGGTACTGGGGGTGGAACCCAGGGGCTTTCTACCTCTGGGCTATACTCCCAGACCTATTTTATACTTTATTTGGAAACAGGGTCTCACTAAGTTGCTGAGAGCCTCACTCGGTAGCTAAGGCTGGCTTCGAACCTGTGCGATCCTCCTGTCTCAGACTCCCAAGCGTGGGGATTACAAGCGTGCGCCACCACGCCCAGCCTATACTAGGGTTATAAGTGTGGGCCACCACGCCCAGCCGCAAGCTTGCTTCTACTCCACAGTTTCTGCTTTCTCATGACTTTGCCTTTCACGTGGCCTTGCCTCCGCCTGGAAGGTCCAGACTCACCTTTGCCTGGAGGTAACATCTGAAGCAAGTCTTGTAACTGTATGTCTATGCTTCTGGCTCTCTCATTTTGGTTTCCCCAATTCAAGTTTCAGAAGAGAAGCTGCTGATTGACATAGCTCATCTTTTTATGGTCTAAGTCATAGATATCACCCGACCCTCGGATCAGGCGCTGTCTCTGCTCAGATTACCTAGGCTGGTGGAAAGGTTCACTATCTCTCAGTGGGGAGTAGAGTTAGGGTACTTCCAGATGGGCAGCTTTGGTGTGAGCTGGCACACCTCTGTTACAAGGGCTTCAGATCTCTGGGCATGGTGGCACATGTCTGAAATCCCAGTACTTCAGAGACTGAAATAGGAGAATCACTCGTTTGAGGGCAGCCTCAAAAATGTAGTAAGACCTTTAGCAACTTAGTGAGACACCCATTTAAAAAAATTTTTTTGTAATTCCAGGACTTGGGAGGCTGAGACAGGAGAAGGGCAGGTTCGTTGCCAGCCACAACATCTTAATGAGGTCTTCTGCAACTTAGTGAGACTCTGTTTCAAAATAAAATAAATAAAAAGGGCTGGGGTGTGGCTCAGAGGTAGAATGCCCCTAGGTTCAGTCCCCAGTCCTATAAAAAGAAATAATAATAAAAAGAGCTGGGGTGTAGCTCAGAGGTGGAATGCCCCTGAGTTCAAACCCCTAGTCCCATAAAAAGAAATAATAATAATAAAGAGGGCTGGGTGTAGCTCAGAGGTAAAAATGCCTCTGGATTCAATCTCCAGTACCAATGGAAACAAATTAAAACTAAACAGACAACCCTGGTTCAGGCCATATCTCCTCTGTATTTCTCTTCTCAATTACATCTTCACTTATTTGCTATTCATAAAATTATATTTTAAGTTATTCATGTTGCGTGTGTGTTTTGTAAACTAGATACATGGTTTGGATCTTAAGGGTCCCCGAAAGGCCCATATGCTATGGGCTTGGCCACCAGCCGGCCTGTGGTGCTACTGGGAAGTGGCGGAGCCTTAAGAAGCCGGCACTGGCGCATGCCCTGGAAGGGGGTCTTGGGAGCCCTTCCCGTCTCTCTTTGCTTCCAGGCACCATGAGGTGAGCGGCTTTGCCCCACCCACACTCTCCTCCACGAGGTTCTGCCTCACCACAGGCCCCAAAACGATGGGGCCACGTGGCCATGGAGTGAAACCTCTGCAATAGTGAGCCACAATGAACCTTTCCTTCTTCTAAGTTGATTGTCTCAGGCATTTCATCACAGCAAGGGAATGCTAGCTCACCAAATGGTAAATAACCCGAGATCTTAGAGTCTTTAAATAGAGGCCCGAGAACCGTAAAGCCAAGGTTAAATGACTACCAAACTTGAATTCTTAGTGGCATTATGATTTCAAAAATCTCTACTGCTGTCTCTGAAAACTGTTGAAATATTTCAAGAATTCCAACCTTTTAGCCGGGCGTGGTGGCGCACGCTTGTAATCCCCGCGCTTGGGAGGCGGAGACAGGAGGATCGCGCAGGTTCGAAGCCAGCCGCGCTGGCGTAAGAGACCCTGTTTCAAAAATATAAAATAGGTCTGGGAGTGTAGCCCAGAGGTAGAAGGGCTTCCAGGAACCCCAGAACCACCAAAAAAAAAAAAAAAAAAAAGGAATTCCAACCTTTTAGAATATACATCTGTTCTCAGAGTATCTCATATCTGGAAGTGACTCAAAAAAAAAAAATCCATATCCAAATTTTTGGGGTTGAAAATATGGCTGTCATGACATCCATATGAGATAAAGAACTTATTTAAAGGTGGTGATAAAAGGCAGCTGACATGTGAGACAGATTAAAGAAAAAGAGTAAGCTCAACTTGGTGATTCGTTAGCTATAGGACACGGGGAGAAGCAGGGAGTCTAAGTAGAGTAAGCCATATTTTCACCTTGGGTAACTGGGTGGAAAATGGGAGGCAAATGGAATGGGATACATATTTTTATAGTCTTTTAACATTAATCTAAGAAGTATTTATCCAGTACCAACTCTACATCAGGAACTGGACAAGGTCTGGCCCTATTGAGATGAACACGACACCATCCCTGCCCTCAAGGTCTCTTCAGAGGGGAGAAATAAAACTTACAATACAGTGTAAATAAAATTTTGTTTTCAGGGTTGGCAAAATAAGATTTACAATACAGCGTAATGAGAATACTGACAAGAGACCTGTGCAGGATGTAGTGGTAGACCAAATGAGGGGATAACCAAGACTTCTTGGAAGGCCATAGAAAACTTAAAGAGAAGAAACTTCAAAAGAGTCATGAAGAGTGACCAAGGGTTTGAGGAGGGAATGCTTGCTATCAAAATTCCCTCTCAAAAGGTCTGGAAGCCTTGATTAGATCTCGGAGAACTGGGCTGGACAGGTCAAGGAGTGCGGCTTTTATTCTCTTGAGCAGGGGGAGCATGTGAAGGTTTTAGCCATGTGGAAAGGCAAGCCGTTTTGCAGGTCTGAATGAACACTCGGGCAGCTGCATGAGAATGCATGGACGAGGTCTTGCCGTAGTTCACCAGCGAGCTCAGGAAAGCCAGACGAGTTGGAGTGGTGATGGAGAGGGGAAGGCTGGGGCCAGCAGCAGCAAGGATGCCGGGAACACAGCCACTCACTGGCTGGAGGGATGGGAAGGAGGGAGGCGTCTTAGCAATTGTGCAGATGGTCATGATAATAACCAGGCTCCAAAATAGAAAGCTTGGTTTTGGAAAAATCTGATTTTCTCCACTAGACCATTGCTTCCTTGAGAATGGGGCCTATGACTTCACTGTTACATTACCTGCATCTAGTACGGTGTGCTGAGTGCCTAGTAATTAGAGAGGGTTTTGGTTTCGGTTCTTTTTGTGTGTGTGTGTGATATTGGGAATTGAACTCAGGCATATTCTACCTCTAAGCCACACCCTCAGTCCTATTTTTTATCCTTTAATTTGAAACAAGGTCTCACTAAGTGGCTGATGGCCTAAGTTGCTGAGGCTGGCCATGAACCTGTGACCCCTCCCGTCTCAGTCTCCTAAGTACTGGGATCTTAGGTGTGTGCCACCATGCCTGGCTAATTGGAGAGTTTTGAGCATGTGTGAGTTAAAACATCTGAGGGCTATCCAGATGGATACATCCCTCTGAAGCTCCAGAGGGAGGCCTGAGCAGGAAGGCCTGCGTGGGAGCTTACCAGGGAGTGAGGGCAGAGAGAGCTGAGGATGGGACCTCAAGTAATAGCGATATTTAAAAGGCAGATGGAAGGAAGGGGCCATTTGCAAAAGGGGAAATGTGAGGTCATGGAAACCAAGGTGCAGAGAGTGTCCAGACCACAGCGGGGGTCAAGATGTCAAAGGTCACTAAAAGCCTGCATCTCCCAGGAAGTGTCACTGCCTGGCTCGTGTCTCAGCCTCGTAGACTGCCTGCCTTCAAATGACCCTGTAGGGACAGCCCGGGATGGCACCTCAATTCCTCTTCCAACAAGACCCCATAGCAGTGACTAAGCCTGCCTGCTTGCCTCACAGTGCTTTAGAAAGGGCTAAGATAACACGTATCAGCAGCTCTCAAAATGTTTGCTTTTAGGACCACTTTACATGCTTAGAGCCGGCCGTGGTGGTGCACGCTGGTAATCCCCGCGCTTGGGAGGCTGAGACAGGAGGATCGTACAGGTTCGAAACCAGCCTCAGCTACTTAGTGAGGAGCTCAGCAGCTTAGTGAGACCCTGTTCCCAATAAAATATTTAAAAAATAGGTCTGGGAGTATAGCCCCAGAGGTAAAAAGCCTCTGGGTTCCACCCCCAGTACCACCAAAAAAAACCCCAAACCAAAACAAAACAATACATGTTTAGAATCCGTCCAGAAGCCCCCAAAAGCTTTGTTTGCATGTGTTCTATTAAGATTTATCACATTATCAAAATTGAGAAATTTTTTGTGTGTGGTACTGGGGTGGAACCCAGGGGCTTTTCTACCTCCAGCTATACCCTCAGCCCTATTTTATACTTTACTTGGAAGCACGGTGTCACTAAGTTGCTGAGAGCTGCACTCAGTAGCTGAGGTTGGCTTTGAACCTGTGCGATCCTCCTGTCTCAGCCTCCCAAGTGCTGGGATTACAAGTGTGCGCCACCATGTCTGGCCAAAAGTGAGAAATTTTAAAAATACTTAACTAATTTAAAATGAACAACAAGCAGGGCATGGTGACACATGCTTGTAATCCCAGCATTTGGGAGGTTGAGACAGGAAGATCTGGGTTCGCAACCAGCCTCAGCTACTTAGGCCCTTTGCAACTCAGTGACACACTGTTTCAAAATAAAGAATAAAAAATAGGGCTGGGGGTGTAGCTCAGAGGTAGAATGCCCCTGGGTTCCATCCCCAGTACCACAAAATAAAATAAAATAAAATAAAATAAAATAAACAATAAGCCCTTATGTGTTCACAGAAACAATTTATTTCATGAAATATTATGATAGCCTCAAAATAAACATTGGATAAAAGGTTTATTTTCTAGTTTATTATTAAACTAGAAACAAGGTCTTTAATTTGAAACAAGGTCTCACTAAGTGGCTGAGGGCATCACTAAATTGCTGAGGCTGGCCATGAACCTGTGACCCTCCTGTCTCAGCCTCCATCTACGGGGATTATAGACCTTGTTTCAAATTATTTTAGAGTTTTATAAATCTCTTGAATTCCTGGATTGATATATTGCTTACTCTTGTGAGAGAATGAGAGGTGACGGGTAAGTAACATCTTATTATTATTAGTAGTAGTAGTAGTAGTTGTTGTTGTTGTTGTCATACTGGGGATTGAACCCAGAGGCCTCCGAGCTACACCCCCAGACCTTTAACTTTTTTTTTTAATTTTTTTTTTGTGTGTGTGTGTGTGTGTGTGTGTGTGTGGTACTGGGGGTGGAACCCAGAGGCTTTCTACCTCCGAGCTAAACTCCCAGACCCATTTTATATTTTATTTGGAAACAGGGTCTCACTAAGTTGCTGAGAGCCTCACTCAGTAGCTGAGGCTGGCTTCGAACCTGTGTGATCCTCCTGTCTCAGTCTCCCAAGCGCGGGGATTACAAGCGTGCGCCACCACGCCCGGCTCCTTCTTTAATTTTTGTTTTGGAACAGGGTTTCATTAGGTTGATGAGTTTCCCTACTTTCTGAGGCTGTCCTTGAACTGAAACCAGAGGATGGCTGAAAGCAGAGGATGGCAGTTTGTGGACAGCCTCAGCTACTTAGTGAGGCCCTCCGCAACTTAGTGAGACCCTGTTTCAAAATAAAGAATAAAAATAGGGCGGGTAGTGTGGCTCGGAGGTCAAATGCCCCTGGGTTCCATCCTCAGACCCCCCCACCCCCCACACAAAAATTTAAAAAATACAGGTGCTAGAGGTATAGCTCAGAGGTAAAATACCCCTGGGTTTAAACATTTTGAAGTAGGATTCTATTAAGTGTATATTGTTTTCACATTTTCATAAAACTGAAAAATTGTTAATGGACTAAACTCCAGTGAAAAAGCAGATATTTGTAAAAGAAACTTTTAAAAACCTTAATACAACTATATACTGTCCATAAGAGACTTCAGACACTTTAGATTCCAAGACAAACATATGTAGATTGAAAATGTAGGGATGAGAAAAGAGACAACATGTAAATAGGACCCAAAAGGGACAAAATTTTTCTTTTTTAACTAGGGGCAAATAACTAAATTTTATTGCAATATAGTGGTCATTTCATCGGGAAGAAATTATAAGATAAACACACATGACAACGGTGGCTCAAAATACATAAGGCAAGAGCTATTCAAATGGAAGCGAGAAGTAAATGGCTTTACAATAATAATAGGAAACTTCAATATCCCATTTTCAGTAATCTATAGAACAACCAGGCAGAAGATGAACAAGAAAATAGAAAATTCCAAACAACACTCTGAACTAATTGGACCTAGAAGACACCTATAAACTGCAGCAGAATATACATTCCAACAAGAGCAGAATACACATTCTTCTCACGTGCAAGCAGAGACGCAAGTGTAATGACTATGGGTTTCTTTCTGTGATATAGAAATGTTCTGGAATTAGTGGTGATTGTTGTCATTGTGAATATATGATAAACCACCAAATCATACATTTTAAAAGGGTGAGTTTTAGCCGGGCGTGGTGGCGTACACTTGTGATCCCAGCACTTGGGAGGCTGAGACAGGAGGATCGCACAGGTTCGAAGCCAGCCTCGGCTACTTAGTGAGGCTCTCAGCAGCTTAGTGAGACCCTGTTTCCAAATAAAATGCCCCTGGGTCCCATTCCTAGTACCGCAAAAAAATAAAATAAAATAAAATAAAATAAGTAAAAGGATGAGTGTTATGGTATGTGAACCGTATCTCAATAAAGCTATCTTTGTTACTCTTAAGTGCGGGAGCTTTGTACTTTTATCATCATTACTCCCTTTTGTCCTCTTCGAACCCACCCTCAGCCTTCCTGCCATAATATATTTAGTTCTCAGGGGTCTAAAATTTTGCTTCCCAGAAGCCTCACTCTGAAGCCTTTCTGATTTAGACTCCGGATGAGAATGTCCCATAAAGGTGAAAATAGCATTTGTAAATGGGGTCAGAAGATGGGATTTAAATTCTGATTCTCTCTCAGTAGTCTATCGATCCTGAGCAATTTGCCTTTCTTCTCTGAATCTCAGGTTTCTGTTCTGAGCACACAAAAGACCCTTGCCCTGGCCCTGCCAGAGCGTCGTCAGGTGCCCTGTAAGAGCGACTGTTAACTGAACTGTAAGCACCGCGTGCACATATGTCTTCGTGATCGGGGTTTCTGCAGCTGGCGATGGGAGGAGATCGTACCCTCATCCCAGGCCACACGAGTCCTCAGGGAGGATGCCGTAGCTGACTGAAGTCTTACAATGGGAGTGGCTTCCAGCTTCCTAGGAACAATGGTGATCTTTCCCAGTGCCCAAGAGATTACTGTTATTATTTTAAGTGTTTATTTAGACTATCTTCCTTTTGAGGATTTTCACTTGTCCAGCCTACTGCTCTGCTCTTTTGCTTTTGTTTACTTTAATGTTTAAAGGCATTGTTGATTACAGCAGGGCATTCTTGAGCTTTGGTCAGGCATCAATACTTGTAGATTAAAGGTTTACTGGTTAAAATGCTCCCTGACCACCTTGTTAGCAGAAGCTCAATGCAGAGTGGAGACTGTCATGTCAGCCACACTGGGGTTAAGTTCCAGGTCTCCTACTTCTTCACTATGAGACCCTGAGCAAATTATGTTAATATCTCTGAGCCTCAGTTTCTTCATGGGTAAAATAGAGAACTCCAACTTAACTGGGATTTTATGAGGATAAAAAGAGAAAATTCTTAGTGGAGGATCCAGTCCCTCATAAGAAGTGCTGAGCCCAGACAGTAAGGGACCAAGGTCAGTGTCAGCTAAGGTGGCAGAGTGGAGCTGGCTTCAGGAAGACTGGGAGGAAGAGGGGCTGAGAGTCCAGTGCCTTCTCTTTGGGGAGGACTTTCCATGTGCTGGATCACTTGACCTCTGCAACTGATACAGAGGTATTGATTTGTATTTACATGTCATAAAACAGAGACTCAGAGATAGTAAATAATTTGCATACGGTCCCACAAGTTGTTAATTGGTCATTTGAGTCCAGGCTGACTGATTCTCAAGTGCAGATTCTTTTTCTTTTTTGGTAGTACTGGGTATTGGATCTAGGGTGTTCTGAGCTATACCCCCAGCCTTATCTATCTATCTATCTATCTATCTATCCATCCATCCATCTATCTATCATCTATCTATCTATCTATTTATTTTTGCAGTACTGGGGATTGAACCCAGGGGCATTATACCTTTGAGCTACACTCCCAGTCCCATTTTTTTTTTTTTTACTTTTTAAATACTCTGTCGGTGCATTAGAGTCTCACATTACAATGTATTGCACAGTGACAGTGACATACATGCACACAGCCCTTGATGGGCTTTTCTCCCCTATTTTATTTTGAAATAAGGTCTCGCGAAGCTGCTGATTGCCTCAAGTTGCTGAGGCTGCATTAAACCTTCAGTCTTCCTGTCTTGGCGTCCCAAGCCCTGGGATTTCTTACTTTATGTGACCCCAGCCCGTGGCCCCTGATAGTCTTGCTTCTCTTTTCTTTTCAACCTAGCCTGTATTGGACCTGTATTTAAAAAAGAAAAACATGGCACTTTTCCAAGTGATTTCAACTGTCAAATCTCTCTCCACAGCCAACCTCAAGATACATGCCTGTGGGCCTCAAATGCCCCAGGCCCAGGTTGGACCAAAATGTGCTGGGATGGATAGTGGAGAAGTGATCCAAGGATGGGATGAAGGCTGGACCAAATGAGCAACATCTCCCCAACCTTATATACTTTTCAAGAGTCAGCTCAAATATCACCTGAGCTTCCTCTGAATCCTCCAGGAAGAATTAGTCCTTTTTTCTTTTTTTCTTTTTATCTCCCCATAATACAGTAGCCAGACTTCTGTTATATATTTATCATTATCTTGAAAATGTCAGCTTATTTTTCTATCTTCTAGGTCTAGTCTATATTTTATCTGTCTCCAAATCTTTAGCTTTAATTAGGAATTATTTAACAAAGGGAATATTAATATTTTTATGTCATGCATCCTTTTGGCAGTTTTCTTAAGTCCATGAACTCTTTTTTTAATTTATAAATACATAAATTAAAATGCAGGTTTAGCATCCCTAATTCAAAGATCCACCATCAGAAATGCTCCCAAATCCAAAACGCTTTGAGCACTGATATGATATCACAGGTGGAAAATCTCACCCACCTGACTGCAGGTGAATCAGGTCACAGTCAAAACACAGGTGTACTAAAAATGTTGTATAAAGTGAACACGGAACATACATGAATTTATGTTTAGACTATGTCTCCTCCTCAAGATAGCTCATTATTTATATGAAAATATTCCAATGTCTAAAATCAAACACTTCTTAGCTGGACATGGTGGCATATGCTTGTAATCTCAGTACTTGGGAGGCTGAGACAAGAGGATCACAAGTTCAAAGCCAGCCTTGGCAACTTAGCAAGGATCTCAATCACCTGAGATTATTAGTTTCCAAATAAATAAAATTGGGCTGGGAGTGTAGCTTGGAGGTAGAATGCCTTTGGGTTCCATTCCTAGTGTAAAAAAAACCCAAACAGACAAACAACAAACAAAACTATTTCTGCTCCTGAATATTTTAGATAAGATATATTCAACCTGATACTCAACCTAAACATAGGATTATAAAAGAAACCAATTATACTGAAGTACTATAATTAAATTTTTAACAAGGCAAAGTTGGCTATAATAAGATATTACTTTTTTTTCAGTACTGAGGATGGAACCCAGGAGCATTCTACCTCCAAGCTACACCCCCAGCCACATTTTCTATTTTTTATTTTGAAACAGTATCTCACTAAATTGTGGAGGGTCTCACTAAATTGTGGAGGGCCTCACTAAGTAGTTGGGGCTGGCCACGAACCCGGATCCTCCTGTCTCAGCCTCCCAAGTATTGGGATTACAAGTATGTGCCACTATGCCAAGCTGATAAAACTTTTTTATTAATACATTTAATAATAAGATCTATGGTGGATCCAATGGCTGCCATTAGTCTAATGGTCTTGATGACTCTTTTAAGGAATTTTGATTGATTTAAATTTGAGGTCACTGGAAAGATTTCCAAGAGTTTAAATTTAGGGGTGACATGATCTGATTTCACAGTTTAGAAAGATCTTTAATGTGAGTTAGGACAGGTCTGGGGGAAGCCTGCTGGAAGCTTGGGAGACAGGTGGGTGTTCTTTGACCTGGATAGGTCAAAGGTGATAGCAGAGGAATTTGGGGATAGAAGTAGAATTGGTAAGATATAGTCTGCTTGGTTGTGGGGCAGGAGGGCTATGAAGAAAATGAAGGCTGGGTTTTTGCCAGGAGTGGATGGCAGAGAGAGTTTGGGGCATGGTTTCAGGAAATGACTGGTATCCGTACACACGAATCTGAAGTGTGGGAGAAAGAAAAAGGTGGGAAAGTCCTCAACAGCTAAGACAAAAAAGCTTTGTAGGAAGGGTTGAGTTGAGGTGAGGAGACGGGAGGATGGCTTTATTGTTCTTAGGATGGTTCTTAGAGAAGTCTCATCTCAAGGGAATGCTTGATTTCAAGGAAGAGAAGGCTGGCCACTTCACTTTTGTGATTTGTTTTATTTATTATTTATTTATTTTTGTGGGACTGGAAATTGAACCCAGGAGTTTTCTGCTTTTGAGCTACATGCCAGCCCAATTTTACTTTTTTTACTTGAAAACAGGGTCTCACTAAGTTGCTGAGTGCCTTGCTAAGTTGCTGAGACTGATTATGAACCTGTGATTCCACTGTCTCAGGCTCTTAAGTACTGAGATTACAGATGTGTACCACTATGCAGGCTCATCTTTGTGATTTGATTTTCAAGGGCTGGCTTCAGAATTTCATAAGTTTTTTTTTTTTTTTTTTTTTCTAGAAAGTGGTTACATTCTCGGCGAGGCTGGGTCTGGAGCCAGCGAGGCTGGTCCGGAGCCTGTCATGCATCAGGCCTGGCACTGGGGCCTGCTCCACAGCAAAGGGACAGCTGGTTCCTTCAACTGTGTGGCCAAGAAGCACTAGAAGCAGCCGCTGCCTCACCTCATCTCTCAGCAGATTCCCAGATCCAAGTGACCTCTATTTTTAAAAAGAAAATGGTTGTGAGTGGATCATCTTTTCAAAGGTACTCACCTCTGGCTTTCAGGATTTCAGTAAGTGGGAATAAGTATGGAAATTAAAAGAAGGACTTCCAAGAAAGAAAAAAAAAACTGTAATTGATGGGATCCAGAAAAATAGAAGCTCTAATACATTGTTGGTGGGATTGCAAGTTGGTGCAACTACTTTGGAAAACAGTATGGAAGATTCTCAGAAGAAGGAAAATGAACTTACTATATGATCCAGCAATACCACCTCTGGGTATTTACCAAAAAGAATGAAAACCAAAATTCCAAATTAATGCATGAACAACTATGTACACAGCTACACGGTTCACCATTGCCAAACTGTGGAACCAGCCAAGATGTCCTTCAACAAATGAGTGGATTTCAAAACTATGGGATGTGTACACAATGGAATTTTGCCCAGCCATAATGGAGAACAAAATTATGGCATTTACAGTGAAATGTCACAAAAAATAAGAAAGCAGATGCTTTTCTTATGTGCGAAAACTAGGGAGAAATGGGTAATAGGAGGAACTCTAGATGAAGAAGGGATTCTATAGAGGAGCAATTATGGTGACCTATCTGAGGGGATGGGAGGGGGGAAGAGGGAAACTCTTTAAAGCACGTGATGTACTTAAACATATTAAAGTCAATCAGGAAGCCGAGCATGGGAAGGAGGGAGGGGGAGGGAAGGGTTAGGGATTGGGTAAGGGCTGAGTGATGTGTGCATGTATATCTCCACAAGTTCTTTTTATCCTATTAAGATGTATGAATACAATTCACCAATAAAAATTTATTAAAAAAAAATAAAAAGAGGCCGGGCATGGTGGCACACGCTTGTAATCCCAGCATTCTGGAGGCTGAGACAGGAGGATCTCAGTTCGAGGACAGTGTCAGCTACTTAGTGAGGTTCTTTGCAATTTAGTGACACTATGTTTCAAAATAAATAATGCAAAAAATCGGGTTGGGGATGTAGCTTGGAGGCATAATGCTCCTGAGTTCCATCCCCCATGCCACATAAATACATAAATTAATTAATAGGGCTGGAAATTGAAAAAAAAAAAAAGAAAGTGGTTGCATTCTTTCACTTTTGGACTCCTCCTTTCCATGCCTTCATTCTCTTTGTTTCATTCCAAAGTCATTGACAGTGGCTGAGACCCTCCTGTGGGAGCAGACGTGGAAAGAGCCAATGGAAACTCTGAGCTGTAGCACAGCGTGGCAGGCTCCGGAAACCTTCCCGCAGCGACAGCAAGGCTGACAGGGTTGTTGACAGCTTCTGCAGTTCATCTCCTGCCTTGCAGCAGTTCAGCACTAAACCCATGTCAGCTGGCAGACAAGGCCTACTCCAGCGAAGCCTTGGAGAAAGTATATTTTATAATATCCCTCTGGAATCCATCATTAGAGACACCCAAGACTTCAAGCCAAGTCATTCAGCCAGTCAACAAGCTCATGAACACACTGTCACTCATGCTTGTTGTTACCTGTGTAGGCCCAATGTTAGCTTTCTGTTGCTGTAACAAAATATCTGATAAAATCAATATGAAGGAGGAAAGACTGATTTGGGTTCAAGGTTTCAGAGGTTTTAGTGCATGGTCAGCTGGGTCCATGCTAATTTAGGCCTGGTGTGTGGCAGAGCATCATGCAGAAGGGTGCGGTAGAAGAAGGCTGCTCAGCCCCCTGGCAGCCAGGAAGCAGGGAAAAGGGGGGCAGGGAAAAGATACAGTTCCCAAGGGTACGCCTCCATGGACCAATGTCCTTCAGCTCAGTCCCACTTTCTGAAGTTTCTACCATTCACAAAAGTCCATCCCCTGTAAACCCATCAGTGGATTCATCTATTGATGAGGTTGGAACCCTCTTGGGCCAAGCACTTCCCCAAGGCCCCCCTCTAAACATTACTACACCGAGAACCAAGTTCCTGACACATGAGCCTTTGGGGACCCTCTAGATACAAAGCTTAGCAGGCCGTTGGTGCCTAACAGAGCCAGATGGTTGATGTGGGCGCAGTCCTGTCCTTCAGAGGTGTGCAGCCTTAGGAAGGTAAACCAATCAGAAAGATACCTAAGACTGGGACAATACGGCCCAAGCAGCATCTGCCTGAGGTGTCTTTGATGGCTAGTGGCACTTTTCATGCCCTCTGGGTCCCCCTCACCCGCCCTCCTCCCTCTCTTTTCTGCTCAGCATTCATCTCTTCTCCCATTCACTTTTGTTCCTGGAGAGCACAAGCCAGGAGCTCTCTTATCCCATGTTCTGAATGGGCCTGGGCACAGCAGTGTGTTTACCTTAGGGTCTCCCTGGATGAATCCTTCAGGCTGTTTGTTCCCTTGTTTTGTGCTTATCTTTGTGTGTTGTTTGCATGGGCCTCCAGGTGTGTGTGTGAGTGCGTGCGCGCACACGCGTGCGCGCGCGCGCGTGTGTGTGTGTGTATGTGTGTGCGTGCGTGTGTGTGTGTGTTCAGTCTTGCTTCTCTGGAGGAACTGTTGTACTTACGTGTGTGGTGGGGAGCAGAACAAGTAGAATATATGAGTAGATGTAATTAAGACCCCTCTTGCTCCAGAAAGAACTCTGGCAGCCTATTTGAGTAATAAAAAGATTAAAGTTATACCAATTAAAAGTAGGGAGAAAGAAATAAGACAGTTAGAGGTCAGAGCTAAGTAGAATGAGAATCTGGCAGAAAGACAGCCCACCTTCTATAATGACCTCTTGCTTGCTGGGTGAGTAAATGTATGTGAATAGAAGCACTTGGCAGAAGTCAGGTGCAGAGGCTGGGCCAGGCAACGTGGAGGAGAATTGACAGAAAAGAACAAGCCAGTGGCGGGGAGGGTCCTAGGCAAGCGCTGCTGGAAAAGGTGCTCTACCTGGCTCCACAGCAAAGGCCCCAGGAAGCAGGCCAAAGGAAGCCAATTCCTCAACCCAGGCAGTGATGGAGGCCACTGGTCAGATTTGGATCAGAAGTGGCCTCCGTCTTGCTTAGCAGAGCAGAGATTCAGATTCATGGACAGGAGTATTCCTCAGCAGCTGGAGGGAGTTTGGGCCTAGAAGCCAAAGACAGCAATTCAATGAGCCTGGGCAGAGTGTCCCTGACAGAAAGGCTCTACTCGATTCTTGTGGCTTTTGCACAAATTATTACAGGAGGCCTCCACAGAATCTTGCAATTCCTAAACAAATGTATCAAAGTTAATCACCAAACAAGCATGGGATCCAGGGAGTGGGAGGGAATGGGATGGGGACTGGATGAGGGCTAATTGGATGATGTGTGCTTGTATAGCCTCTCAAGTCTTGTATTCCAATGTGATATATGATTACAATGCACCAATAAAAATAAATTAAAAAAAGAATCTTGCAATTCCATACAAACCATGGTTAACAAAGCCTTTAAAGATTCATAAGCACCTTCGACTTCCCAAAGAAAAGCTGCCTTCTAGTTGAGGGTTGATGGTGCCTCTGACCCTCACCGACACTGAGCCAGTTCAAAGGTGACTGAGCAAGCACAGGCCTAGAAAAGGAGCCAGTCCTCTTCACCCGGATGGATACTGTCCACTATTTCCATCTATTGCATTTCAGGGAAACTGGGGATTTGTGGAGCTTTTTGATAATTCATGGTAGGAAATTCTTGGATCACCTCCTGTATTTTGGTCATTCACTATAATGAGTGCAGAGAGATCAAAGTTTGATTGCTTGAGAGGAAGGAGTGTGGCCTGTGAAAAGATGGGGAGGGTCATGGAAGGAAGACGAGGTAGATACCGGAAGATACTTCTTACATGGCTCCTGCCTCATCACCCAGGGAGTTTTCATACTCTTCAAGGATGCTTTCTCATATGACTTGGAATTGGTTCGTGAATGTTTTACAGAGTACTTTGTGTGTGTTGCGCTTCCTGGAAGGATATGACAGTATGTTCGAGTTACTAATGAGACACATAAAATTCGTGGCTGTTTTGGAATGCGCTTGGGAATAAGTGGCAGTCTGCTTACTGGCCCATAGCTGATGCTTATGAGTTAAAGGTTCGTGGGGGTGGGTAGCCCAGCTGAGCACTTTAGAGAGAGAGAAAAAACTCTTTGTGTCTCTTTCGGCATATAGGTGGCAAGTGACTCCCAGGGGAGGAGATTACAGTGTCCTGGATCCTGATATATATAAATAAACATGAAGCAATGAAAATCTGGGTTACACTTCAGCTTTCCTTTCCACCAGACCTCTATTCCTTGGAACAAGCACAGCAGATTCTCAGACCCCTAGAGATAGCCATAATTGAATTTTGCATGGTGGAGATGAACAGTTCTTAATGAGATCAGTGGCTGGAGGGCAAGGGGCTGGGGCTTGGAGCATGTGGATAAGGTGCTTCCAGGTGGCATCCTCATGCGGCGCTCCAGAGAGCATGAAGAACTGCCTCTTTCCCCCACCACGAGTAAGGAAAATCAACCTACTGCTATGTCGAAAACAGGAATGTGGGTACTTTGCAAAATCTCAGAATCAGGGAAGCTATGAACATGAGCATTTTTAAGTCTTCAGTCGCAACATGTTTCTGACTCAGACTCCAGCTAGTGTGGCATCGTACCTGCCTGTGATTAATTTTGTTCCTGGCTCACCCTGGGGAATTAGAGGGCTTGGAGACTTCTGCAAGAACACCTAGGCTGTGCTGAGTTCCTGCCAGCAGAAAATAATGAGAGTCAAACACCACCACCCCGACACCAAGGGGCCACATGTGCACTGTTAGAGGAAATGCTTTCCTCCTGGAGAACTGGACTGCGCTGATAAAGAGGCCCACGGTCAGCCCCTCTGTGAACGGGGAGCTTCCGGGGACTCCTGTGTCCTCCCCCTCCTCAGCCAGTTGTATGCAGTTGCACATGAGGAGAATACGCCACAAAATGTGGGTGGGTCTTTATTTTTTACTGTTGGAAAAATACCCAAAAGCCTATAGCTAATCAGATCTTCCCTATCTATTCAGATTCTTCAAGATCACCGTCTATAAATCGCCTGACTAGTAGATCTGACAAGTTTGTCAGTGCTGCCTAACAATCATCTCTGAATTTGCCCTTTCCTTTGCTTCTACAGAGACCTCATGCCTGGGTGTAAAATCAGGGAGAGCCCAGGACCCTGAAGGTTCACTCCCGACGCTGTGTGGCCAACCCTGCACGTCTGAACTTCCATTACTACAGACCTCTCAAGGTTGTTAATAGCTAGGTACCCTGCATTCAGTAGTCACACACACCAGGCTGTGTGCTGTGCCACATTCGATCTTATGATCAGCCACTTATGATGATAAGGGGACTGATCAGTATTAGTGTTGTACAAATGGTGCATAGGAAACACAGAGAGGATACATAATTTGCCTACGGTTACGCCCTTGCAGATGGTGGAACCAGGATTGGAGTCCAGCTCTGGCTATAACAAAGTTCCATGCCTGGATCCTCTCTGCCTCTATATTCTCCCTAAACTAAGGTCTCTGTGCCTCTCTGCCACCAACAGAGAAAAATGTGTATTCATCAAATGTTCATTGAGCACGTGTTGTAATCCAAGCAATGTTCTAGATCAGAGATTGTCAAACTTTTTCTATAAAGCACTGAACAATCCATATTTTAAGTTTTAACAGCCACAATGACTTGACTCTGTCATTCTGTCATAGTTGTGTTTCTTTGTTTTTTGTTTTTTTGTTTTTTTTTAGGTACTGGGGAGGGAACCCAGGGGGCATTCTATCTTCTTGTTACACCCCAGCCCTATTTTTTATTCTTTATTTTGAAACAGGGTCTCACTGAGTCGCAGAGGGTCTCACTAAGTAGCTAAGGCTACCGTGAACCATGACCCTCCTGTCTCAGCCTCCCAAATGCTGGGATTACAAGCATGCACAACCACGCCCAGCTTGTCATTGTATTTTCAAAGAAGTCATAGATTGAATGAGCATGGTGGTCTTCCAATAAAATGTCATTTGCAGAAAAAAAAAAAAAGCCATTTGCCAAAGCGAGCAATGGGCCCTGTTCTTGGCACTGGGGTTAGGAGAGAGAAGAAATCTCCAAAAGACTGCTTTTGTGGCACTCCATGCTTAGAAAGGGAAATAATTGTATTCATGGACTGTTTATGATGAAAATTTTGTCAGAATGTTGGAGGTACAAAGAACTTAGGGGCAATCCATTGGGTACCCTCTTCCAGAAAGCCCTCCTTCAGCTCTCCTCACTCAATGTGAAAGATTCCAGTGTCAGGGGAACTCTTGGCCCTGCCCCAGAGAGCCCACCCTTCCCTATCTGCTTCTTGTCAATGTAACCCACTCATCCTAACTCTGTGCTTAGGGCACAGGGCCTTGAACAAGTGCATCAAAATCACTCTGGGGCTTGTCAGAACTGTTTTCAGGGCCCCCTCCAGAGCTTCTGATATAGTAGGTCTGGGGTGAGGAGCAAGAGCTTCCTTTTTTTTTTTTTTTTTTTTTTTGGTGGTACTGGGGTTCCTGGAAACCCTTCTACCTCCGGGTTACACTCCCAGACCCATTTTTATATTTTTTTTATTTGGAAACAGTGTCTCTTCAGCACAGCTGGCTTCAAACCAGTGGGATCCTCTTGTCTCTGCCTCCCAAGTGCAGGGATTACAAGCGTGCACCACCACGCCCAGCAAGAGTTTCCATTCTTAACAAGTTCTCAGAAGATACTAATGCTGCTAATCCTTGAGCCACATTTTGAGAGTCAGTGTTCTCTGGCAATAAAGAGGAGTCTGCCAGTTCCCCCTTCCAGTTCTTCGGCTACCTAACCATTGGTATCTTGTTACTTCCAAGTCTTCTTCAGGCAAAACCTGGGCCCTTAGCTGGGTGTGGTGGCGCACACTTGTAATCCCAGTACTTGGGAGGCTGAGACAGGAGAAACGTGGCCAGGCTCAGCAACTTAGTGAGGCCCTCCACAATTTAGTGAAAGCTTGTTGCAAAATAAAAGATAAATAATAAAAGAGCTGTAGCACAGAGGTAGAAGGCCCTTAGATTCAGTCTCCAGGATCAAAATGAAACCAAACCAAAACAAAACACCTCGGCCCTGTAACTGCTCTGTTATGAAATACAATTTAGAGATGACACGTTCCACCACCATGATCACTAAGACCCAGTGCTGCTGGCCACTGCAGCCACATGCAATTAGAAACTGGAAACATTTCTTATGGCCAAAGGGTGAGAACAAGTCCAGTCCTGGGACTGGAAAAGAGCATTGGGTGAGTCAGGATTCTAGCCCCTTTCCACACAGTGGGCGGGCCATTCCCCTCCCCAGGGCTCAGCTTTCTCTTCTGGAACGTGGTAGTGGGCTGAGGCCCTTCTAACCAAAAAGGGAATCCTGATATTCTTCAGCAGGTGGACATCCCCATGGCCTCACTCCTGGGGATGTTTTCGGGAGACACTCACCCAGCCCACTCTCCTTCCCAGCAGTCTGGGATCTCACAATCTGCCCTGTGCCCACCATGCATCCAGTCCCAGTTTTCCCCAAAGGTTGCGTTGTGCTCAGGGTTAGTGTTCAAGTCTGATATATCACCTATGACCTCACTGGTTTATGTCAATTAAGCTTCTTTGCTTTGCTTCAGCTCATGAGCAGAATGTTGTTTGGGGGCCTCAGATCAGCTGTTTGCAAACCCACAACTAAGCCAAACTTCTCTGTTTGCCACTTGGCCTGGGGAGCTAACACTCCTGGCTTCCAGGATTTCTGTATGGACCATACACTGGAAAGCCCCAGGACCATCAAAAATAGCTTAATATTTTCCTTCTACTCTGAGTTCCAGGCCTCAGGTCCAAAGCAAAAGGCCCTTGGTTCCTGGAACCTGGACTCTCAAAGTTAAACTATCATCTATCCCTTTGTCTGATCAAGCAGCTCAGCGGCCCTGGAGTTTAAACAACAACCACAAACAAATTCCACGGAGGGCTCTTAGCAAGGTTTCCTTAGACCAGTAGCATCCAAATTCTGGGCATTATTGTGAAACGGGTTCATTTTTCTTCCTGTTATAAAGCTGCTGTGATAATCTGCATGAAGACAATTAATCTTTGGGCAACTGGAGCTGCAAGGTGGGTAGCTGTCCATCTACCCTCAGGAGCCAGTGGAGCAGGAATCTGTGAGCAGCCAAGCTAGGGCTGGTGGGAGGAGGGTACGGGTTTGTTGAAAGATTAACCTGGTGCAGGAGGAGGAAGCGCCACTTAAACCAGCAGCAGATTTGTTTTATCTGGTTCATGTAACAGTGCATATTCTTTCTAAGCCACCTGTGGTTATTTCCAGAAGAGGCAGTCAATCTAGGTGAAGTGTTTGAGGCGTCAGATCAGCGTGGCCCTGCTGCGTTCTCACCGAGTGCCCTTGCTCAGGTCTCTTCATCTCAGAGCGGGTTCTGCTTATTTGTTTCCTGTATCAGCGAGGATGATAACATTTACCAACCCAGAACTGAGGATGACGGGAGGTAATATACACAGCGTGTTCACCATCTTGATGTTAATAGTATCTACACTAGTTACTCCAGAACATTCACCCAATTGTTTTATGTGGATAAACCTTCAATAAACGTCACTTGGTTAAGTGAGACATTATGGATAAATGTTCCAAATATTGTTATTCTTATGGCAGTAGGGATTGAACCCAGGGGTGCTCTACCACTGAAGTGCTTTTTTATTTTTTTTTAATCTTTGTGTGTGTGTGTGTGTGTGTGGTACTGAGAATTAAATCCAGGGGCGTTCTACCTCTGAGCTACACTCCCAGCCCTATTTTTTATGCTCTTCTTTTTTTTTTTTTTTTTTTTTTTGGCGGGTCTGGGGATGGAACCCAGAGGTATTTGACCTCAGAGCTACACCCCCTGCCCAATTTTTTATTCTTTATTTTGAAACAACTCACTGAGTTGCAAAGGGCGTCACTAAGTAGCTGAGACTGTCCGCGAACCACGATCCTCCGGTCTCAGCCTCCCGAATGCTGGGATTACAAGTGTGCACCACCACACCTGGTTTATGCTTTATTTTGAACAATGTCTCACTAAGTTGCCAAGGGCCTTGCTCAGTAACTGAGGCTGGCTGCAAACCTGTGATCCTCCTGTCTCAGCTTCCCAAGAACTGGGATTACATTCCTGCACCACCACACCTGGCTTTTTTTTTTTTTTTTTTTTTTTTTTTTTTAATCTTGAGATTAGGTCTTGCTAAATTGCTGAGGCTGGCCTTGAACCAGAGAGCCTCCTGCCTCGGCTTCCTGCATAACTGGGATTGTAGGTGTGTACCACCATGCCTGATGAGATTGTCCAATCATTGCTTAATAAAATACCTGGTGAGAAATGAGAGGGGTTGAATTCCTTTATTCAGCAAAACCTTTTCCCTGTAGGTAACCCCTAGTGCTTCTACAAGTTTAGAGTCTGAGAGCACATGTGAAATTCAGATTTAAAACAAACAAACAAAACCATTCATTCAGACAGAATCTCAAATACACCTGACCTTCTCTCATGCAGAGAAGGGCCTTACCTGCCCAAGATGGCCTGGTGGATGAGTGGTAGAGCAGGAATGAGGTTCATCCTACCGAAGTCCCTCTCGCGCCTGTCGCCACTATGGCTTTACACACTGCACCCGAGCTTCTGGGCCACGTTACTGAAACCACTCTGCCCGGTGGTGACAAAGCCACAGTGACCTTCACGGTGCAGAGGCCAAGGCCAGAACAGGGCTGTGAGCTTTCGGGAGCAGCCCTAGGTGGTGGAGGGGCAGTTCCCCCTCCCTCTTCCCCGGCCCACCCACCTGTCATAACTGCTTATAAGATCAGACATGCAGGGATCTGACTCTTCACTTGTCCCCAAACACGTGCCATATACTTGTGCTTAAAGGGAGATTCAATCCCACAAAGTTGCAAAAGCTGCTTTAAGAGCAACTGTGATAGTCTCATTAACTATAATATTTTTGTAACTTTGGCATAAAAATTTAAGACTTCATCTTGATCCGCTCTCCCTCTCAGATGGTCCCCATTCCTGGAAATCCATTTGTACCCAGAGCTTCGTCATAGCAGCGTGTTCTTGGAGCACCTACTAACCCCCTACCCTGGACATCCCCACTGAGCAGTGTTTTATCACCAGGTCAAACTGGGTCTTGATTTGGAAACCTGGAGGCTTTTGACTCTATACTGAATAGTATATTTTTTTTTTCTGTCCCAATTTAGTCTCTACCCCCAACTCTCTCTTTCCCAGTGAAACTCAGGCAAGCGCCTTGCTGCCCCCACCCCATCCCTGCCTCATCACCTGGCACGGCGCCTGGCTCATCGCAGGTGATCAGCATCTGGGTGCATAAACTGTGGAACCTCCTCTCTCCCAAGATGTCCTTGCCAGGGCTGTTCCCCAGACAGGTCGCAGCCTCAGAGGCTAGAGAGACTGAGAAAGAGCAGCGCAAATCAGTCACTCCCAAAAATTGCAGGTGGAGAGGTAGCATTCTTCGCTCCTATGCCCAGCTTTGCGAGTGGTTCTTTTTAAGCAAGGATATACTAGTGTCGGTCATCACAGGGTTTAAGAAAGAGCTTCACCATAATCTGCAAGACAAGACATTCCCTCTGCCATCCTGTACCCATCTCTCCAATATTTACTGAGAGCCTTTCATGTGAAAATCAAAGTGTGAGAGCTCAGATCACAGACAGTGATGTACTTCTCTCCTCTAAGGATGGCTGAACCTGCCCCCTCCCTAAAGAAACATCCATTCTAAGATTACAGAGCACAGTGAGGTGTGCACAGGGAGAGAACACTGGAGTCAGACGGCAGGCGCCAAGCCCTGGGCAGAGGACCACCGCAGCAGGTATGGGGAACCGCCACCTAGGAGTGAGCCCTGTGGGAGCTGGAGGTGACTGGCTGGAGGCAGGGGAGGAGGCTTGAGAGGGTGGACAGGGCAGATCTTAGCCTGGTCGGCTACAAAGAGCAAAGGGCACATTTGTTGATTGATAGTTTGAGATAAAATCAATACAAACAAATAGAAAGGAAGGGAGGAAGGAAGGGAGGGACAGAGGAAAGAAAAGAAGGGAGGGAGGGAGGGAAGGAAGAGAAAGAAAGAAATTCCAAGTAGAAAACTATAAAATTCAAAATTCTCTTTCATTGCCCATCTTCCGGTTCCTGATTCTTCTCCACAAAGGAATTAGAAAAAGCTTCTTCTAAGTCATCTTTCTAGGAAATAAAAATGTATGAACTAGAATACTTGAGTTCACATGTGTATATTACTTCTATTTATACCAAATAATCAGGTGTGATGTGTATTGTTATGCACCTTGTTGTTTTGGACATTTATTTTCTCATGAATTAGAAGTCTTCTTAAATCGGAATATGCATCACCAGTTTTAATAGCTGTGGAATTTGCCAGTGCGTGGTTATACAATAATTTATTTAAATGATCTGTTGCTGGACATCCAGGCTCTTTTCAGGTTTTGTCTTTCATGCACATTACTATAATGAACACTTCAGTTCATTTAATTCAACGAATATTTAGTGAGCACCTGTGTGCCAGGCACGTTTCTAGAAACCTAGACCGTAGTAACATATATTGTTTTTGTAAGGGTGTGAATAAACAAAAGGAGACTTTCTTCATTTGAAGAAATGTACTTTTTATTGTTAATAGATATTTCCAAAATGCATACTGCAATGGCTGGAAAAAATCTATACTTTCTTGAAAAATATTTACAAGAGCTGAGGGTAGCTCAGTGGCAGAGGGCTTGGCTACCATGTGCAAAGCCCAGGGTTCAGTCCCCAGTGTTGAAAAAAAAAAAAAAGAGTATGCAAATGATTTTCCCATCCTTAACCACACTGGGTATCATCAAACTTTTGCCAATTTGATAGACGGATAAAAAGCTGCTCATTACTGCTTTGACTTGCTTGGCATCTTCTCTTGCTTATTGACCACTTGTATTTCTTTTTCTGCGAACCTCACATTCCCCTGCATTGGGAGTTTCTCTATTAAACTGTTGTCTCCCCACAAACTTGTATTCGTTCCTCCTACATGAAAGAAATGAGTCCTTTGTCATATGTGCTGCAAATATCTTTCCTGGGTAAACCGTTGTCCTTTGGCTTTGTTCATGGTTTTTTTTTTTTTTTTTCAGTACTTCCTGGTGGAGATAATGTTCGAGTCAGGTCTTGAAGGCTGAGTAATAGTGTTAGTGTACAACTCTTACCCTGTGCTTACCCCGTGCTTCCTAAGTGCTGAGCATACTTCTTTTTTTGGGGGGGGCGGATGGGACCTAGAGGCATTTGACCTCCAAGCTACACCCACTGCCCAATTTTTTATTCTTTATTTTATTTATTTTTAAAATTTTTTTCTTTTTTTCTTTTTTATTGTTGTACTGTATTCATACATCATAATGGGATAAAAAATACTTTTGTAGACATACATGCACGCATCGCCCAGTTAGCCCCTACCCAATCCCCACCCCGTTCCCTCCCCATCCCTCCTTCCCATGCTTAGCTTAGTGGTTGACATCTAGTATTATAGCAATTTATCCAAAATTAACAATGATAATCTCACATAACAGTTTCATTTGTCTGATACCAAGCTCTTGATGACTTAAAGATAACATTTCAATATTTCTTTTTGCTTTCTTTCTTAGCAGAGAATATTTTTTTTCTTTTTTTTTTAGTTGAAACTATCATACATTTATTTATTTTTCAGAAAAAAATCTATCCTAATATGGAATATGGACTCTAGATACCCAAAACAATCTCAAAAAAGAACAAAGCTAGAAAATGTATATTTTCTGATTTCAAACCATATAAAGCTACAATAATTGAAACAGTATAGTACTGTTATAAAGGCATATATATAAACCATTGGAGTTAAATAAAAGCCTAGAGATAAATTCTTCCCTATATTGTCAAGTTATTTTTGACAAGGTTTCCACGAACATTTGGTGGAGGATATAATAATCTTTTAACTAAATATTGTTGAAAAATAATAATTACATGAAAAAGAATAAAATTGGACCCTTACCTAAGACCATATGCAAATATTAACTCAAAATAGATAAAAGACCTAAATACAAATCTTAAGACTATAAACTTTTAGAAGAAAATCTGGGTCATAAAACCTCACAACATTGAAATTGGCAGTGATTTCTTGGATATGATTTCAATGGCACAGGCAACAAGAGGGTAAACAAACTCCCTAAAAAATAAAAGCATATTGTATATCCAAAGACAATGTAAACAGAGTTAAAAGTTACTGATAGAATGGGATAAAATATTTCCAAATGCTATATCTGGAGGTATATTAATATTCCAACTAGAAATCCTAAAAATTAGCAACAATAAAAGCAAACAATACAATTTAGAGATAGGTAAAAGACTAACATAAATAATGAATCTCCACAGATAACCAATCTTAGTTGTCTGTTGGATGGAAACACTTGTTTCTCTGGTTTTGGTATGTGTTACCTATTTCTTCTGTGTAGTTAATCTCTTTGAGTATTTTCTCTAGTGCCTTCAGTTTCTATTTGTCATGGAAGCTTCTTATTTCCCCATCTAATTTGATAGAAAATTTTGCTGGGTAGGAAATTTTTGGCTGGAAGTTGTTTTCTTTCAGAGTTTGGAATATGTTACTCCAAGCCCTTCTGGCTCTCATGACTTGGTTTGGGAAGTCTGGAGTGATTCTAATTGGTTTGCCTCTGAATGTCACTTGGCCCTTTGTTTTTGTTGCCTTTAAGATTCTCTGCTTGGCTTCCACATTGGTCATTTTGACAATTATGTGGCGTGGGGATCCTCTTCTCCAATCCTGTCTAAAGGGAGTTCTATAAGTTTCCTGGACCTGTGTATTGACCTCTTGCTCTATGTTTGGGATATTTTCTGCTATTACTTCCTTGAAGAGATTGTTGATCCCTTTGGTTTCACCTTCTTTTCCCTCTTCTATTCCAATTATTCTTAGGTTAGCTCTCTTAAAATGGGCCCATATTTCTTCAATGTCAGATTCCTGCTGTCAGATTTTTTTTTCTAAATTAGAAACTATGCATTCATTTTTGGAGTGCTCATCTTCTAAGAGCGAGATTATATTCTCCATGTCGTCTAATCGGTTGTTTGTACTTTGAATTGAGGCCTTTACTACATTAATTGCATCCTTTATCTCTTTTTGGCTCTCTCTGAATTCTTTCCGAAACACCTCTATTATTTCTACAGTTATTTTCCTGATTTGATCTTCTAGAAATCTCTGAATTTCTGTTTTATCAGGTTCTGATGTTGTGGGGTTGTGGGCATTCATTGCTCCATTGTTATTCCTCTTTCCCATGATTTCGGAAGTTTTTGCCTTCTCTGGGTTCTTCCCTTGGGTAGCTACAACTTCACTTAAGGTGCTCTGAATCTCGAGTCTGTGGTATCTCAGTCCCCACTACTCCTTTACTAGGTTGTATCACAGATTCTCAGACCCTGGGAGTCAATCGAGGCTGCTTTAGACCATGGGGGGTGCCAGGTTGCACGTTCTCCTATGGTGTGATATCTCTGCTACCGCCACTCCCCCACTGGGTCAAGTGCCTGGGAGTACAGTACTGGGATTTCTCCTCTAGGGGCTGCAATTTGACTCACTTTTGTTGAGTTCGCAGATGGAGCTGTAGTGGACTCGGTGGGTTTGCTGCTGCTGCTGCCGGTGACAATATGGTGCCGCTGCTACGCCCTCGGCCGTGAGGCTGGCGTATTTCTTCTCTGGTTTTGAGCTCCACTCTGAGTCCCTGCAGGGTGTGCTGAGCCCAGCCCCTAGGAGCTTTAGACGCTCCCTGCACCGAGAAATCTGCCGAATTCCTCCCGGCTGATCCGTAGCGGCTCACCTCGGCTCGCTGTCTGCTGCTCATCTCTGGAGCCTGGTGGGCTGTTGAGTGCATTGGTCTGAAGCCATCCGGTGAACTCACCGCTGCCGCCGGCAGTAAGTCGCTGCTGCTGCATCCTCAGGCGTGAGGCCGGCATATCTCCTCTCTGGTTCTGAGCTCTGTTCTGAGTCCCCCTCCTCTCTGGGGCCTGGTGCTGCAAGGAAAGATGGAGCCCGCCGCTTCGCGCCGCAGCTCCGACCACGGCACTGCGGTCTGATTTCTTTCTGGTGTCTCGTTTTTCCAGCCCTCTTTTTCTCTGTCCCTTGTAATTACATTTCTTGTTTCTCTGCTGATGGTGTTTTCTGGCTATGTAAGGCACTGATTTTGTGGTAATAGAGATTGGTTGTTAGCGGGACTCGTAAGCCCCGCTTTTCTCTGTCGCCATCTTCCTATTTTTTTCCTGAGCATACTTCTAACTGCTTGATATGTATTAACTCATTTTATTTTTCAAACAACCCAAGGAGGCGAAACCATTATTAGCTCCATTTTAAGGGGAGAAATAGAGGCATAGAAGCAGCTAAACAGCATGTCCAGGGCCTCACCGCTGGCAAGAAGCATAGACAGGAATCAAAATTCTATAGAGAGCTGGATGTTGATGTCCTAGTACTTGGGAGGCTGAGGCAGGAATACCTCAAGTTTGAGGACAGTATTAGCAGCTTTGTGAGACCAGGATTCAGAATAAGAACAAACAAACAAATAAATAAGAAAGGGCTGGGTGTATAGCTCAAAGGTAGAATGCCCTTGGGTTCAATCCTCAGTATGAAAAAAATAACAAAAACCCTGAACAGTCATCTGACAATTAGTCTGGCATGGGGGCAAAGGCTTTGAGGTACACAACCATACAAAATATCAGAGGGATTCCAAAGTGATTCAGTACATTTGGAGTAACGAGAAGCCACCTGTAGGTGGAGAAGGGGTGTGAGGCAGCAAGGCTTGGGCGGGTTCATGTGCCTCCTCGGAAAGCGGGTGTCAGTCTTGGCTCCCTAACTGTGATGTAGTTTCCTTGAACCCAGGGTCCATGTCTAGACCCCGTATTTCTGATCCCCCTGCAGAACTTGTCCTGACAGATGGACAAAGTTGGGAATGTCTGCTGTTGTACCTGGACGAGCCGGGTTAATTTGAAGCATCTTACAGGGCTTAGCTCAGCCTCAACAATCTCTTCTAGGTTGACTGATTCAATTTCTGGGATCCTCAGCCCTGGGTTGGCCAGGTCCTTTATGCACAATTCATACTCTGTCTAGTGCAGATGGACTCTGCTTTGTGGGTCATGGGCAGCCATCATTTCTCTTTATAGCTGTCTCCAGTCCTGCCACCACAAGGGACATCCAGGTACTATCTGTTCAGACAAAATCTGAGAAGACACCCCCCAAATAAACACAGTTGTGAAGGGTTGTGAAGAGGAGTGTGCTGCCCAAAAGGTCATGTGATGAAATTATTTTAGATTATGTCTCCTGCCATTAACCTATTGGTGCCCTTCCTGTGTGGAACTGACACTCTCCCCTGTGTGATGCTGGACAAAAGGTTTTGGAATTTGGCTCCTTTTTCTAGTAGTGTTCTGCTCACCTCTGACTTGACAGACTAGTCACAGCTTCTCATGGCTGAGTCAGGAGCTGTAGGAGGACTGGCTTCAGAAGCAGTGTGCTAAGGGACAAAGAGTCTAAGGTAAGACACCTAACGATGCTGAGTCCAGGGCTGGCACTCCAAGTCACTCCCGTCTTGTTCCTGTGGCAGATTTGCTAACCCATCATCCACTCATGCCTGCTTCGCCTCCACGCAGCCTCCGTCTCCTTCCCAAATGGCCGCCCCAGGCAGCTTCCCAACCAATCGCACTTGGGTCTTGAATAGAATGTATTTGTCATCCCCAACCTAATGGTTAGACGCAGTGGTGTGGAGTCAGATGGATCTGTGTTTAGACCCTGGCTGAGTGACCTGAGCAATGTGGCTACTCCATGCCTCCAGTTTTGCCAGCATTGCGTTCTGCAGAAAGTCTGAGGCAAGTCAAATGCGCAGCGTGCCTTGAGAGCAACTTGAAAAACGGGGATTCCCGTTCCCTTCTCAAATCTGAGAAGTCACTTACAGTCTCCAGGCAGCTTTGAGTTTCTTTGCAGGAAAAAGTGGAGGAAAAGATTAGGCCGCCCGGAGTCAGTCCCTGCCGGCCCTTTTGGTGGGCCTGGGCCACCTCTCTCCTCTTGTCATGTCTTCACTCAGTGGCCCTTCCCTAAGCCCTGCTTTGGCCTGGGCAGATACTGTTCTAGGCTCTGTGACCAAGGTCCTGCCTTCTATTCCAGGGGCTTACCTTCTAGCTGGAAGATAGCAGAAAAATTGTCAAATTTGTTTTACATTACAAGTCAAGTGGTGTTGATGGTGGCTGCAGAGAAAGTGCTTGCGGGGTCCAGGGCTGCTGAGGCTGAGGTTGGAGGGGCACACGGTACCCTGCAGAGAGCCGGGGCTGGAGCTTAGTCCTTTGACCCAGAAAAACACTTGGGTGTTATGAGAAGATTGCGCCAGCTCTTACCACTACCCAACCCTCTCCTTCTGCTGGAGCCCAGGTGTCTGCAGCCATAGCTCAGGCAGGTGGCCAGCATCCCTTCCTAGACTAGGCCTGGGGGCTTCACTGGACCATTCATTTCCTTCTGGACTGTTCTTTAGGATGGGATGGGATAGGATGGGATGGGATGGTCTACTTGGCTTCCAACTGTGTGGCAGGGGACATCACTCAATGCTGGCAGGTAGGCAAAGGCAGACGGTTCCTGGGCTGGGAAAAGGCAGTACTCCTTGGACTTACTCTATTGTTCGTTTTATTCTGACATGTGACTGGTTGGTGGTCCATGCAGGGCACTCTCAGCATCCCCACCTGGGACTGGCTCATTGGAAAGGAGACCTGGCAGGGATAGGTGAGATGAATGGGGAGCCCCTGGAGGCCCAAGCAGGAGGTAGAGGGGAGTGGGTAAGGTTGGAGGTGGCAAGCAGGACTGAGGAAGTTCCCAAGAGGACAGGCAGGTGATGGGAGTGGACGTGGGCCAAGGGAGGGTGCAATCCTTGCACGGGTGTGGCAGAGCTGGCTGCTGTAGTTTAGGAAGGGGGGCCCAGGCTGTCTAATATCTGAAGGTGGCCTAAGGCTGGCAGGCATTCAGATGGGGTGCCACCAGAAGCAGCCAGGAATGAAGAGAGACCAGCATGGACTAAAGGACACACACCGGGTGTCAGCACCCCCAAAATTGCCCACTAGACCACCACTAAGGGCAAGAAATGTCTGGTCACCTTAATGTCACTGCTTGGGCCAGGCCTGCTGGTTAGTGACCAGGATGAAGAAGCACAGACCGTTATACTCCTCCAGGATGACCTCTGCGTCCCCATGTTGAGCAGCACCTCAAGGACCCTCGTTATAGGGATGTCCAGATTTGACACCAGCTCTTGAGCAGGCTGAATGATTGAGGCTGCTAGCACCAAGAAACATGTCCAGAAGGTCAAACCCTGAGTGACCTCCATTCCCTTAATAATGTTCTGCCACCACTGGTTCCATTTATACATTTTTAAAACTCCCTTGCTGACTGGGAAGAGCATTTATTGAGCTGATATGTCTGCAGGAATCAATTCTGAAAGTGAAGAGGTGCTTTGCTCTAGTCTCTAGCCTGGGCCAGCTTAAAGCAAAATTGGGAAGCAAGATGCAGCAGATTTGCTAGGCGAGGTGCTTATAATCTCAGTACTTGGGAGGCTGATACAGGAGGATGACAGGTTTGCAGCCAGCCCCAGCTACTTTGTGAGGTCTTCTGAAACTTAGCAAGACTCTGATTCAAAATAAACAATAAACAATAGGGCTGGGTGTATACTTCGGGGATAGAATGCCCCTTGGTTCAATCCCCAGTTCTTTTTTTTTTTTTTATTTTGCGGTACTGGGGTTCCTGGGAGCCCTTCTACCTCCGGGCTACACTCCCAGACCTATTTTATACTTTTTTATTTGGAAACAGGGTCTCTTAAACCAGCTAAGCTGGCTTCGAACCTGTGCAATCCTCCTGTCTCCACCTCCAGAGCGCGGGGATTACAAGCGTGCGCCACCACGCCCGGCTAATCCCCAGTTCTGAAAAAACAGATGCAGTGGGTTAAATATGTTCCCCCCACACCAATGACCACTTGAAACCTCGGACCTTATTTACAAATAGGGTCTTTGCAGGCATAACCAGTTAAGATGAGGTCATGCTAGGTCGGAGCGGGTCCTCAATTCACAGACTGGTGCTTTTACCAGAAGAGGAGAGACACACAGAGACTCCTGGGAAGAAGGCAAGTGAGGGCAGAGGCTGAGATTGCAGAGATAGGGATAAGCAGAGGGAGGCCAAGCACTGCCGGCAGCCCTGAGTCGAGCAAGAGGCTAAGAGGAGCCCTACCCGGAACACAGTCCTGGCAATTGCTTAACTCTGAGCACACAGCCTGCAGAGCTGGGAGGAGGAATGTCTGTTGTGTTACGCCATCCTGTTTGTTACCACATCTCTAGAAACCTAATACCCGAGGAGAAAAAGTATCTTAAACCAGCCTCCTTTATAATTATTCTTGGGTTTTCACTATGTCCCTCCTCCCAGGAAGCGTTTGATGGAGGAGAAGAGGCACACTGACTGGATGGGACCCTAGCTCCGCAGCTCGCCAGCTCTGAGGGTTGGCCCGTGTCCCTGAGCCTTTGTTTCCTTATCTCTAGGAGGCACATGGGGAGTAAACGAGATGCCATGGTCAAGCTCCGGTATGGGCTGGCCTGGTGCAGGGCCTTGGTGAATGTTGGCTACCATTCCTTCCAACACACGGATTCTAGGCTACCCAAGTGCTGTCTCTTTAGATACTATCCCTGGTGTCAGCAAGATGTCTCTGTTCCTCCTCACTACCTGCCCGTACCCAGTCCCCTAGTGCAGTGTTTTTAGCTAGCAACATTTCACCCAGCATGAGTCGAGCCATCCAGAGGAGGTGGGGTGGAAGACAGGAGAGCCCTGCTGTGGAGAGAACAGGGCTCTGCCCTTGCCTGGCTCAAGGGCTTCCCACTTGTGATGCATCCTACATAAATGACTTCCTGGTTGATGTAATGGTAACCCTGGCATGACCTTGAAAAGATGGAGCAGCAAGATGGGAGAGGGAAGGAATATTCTTCCTTTGATGATCTAATTACCCAAGTGTTTATGGCTATGAGAGTGATGAGTTTGGGGTGAAATGTTTAGACACTAAACTCATTTATATGAAAAATATCTCTGGGAAATGGCGAGAAAGTACCTAATCAATACCAACCTACCAGGATGGGGCGGGGAGGGAGGGATGGGGGAGGGAGAGAGAGAGAGAAAGAGATTCTCGTTTATGGAGTACCATTGTGAGGCAATTGCCCACTCTCATCTTAAGGAACCACTCGCTGTCCTCTTCAATCAGCTGACAAGAGGCAAAATCTTGGAGGTACCTTGGGATGGAAGATGACCCAAGTCAACCTGCACCATCAGTGATGTCACCCCTTCAAAGCTGAAAGGGGTCTGAGTTGTGTCAACAGGTACATGGGAGCCACAGTAAGGAGGACTCAGCATTTCATACTGGCTAGGTCTCATTTAGAGCAGGTTGGGGTTTAAACACATTTACAGAGGGCTACTGACCATGCCCACAAAACGCCATTTAGCGAAAACTCTACAAACTATTTTACATTCAGAGTATAAGAATGTGCAAAGGACGCTCACCTTAAAAGACCAAAGTAATAGCTGCCTACAGTTATTTGAAGACCTTATCCAAATATATCCCACAGGCCAGAGTAAGATCAGCTGGTGAAAATCAGAGGGTGGTAGACTCTCAAGGTATACAGGTGTAGACTCTCAAGGTATAGAGGTTCACCATGAGGATATTTTGTCCTCAAAATATCTGAGTTACTTATTTTCTTCTACTCTTGTTTTCCTCTTCTATAATAAGGCTAATAATAATGTCATCGCTAGAGGAGGGCTCAAGTCAGTGGTCTCCACCTTCTCAACCATCACATGATTCCACGATTCTACATATCCACTTCCCGTTGACAAAGGCAAAGAAGCCACAGTGTTTTCCTTATCACTGCCAGAGACTCCAAAATCAGTAGAATCACAGTGTCATCCAAAGTGTGACTTTTTCCCCAAGCACTGTCACACGGGTCAGTCCCACTGAGAGTCTTTGTGTACAGTCTGGGACCACGTGCCCTCAAACCCAGGTCATATAATTAGGCTGAATCCGATCCCACAGGTCAGACCTGAGGGTGGCACAAGACCCGGGCTTCCCCAGTGTATTTTCTTCTCTTAGTTGTGATGATTTGCGCAGAGACATGAATGTGAGCCAAGTTGGTCCAATAAAAGTGTCAGGATGGCGCTGAGCCTACTATGGCTAGTAGAGTGGTTTCTTATTTCCCAAATTGATCATTTTTAAGCCTGGAACTCTTGGTGTTATTATTTGAGAAATAAGCCAAGGAAGAAAAGTAAATTTGAGAGATGGAGAGAAACAAATTCCTAATAATACCTGATAACATTCTTTTAACCACTAGGCCCAGCTGATCATTTTTAATGTACCTTTATTGGTATGTTGTAATTACACATCATAGCGAGGTCCAAAGTGATACATACATGCATGCATGTGTGACTTGTGTGCTTCCTCTGCATCCCTCCCTGCTCCCCGACTCCTCCCTCCGTGTACATATTCGTGGGATTGGTAGTGATTGATACCTTCATATATGGACATAACGCCATTTGAACTCTTTCCTTCCTCAATCCTCCTTTTTCCCCTCCCTCCCTCCTTGGATATCCTCCCCCTCTTCTCCTGGTGTCTCTCTCATTTATCTGAAGTCCCTTTGGTTTCCTAGTTCTCACTAGCTTCCACAAATGAGAGAAAACACACAACCTTTTACTTTCTGAAACTGTCCGATTTCACCTATAATATTCTCCAGTTCCATCCATTTTCTTGTAAATGACATAATTTTGTGCTGAGTAAAATTCCACTGTGTATATATACCACATTTTCTCTATCTTCATCGGTTGACAAACAACTAGGCTGATTTTATAATTTAGCTATTGTGGATTGTGCTGCCATAAACATGCATATGCATGTATCACTATAGTGTTCTGGCTTTAATTTTTTTGGAAAGATACCAAGGAGTGATATAGCTGAGTCATACAGTGGCTCCATTGCTAGTCTTTTGAGGAACCTCCATACTGATCTCCATAGTGGCTGTACTAATTCACAATCCCACTAATAGTGCAAAAGAGCACTTGTTTCCCCACATCCTCACCAGAACTTATTATCATGCTGGGAAAACTGGTTATCTACATGTAGAAGAATGAAATTAGATCCATATCTAATATATTATATTGTGCAGGGTGAAATAGGACTAATATAAAGTAAATTCAAGATGGGTCAAATATCTAGAAATTAGGCCAGAAATTTTACAATAACTAAAAGAAAACATAAGACCAACTCTAACATATAGGCACTGGTAGAGACTTCCTCAATAAGACTCCCAAAGCTCAGGAAATAAAACTGAGACTCAATAAATGAGAGGACATCAAGCTTCTATGTAGCAATGAGAACAAGAGTCTGAAGATACAAAATGGAAGGAGATGCCAGTAACTCCTCTAATAGAGGACTAATATAAAGAACTCAATGTATCCCACTATGATGTATGAATACAGTGCACCAATAAAAAATTTAAAAAAAAAGAACTCAAAAAACTTAACCCTATGCTGGGTATGGTGGCGCACGCTTGTAATCCCTGCTCTTGGGAGGCTGAGACAGGAGGATCACACAGGTTCAAAGCCAGCCTCAGCTACTTAGTGAAGTTCTCAGCAACTTAGTGAGACCTTGTTTCCAAATAAAATATAAAATAGGTCTGGGAATATAGCCCGGAGGTAGAAAAGCCCCTGGGTTCCACCCCCAGTACCACAAAAAATTTTTAAAAAAATATATACTTAACCCTAAGGAAAAAAAGACCAAATTGAATGAAATTTCTCAAAAGAAATTCAATGGCCAATAAATGTATGAAAAAAATGTTCAACGTCATTAGCAACCAGTCAAATGTAAATCAAGACTATGCTGAGATTGCATCTTAGTCCAATTAGAATAGCAACCATCAAGAAGACCCCGCTGATCTTGGAGAACTGAAGTTGCCTGAACCAAGAAATCCATCTTTTCTTTCTAGTTTGAGTTGGGTATCATTTCTTGCCATCCCAAAACTAATGGGTAAGCTCCACATTCTTCTCTTTAAGAGACTAGTAATCTTCAGGAAACTGGAGAAAAGAATGACAGATTTCTTTGGGCCATTCCAGGGAAAACAAGAGTCCACATATAACTGGAGCCACGTGCAGACCTCAAGGAAAAACCACCAGCTGAGCCTAGTTGACTTGTAAAATCTTGAGAAATAATAATAATAACTTAGGATTTCTTATTGACATTGCTTATTAGACATACCCAGAACAGACACTGGGCCTCCGAGAAAACCCTAGCACTTGCTATAAAAGCTTTGGACCCAGGTTAACTCCCACTGCCATCCAGAAGCAGTGTGTAAATAATACAAGTCCTCAACAACTTGCCTCTAGGCTCAGTGACCAAGCAACAGAGAATCAGAGGTCCTTCTAACCCCTTTGCCCGCCTTTTTCCTTATCAGTGGCTAAGATTACAGCTCTTCCTAAATTTCAAAAGATTTCCTTTGTCCTTCTCTCTAGTTCTCCCTTTTCTCTCTTGGCTTAATTCTCAAGTAATGCCTCCAAGAGCTCCAAGCTTAAGAATTCATCTCCTTTGTATTTTCCCAACCCAATGCACACACACTCAACATTGTTTGCAATAATAAAAGGATTCTGTTCCGATGCCAGGTATTGACCTTTTCATTTTCCTTAAGGGAGGAATCAAGTCAGGGAAGCTTCTTTACTTCTTGGAGTGGCTGTTCTTCATAATGAAGTTGCTGATTAGACCATATCTATAGAATTAAAATGTTTATACCCATGGACTTAGAAATGTCACTGCTAAGAATCGAATCTATAGACAAAAATTTGCTAAGATATCTGTGCCATGATGTTAATTGGGAAGTTTTGGGAATGGGGCAGAGAGTATTCATTGTTCATCCATAGTGAACTGGTTGAACAAATGATAATATGTTCAGATGTTAAAATTGATGAAGCAAGATATTTTAAGAATGAGATATATGCATATGTTTTCATGTAAACTGCTCCAAGATAGATTCTGATGTGAAAACAACATACACACTGCAGTGCGCAACTCTGGCGACACCATCCGTATCATGTGCCATGTGAGGACATCGCCCCTGCCCAGGGCGTCACACAGTACAATGTGATTGGTATTGGGAAACTCCGAGGCTGTTTGGGAACATCCAAAGTATTTATGACAATAGCCATGTAGTTATATATACAAATTTTCCCCCTGGGGGAAAAAAAGAAACCTAAGCGTTTGGGTAAGGAGTAAGGGGATGGGAGTTTTCACTTTTTATTTTGTACCTTGTTAGAGCATCTAAGCAAATACTTGGATTCCTTAAACATCTATAGATATCATCTGAGGAGGGGAGGATTATGGGTCATGTGTGTTTTATTCTTTATATTTCCCTGTGCTTATGTTTCAAATGCTAATGTCTGGCTCTTTTTTGTAAGAAGCCACTAAGCTTTACCACAAACCAAACATAATTTGTGAAGATTATTCAAGTTACCCACTTTCTCATGCAAAGCACCACATTTCTCTTGTTGCAACATTTCCTCTTAGATAGATGCTTGCCTCTACTTGTGGCCCTAAAATTCTTGGCCCTTGTTTTTTTTTTTTTTTTTTTTTTTTTTTTGTCCCTGGTGCAGTTGGTGGAATATGGGCTTGGGGTGGCAGGTGGCTGCTCCTCCCCACTTCCCCTGGGCCAGTCCCTGCCAGGTGGCCCACGCCATCAGATGCCAGCTCTCAGGGATTGTTCAGGAGGAGAGAGAGATGAGTCAGCAGATTTGCCTAAAGTGAGGTTGGCCTGGTGCCAGCATGACGCCCCGCCTGGCTTCCACCGCCCAGCTTCAGCGATATTTGGGAAGATAGGGTCAGAGTTACCTCTTGGGTTCTGGAAATGAGCTCATTGCCTTTGGCTGCCCTGGGGAGACAGATGGCCCAGCCAAGGGGAGGAGAGGCTTGGAGCCTCAGAACCAAGGGCCTCTGCACCAGCACCAGGATCAGCGGTGAGGGCACTGGGTAAATTCGGGGGAGCCCTGATGCCCACACTTGATACCATTTTGCAGCAGGGAAAGATCTTGATAAGTTCTCTCTGCAACCCCATTGACAAGAGCATCTTTCCTGCACAGGTTTCAAGAGTTCCCTCTGCCTCTTGTTGGCTGGGGACCACAGCTACCCAACACCAAATGACTCAAAGAATAAAACAATGATTCCGGTAAATTGAAGACATAGAGGCTTTGCTGTTTGCATTCCCGAATCGCTGGCTCTTTTCAGCATTTCCTACTAATGACTAAAGGAATTCTGCCTCTCAGACCTGGTACAGGTGTCCATCCTCCTCCCACCTCTTCTGACAACAGTGTCCTCCATCCCAGGCTCTTCATGAATAGACCAGAGAACTGGCTGGAAGGAACACTCTTCATTCTCAGTGTCCTCCAAACAGTGTTGCCTTGGTGCTCTTGATAGCTGAAAAAAAAGCACTATCTTATCTCTTAACCCAATTTTCATGGTTTGGCCTTCAAAGTAGCCAGAGTGTCCCGTGATATTTTGCTGTTTTCTGTGATTTTCTTTTGCCTTGAATCAGAGCTACTCTTTTCCCAGGCAGAGAAGTGTCCTTATTGTCCTTTGAAGCAAAAACCCCAAAGGCTTCAAACATAGGGAGTCCCCTAGGCTTCTATAGAAGAATAGTAGAGAACCCCATAATTCATCAGCAGCTCCTTCCTGCAAAAGAGAATGTCTCTGTCCATCCATGGCCACCACTAGAAAGAGATGCAGGGACTGGTGTCACCCGGCTTGTGAAGACAGTTTTATTGGCTGACATCTGTAGTGCCAAATACTGTAAGGATTTTAAATACATATATAACCAGGCATGGTGGTGGCACATGCTTGTAATCCTGGCACTTGGGAGGCTGAGACAGGAGGATCCCATAGGTTTGAAACCAGCCTCAGCTACTTAGTGAGACTTTCAGCGACTTAGTGAGACCCTGTTTCCAAATAAAATATAAAATAGGTCTGAGAGTATAGCCCAGAGGTAGAAAACCCCTGAGTTCCATCCCAGTACTACAAAAAAAAAAAAAAATTAGATCCAGGAGTATAGCTCAAAGGTAGAAAGCCCCTGGGTTTCATCCCAGTACTACAAAAAATAAAATTAAAATTAAACATATATATATATATATATGTGTGTGTGTGTGTGTGAGTGTGCATACATATATACATGTGTGCATATATATGTATATATGTACATAAATTCCTTCCAACAATTATGAGCATTGCGCATTTTTGCCACCCGAAACTGAAGCTTAGGGATTCAGCAATTTGCCAGTCTCACAGCTTAACTAAAGTTCCAGTCGTCTCCTGCAAATCTCCAACTTCCCCTCTCTCTGGGTGGAAGAAATGACCTCACTGACTAAAGAAGTAAGCAACTCTTGGGGCTGGCTGTGGAGGGGGATCCCTACAATCCCTGTGACTCGAGAAACTGGGGCAGGAGGAGCACCAGGGACCCTGTCTGAAAGAAAAATAAATTTAAAATAAATAAATAAAAAGGTAAAGTAAGCAGCTGCTCCAAGAGTGGATCAGCAGATGGAGTGCTCCGAGAGACCCAGCTCGCCGCCCCATGTTGACACGTGAGGGTGACCCCCCTCACAGTCGCTCACGATGGGAACTCCACGTCAGTGCAGCGAGGGGCCGGCGAGTCCCTAACTGTGGCAAACACCATCCCTGTCCTGATCCTAATCCCCACAAAACTCCATCTTACAGGTTGAAAGGTAAACCAGAGGAAGCTTCCAAACCCTCCCAAAGCCCCAAACTTTCCCAAAGCCAAAGAACAGTTAGTTCACTGTGCGTGGACAGACCTAGCGTGGGAGAACCCTGTGCCTGGGCTGCGTGGCCCCAGTCTCAGGCCTTGTCCTGTCAGCCCCTCCTCATGGGGAGCAGAGCAGCTGTTCTGTTGGGAGAAGCACCTTGAGGCCTGGCTTTCGGCCTGTGGTTACCATGACAAGGCTAGAATGGAGCCTCCCAGGCCCCAGCTCAGGCCAAACCATTATAAAAGTCAATTTTTCTAATAGAGGCAGCACTCAATTATTCATGGCCGGGTGGTTCCATTTGTAGGCCCTCTTCCTCCTCTTCGCCCTTTTGCTACCCCTGTCTTTGCCAGCTGCCTTTTGGCCCTTCTGCTTGGTACAGCCCGCAGAGGAGGGCTAGGCGGTAAGGAGGGTCCGTGTCCAGGCCTATTAGCCTTCTCAGTATAGGGCTTGTTTAGGAAGCCGGTGGGGCGCGTTGGGCTTTTGCATTTTCTTGCAGATCCTGTTTCCACTGATCATGTCCAAAAGACAACTAACTGCCTTGAGTTGTTTGAACCCCTTTGATTTGCTAACTCTTGCCAGAAGAAATTAAAAGATTAAAATCCATTTACCCCAAGCCAGTAGCATCCCAGGCTAAGTGTAGGCGGGTTGAAAAGGCAGCCTTTCCTGGTACCATCCCATCCTGCAGGCCAAGGCCCCTATGTACTTATTTAGAATCTTTAAAGTATTCTCTTATAATAGATGAAAGAAATTGGGTGGTTTTTTTTTTTTTTTTCAATACTGAAGATGAAACCCAGGTGTATTCTACCTGTGAGCTACACCCCCAGCCCTATTTTTTTATTCTTTATTTTATTTACTTTTGTGTATGTGTGGTGCACTGGGGGTGGAACCCAGGGGCTTTTCTACCTCCAGGCTATACTCCCAGACCTATTTTATAGGTTATTTGGAAACAGGGTCTCACTAAGTTGGTGAGAGCCTCACTAAGTAGCTGAGGCTGGCTTTGAACCTGTGCGATCCTCCTGTCTCAGCCTCCCAAGTGCTGGGATTACAAGTGTGCGCCACCACGCCCAGCAGTTTATTCTTTATTTTGAAACAAGGTCTCACTGAATTGCAAAGGGCCTCACTAAGTTGTAGGCTGAGGCTGTCTGTGAACCGTGATCCTCCTGTCTCAGCCTTCCAAATGCTGGGATTACAAGTGTGCGCCACCACGCCCAGCAGAATTGAGTGTTGAGATAAATAATACGCTCAGAGTTTTCCTCTCTTGAATGGTTTTATAGTCCCGAATCAATTAATTAGCAAAGAAAATATGAAAGCTAATTTTTAAAAAGCATACTATAGCAGCAGTCCACACTTTCCTAGCAAAAATGACTTTCAAAGCCAGGTGTTTTGGCACATGCCTGTAATGCCATCTCCTCCAGAGGATTGCAAGTTCAAGGCCAGTCTCAGAAACTTAGCACAACCCGTCTTAAAATAAGAAATAGAGTCTGGTGCACTGACATACACCTATAATCTCAGTATTTGAGAGGCGGGTGATTTGAGGCCAGCAATGTGTGGTAACTTAGCAAGACTCTGTTTCCAAATTAAAAATAAAGTAGACCTGTGGGGTGTAGCTTAGAGGCAGAATGCCCTTGCATTTGATCACCAGCATGAAAGAAGAAAGAAGAAAAGAAAGAGAGAGAGAGAAGGAGGGTGCTGAGGATTTAGCTCGGTAGTAGAGCACCCCTAAATTCAAACCACAGTACCAAGAGAGAGACTTCCACTGCTTGCTATCATTGCATTCCCAATGTAAAGATAAAAAAGATACATTAAATAATATATTAATAATATATTAAAAATTAATATAGCTAACATTGATACATAAGTGTTAGATGTTATGTTTGATATATATATATGAACATCTTATTTCATCCGTACACAATTCTAGGATGCAGAATGGTAAATGAAGACTTAGGAAAATTCACTGACTTGTGCCTGTTGCTCAGGACAGAGCAGGCTGTCACATCCAATTGTCAGACCCAGGACCCTCGCTCTGCCACACTGTCCCACTTTTCTCCAGGATGATACGAGCTGTGTGTCTGAGCTTCTTATTTATTTATTTATTTACTTATTTATTTATTTATTTATTTATTTTTGGTGGTACCGGGGGTGGAACCCAGAGGCTTTCTACCTCCGGGCTATACTCCCAGACCTATTTTTATATCTTATTTGGAAACAGGGTCTCACTAAGTTGCTGAGAGCCTCACTCAGTAGCTGAGGCTGGCTTCTTCTATTGGCCCAAACTGCCGTGGCTGCCACTAGCATATCCCCAGTCACGTGACTGGGGACGGAGTTCCCAGCCGTCCTGTCTTCTCCATGGTGTCTCCATTCTCCAGGCCTCCTCTACTCTGCCAGACTACCCATCTCACTTTGCAGTGAACTACACGCCGTGTGTTTTTATTTATTCCTTTAGAATTTTTAGGTCTTGTATGTTCATTGAACTTTTCCTGTGTATTTGTTTAATCTCTTTAGCATAAAAGTCTGCTTTAATAATGGTCACACAGCCAGGCATGGTGGCGCATGCTTGTAATCAGAGCATTTGGGAGGCTGAGACAGGAGGATCGCGGTTTGCGGACAGCCTCAGCTACTACTTAAGTGAGGCCCTTTGGAACTCAGTGAGACCTTGTCTCAAAATAAAGAATAAAAGGCCAGGCGTGGTGGTGCACGCTTAGAATCCCCGTGCTTGGGAGGCGGAAACAGGAGGATCACGCAGTTCAAAGCCAGCCATGCTGGCTTAAGAGACCCTGTTTCCAAATAAAAATATATATAAAAAAATAGGTCTGGGAGTGTAGCCCGGAGGTAGAAGGGCTTCCAGGAACCCCAGAACCACCAAAAAGAAACAAACAAAAAATAAAATAAAGAATAAAAAATAGGGCTGGGGGTGTAGCTCAGAGATGGAATGCCTCTGGCTTCCATCCGCAGTACCTACCACAAAAAAAAAAAAAAAAAGAAAGAAAGTTCATACATTAAGCCCATAAAACTTATTTTCCAGCCGGGTGTGGTGGCACACACTTATAATCCCAGTACTTGGGAGTCTGAGACAGAAGGCTCACAGTTTGAGGACAGCCTCAAGTACTTAGTGAGGCCGTTTCATATTCAGTGAGACCCTGTTTCAAAATAAAGAATAAAAAATAGGGCTGGTGGTATAGCACAAAGTCCATCATCAGTACCACAAAAAAACTTATTTTCCAATAATTCTAAAAATTATTTAGTTCTGATTGGTGGTAGAAACCATGTGGAGACCACCCCATTTTATCTTTCATGGTGCTTTACATAGAACTTGGCATACAGTAGGCATTCAATAAAATTTTTGTTGATTGTTTATGTCTGACTACTTGGAAGAAACAAATATATCTACCATGCATTTTATGTCTATCTCTAAGTTAAACTTCATAATAATCGACTTCTATGAAGTGGATGTCTCTACTGCTTTTCATGTAGTCCCAATTATATAGCAGGGGAATGTTAAAACTAGAGTTCACAGGCAAAGCCCTGGTAGCAGGAGGAGACCAGCAGCACCCAAAGATGTTGGCCTGGGACATTCAAAGATCCACACATGTGGTTGGGAAGCAAGAGTCTGAAATCAGATAGGACAGATAGAGTCGGACAAGCTTAGGAAAAACTGAGCGTTAGGACAAGATGTCCAGCTTAAAAGCTCCCGAGAACAGCCTGGTTGGTGGTGAGCTTCTGCTCCCAGGCCCTGGGTCTAGTTCTTCTCCGTGATCCCCCCATGTGAGGCTGTCTTCCTTGGGTACACGACATCAACGACTCCAGTTCATTCCTTTCCAGTTGTTGCAGGACCTGAGCTGGTTCCAGTCGGATGCCTCGGCATGGGAACAGAGAGACGGCTCCCTGGGAGACTGTGGGAACTCTGGAGCAGCGTGGGCAGCAGAAGAAACCATGGGATTAGAAGGTTTAACAGAGAAAACATTCCTTTCCATGGGACAAAGCCCAGAGGGCTGTTTTTGAAGCATTTGTAGAGGGGGATTTTTAGTCAGGGAACAAGAGAGTTTATACTTCCCTACACCTCTACAAACGATTGCAGCTGGCTGGGGTGGGTGGGGCGTGTCTGCTCCCCGTCTACCCCGCCGGGTCTCTGCTAGCAGGCTCCATTTCCAGCTGCTCCTTCAATGAAAGTCTTTCTTAATGCAAATGATAGAAGATAGAGAACTCTGTAGCATGTGCAGGAGGGAACAGGAGAGAGGACAAGAGTCAGTGCAGTACCCAAGCCCCTTACCACCCAGCCTTAGTAGGCACTTGGACGCAGACAGCTCACTCCACCTCAGATACCATCTGATAGGGCTGCAGAAGAGGGCCAGTCAGATGGCACAGACAACACATCCCTTTCAGTCTCATTCCAGGGAGCCTGGGCCCAGCCCTCGGACCTCCCCTCCCCTCTGCCTGGGCACAGTGAAGTAGATGATGGGCATCTGGAGGGCAGAAGCCATAACTGTCTTACTGCCGAGTGCCTGCATCTGGCAGATCCTCAATAAATGTTTGTTCAATACATGACTTAACATTTCAGATCCATCTGTTGGCCTGGCCTCTCTGCAGCATTGTGTCCGGTCCGGTCAAGGGATTTTGTAAATTGGCCGACAAGTGGGGGAGTGGAGGTGGGGGATCCAGAAGGGGAGTGGGAATGGTCATTGGTTCTGGGTGTGGCAGGCACATTGGCCCTCCTGGACTTCCTTGCCTTACAGATGAGGATCCAGGCCCAGAGCAGTGAAGGGGCTTCGCCTCAGATGCAGCCCCCACCTGTCCTCCTTGTGCCTTCCTTATGTCCTCCTGAGTCCTACGTCCTTCAGCCAGCACCCAGGGCCGCCGCTCAGTTCTCCTCGCTCTTTTTCATCCACCAGGTTGGGTACTTCTAGTACCTGGTGGTTCCTCAATCTCCATCACCCTTTCCCTCTTTCCTCTTTGTTCAAGAAGCTTCTTTGCACTCGGACTCCCCAGTCATCACCTCCTCTGAGAGGCCTCTGTGGGGTGCCACTAGGCAGACTTGGAGGTGACTGTCCTTGAGTCTCAGAGCACCCTGAGATTTTTTTGTAGGGCAACTGCCTCTTGCATGTAATTGTGGTGATGAACTTGGCTTTCTCTCTCTTCTTCCTGGGAAATCTTTGAGAGGAAGGATCTCGTCTTTCACCGCCACCTGACTGTCTGCCAGGTAGTAGAAGCTGAAGGGAGACTGGTGAATGATAAGAGCTACTATTTTTCGAAGCCAGGCACTTTTTAAAAAGTCCTTTGCATGTACGGACTCATTTAGTGCTGTAAGAATTGTCATAAACAACAACTCTATGAAATAGATGATTATGATGTTTACTTTTAGAATGTTTATTGTTATGATCTTTGTGGCCAACTTATTTGATTGGAGAGAAAATGGGGCACACGTTGGCCAGCAGGATGGCCAGCAGGATGGGGCAGTGTGACCCTAAGTACACAGCTTCACCCTCTTGCCACCACTTCTCGCCAGTCAGAACCTCTCCTCCATCAGCAGGCTCCTTCCAGCCTTATCAGGAATGTTCTCTGTCTCCATTGCTTTTAAAAATTAAAACTGCCTCCCCAGACCCAGTCACATTTTCCATGACTACTTTTTTTGCCCTCTGGCCCAAAGAGCCCAGTCTGCCCTGACCTCCCACTGCATTAAAGGCCGCACATTCTACAGCATTCTTTGATTTCTCTCTTGTTTGTGTCATAATATCACATTCTTTCCAACAAAAGGGGTGCTATGTGTTCCTCCGGGCAAGGATCTCTGTCCCTTCCCTGTGACCAGTAGGCTGAGGAGCACCACAGTGCTCAGTAAATATTTACGGATTCACTGAAAGACAAACCCCTAGCTCCACTGCACCTTTGTGGACAACTCTACTTGCCGTCATTACATTGGAAACACCAGCTGCCCCTGCACTTCTAGACCTGCCTGTGCATCTGATCTCTGGGTGTACTGACAGCAGGCTAGAACTGGGGATACTTTGACCTGATGTTCTGTTCTTTGTTCCTGCCTGCAGATCAGACCTTGCTTGCAGGTATCTAGGTATCTGGACTCTTCATCTCTCCACTCTTTCTTTGATTGCCTTGCTTGACACTAGAAAAAAAAAAGAGACTGGTTCAATATAAAACATCTGCTGAGCTGAACTAGGAAGAGATAAGAAGTAAAATACATAGGAGTGTCCAGGAAAGAGGCCTGTGGATCCTCTGGAGTGGACTCTCCTACGCTACCTCTCCCTTTCTAGAGACGCCCTTAGTAACCCAGAAATTCCCCAGGCCCTTGTACACCTCTGCTTGAAGACACATATGAAAGATCAGAGAATGAGAACTGAGAAGCTTCTAATTCTGTATATGTATATGACTATGTAATCCAATCTCTTTTGGGGGTTCATTTTTACTGCCTGAAAAAATGAAAATAATGATCTGTAGTCTACCTAATTCATAAGAAAAGTATATTAGAATAATTCTGTGGACTATAAATTATTATATCCATCCATCCATCTTTTCATTCCTCCATCTCTCTGTCACAGGAGAAGAGTTGATTCCATGAGGGGTTACAGCAGTTTCCAGTGGAGGAGGGAGGGGAGCCCAACTCAAGACTAGTGGGATCCTTGGCTTATATGATAGAAAAAAAATTTGGCATGAGCCAGTCAGAGACATCAATAAAGACTTATTTGGAAAAGCAAGAAAAATACCTTCAAGGGAGAATACGGGTCACCTCCAGAGGATGAGATGGACACTTGGGGTATATGGCCCGTCCTTTAAAGGAAACTTCATAAATCGAGACCATAAGGAGTGGCATGAGCCTAAAAGAGGGATGTCTATGATGGTGGAGCGCAGAGCAGGTAACATTGATCTATTTATTTTCAGTATCTTCATGTTGATATTATTTAGTAGATAGATGGCACTTGGACAGTACCTGTATCACTGGGCTTTGAACAATATCTTTCTTTAGACTTCTTTTGATCAGTCTAAAAATACATTCTACAAGCTAACAAAGTACATTAGGCGCTAGTTAACTGGTTGCTTACACTGCTCTAAGGTTTATTGGACCTTCTAAGGGTTCAGGCCTGGAGGAAAGCAGGCCTGGGGAGTGGAGGGGGGGGTGATGGTGGAGATTTTAGATTTAAAGCCATGGTCTCTCTTTCCTTCCTTCCCTGTCTCCTATTTCTTTTATTTCTTCTATCCTACCTCACATCCATCCATCTTCCCATCTGTCCATCCCCTCACTGAACAAATGTGTATTAAACACTCACTGTATGCCAGACACTGAGTCAGGCAACAAACGAGGGCTCTTCCTACTCTCAGGAAACCTGCAGTGTGTGGGGAGAAAGTAACCATGCTGTTGAGTGCGTAATGTGCCCAGTGTACTGTGAGGAGTTCAGGAAGGTACGTGTACCCGAGACAGTGTGGAGAAGGGACCCGGCATGCCTTGAGCTGTCCTGCCAACATATTGAGTGCATCATGCATTCGAACTTGCAAAGTCACTGGGAAGTTTGTTTAACATGTAGGATCCTAGGACATAGCTCCAGGGGAGTCTGATTTAGTAGGTCTAGGATTCTTTCTTTCTTTCTTTCTTTCTTTCTTTCTTTCTTTCTTCTTTCTTTCTTCCTTTCTTTCTCTCTTTTTTTTTTTTGTGGGTCTGGGGATGGAACCTAGGGTCTGGAGATGGAACCTCCAAGCCACACCCCCTGCCCTCTTTTTTATTCTTTATTTTGAAACAGGGTCTCACTAAGTTGTGGAGGGCCTCACTAAGTAGCTGAGGCTGTCCGCGAACCGCGATCCTCCTGTCTCCTGTCTCAGCCTCCCGAATGCTCGGATTACAAGCGTGTGCCACCATGTCCGGCTTCCTAGGATCCATTCTAGAAATCTATATTTGTGTGTGTATGTGTTGGGGTTGATCCTGGGGCTAGGCAAACTAGCAAGTGCTCTGCCACTGAAATCTATATTCTTCTAGATCTCCTTTTTTTCTTTTTTATTGGGGGAGGGTATTAGAGATTGAACCTAGGGGCATTCTACCTCTGAGCTATATCCCCAGCCCTTTTTTTATATATCAGAGTCTTGCTAGGTTGTTGAGGCTGGCTTTGAATCTACAATCCTCCTGTTTCAGCTTCCTAAATACTGGGATTACAGGCATGCACTATCATGCCCAGCTGTATTCTTATAGATCTTATAGGTTCATATAATCCATATTTTACACCCCCCCAAATATGTATTTGTAACATGCCCCTCCAACCTACTTCTCTAAATGATATACATGTCAATGGCTTTTGGCTGAATTTTAGGAGCAACCTAAGATTAGGGTGGGGGCCTTAACTGAGAAATGTAGCCTGTGGTGCCTTCACTGATGCGTGTGTGTGTGTGTGTGTGTGTGTGTGTGTGTAAGCAGATCTACCTCTGGCCATTCCCAAGTTGTTTGGTGAGCCAACAGATTCTCCCCTTTGCTTTAGCTAGTCTGAGTCAGGTTTCTGTCCCTCAGAGCCACCACACTCTGCCTAACTTAGGCCCCTGACGAACTCTGCTGGCTGTGTGCAAATTTGGGATCCGCAGGCGCAAAGACGTGATTTACTGTCAGGAACAACATTAGGCAGATGCCTCACCCTAAGAGTGGAGAAGCCCCTTCCCCTTTGCGACTCCACACGTTTAGTAACAGGCCTTTTGCAAGCATCTCTGCCACTCAAAATGCATAATGCGTGAACACTAGCAGCTGTCCTCAAAATATTAACTTTTGACCAAACGAGACTGCTTACCATTCCTATGACCAAATACAGACAGTTTGGGTCGGATACTGAAGTCTCACGTTGCAGTTACTGTTCATCACTAACCACATAGAGTGGGAGCGGGTGCCTGAATCCTGAAGTCAAGCTGGATTTGAGTTCTGGCTTGGCTACTCCCTGGCCCTGTGATGTCGGACTCAATTACTTTCCTTCTCCGAGCCTTGGTTTTTTCACCTCTGAAATGAATAAGACATATCTCATAGGGTTGTCATGAGGAGTAAATGCAGTATTATATACAGAGCTTAAAACAGTACCTGGCACACAAGCAAGGTTCAGTCATTTTTAGCTTTATGATGCAGATAACAAAGACATGGTATATATGCAATGGAATGTTACTTAGCCATAAAGGAGAAAAGGATGTCATTTTCAGGAAAGTGGACGTAGCTAAAGAATATCATGCGAGGTGAGATCCGCTGGTCGCAGAAAATCAAGGGTTGTATTTTCTTCCTCATATGTGGAAACTAGAGAGAAAAGAGAAAACAAAAAGGACTTTAGATAAATGAGGAGCCCGGCTAGTAGAATAGTGGGAGGGGCCAGGGAAGGGAGGGCTGATCTCCACACATGACGGCATCACTACCAATCTGACCAACATGGATGGAGGAGGGGAGGAGCCGGGGGGTCCAGAGGGAAACAGCAAATGGGCGGCATGGACGTTTATGCCACACGGACCCTCACTGTGATGTACAATTACAGAGAAACCAATGAAAGTATTTTTAAAAATGCGCTTGCAATAGGAGCTGGGGGTGTGGCTCAGAGAGCTCGGAGGCAGAGCACTAGTATGTACAAGTCCTTGGGTTTGACCCTCAGCATTGCAAAAAAAAAAAAAAAAAGATAAATGTGCTTTTACTAAACAACCGTGCCTAGGCACTTTACCTCCAGCCTCATGACCTTTTACCCAACTATCCACATTAAAAAAAAAAAATCCTGGTTTTAGCTCTACTCTCTTTCCCCTTTCTATTGAACACTGTTTCTTCCCATCTAAATTTACTATCTCCCCCCCCCCCCCCGAACGTGGGCCTCCTGAACACTTCCCCCTTTTCTACCAACTCACCAACTCCTGAGTCTCTGTGAGCCCCCTCCATGCGTCCCCAAAGTGCCCGTGTTGGCTGCTCCCACTGTGTGTGCTCCCCATAAGGCTGGAGCCCCCAGAGACCTCCAGGCACCTCTGCACCCAGAGCCCAGCCTGCACCATTGTGACCATGGAAGCCCTCAGCCGGGAACGAGCTGGCCATCCAGTCCGTACTCGGCCCCCAACCTTGTTATTCCTGCTTGTAAACGAGGATAATGCTGCTTACCTAATTGTATTGCTGTAGAGATTGAAAGTGATGGCATGCACGAAGCCCAGCTTAAATCACATTTACTGTTATAATAATTGTTACTCTCTACACCTGCAGAGAAGTGAAAACAAATGGTCGAAGAACTCCGACACCTGTCACCGCCCTGCTGCTCTAAAATGTTCTCTTATTGTGAAAATATGCATACCATTAAATGTACCATCTTAACCACAAGTTGGTTGTGTTAAGTTCATCACATGTCTCCTTCCTTCCTTTATTTTTATTTCCTTTCTTCCTTCCTTTCTTTCTTTTTTTTCATTCCTTCTTTCCTTTTAGTGATATTAGAGATTGAGCCTTGGGGAATTCTACCAATGAGTTATGTCCCCAGCCCTATTTTATTAAATTTTGGTACAGTTTTGGAACAATTTTAGGTTGACCAGTCTGGCCTTGAACTTGCTATCTTCTTGCCTCAGCGTCTCACTGTAATTATAGGCATAAAAACTGAAACTCTATATTCATTGAACAGTAAGATTCTGGCAATCATTCTATATTCTGTCTCTATAAATTTTAGTATTCTAGGTAACTCATATAAGGAATATCATCTAGTATTTGTCATTTTGTGATTGGCTTATGTTGTAGCATACTTCAGAATTCCCTTCCTTTTTAAGGCTGAATAATATTCCCCTGTATGTATATGTCACGTTTTCCTTATCCACTCATCTATTAGTGAGCACTTGGGTTGGTTCCACATTTTAGATACTGTGAACGATGCTGCTATAAACACTGGTGTGCACATATCTCTTTGAGATTCTGCTTTCAATTCTTTGGAGCATATACCCAAAAGTGAAATTGCTAGATCATGTTGTAATTTTATTTTTAATCTTTTTCTTGTAGTACTAAGGATTGAACTCAGAGTGCGTTCATGCTAGGCAAGCTCTTTACCGCTGAGCTACATCCCCAGCCCTCTATCTAATTTCTTCAGGAACCATCGCTATTTTCCATAGTACTACAATATTTCGTATTCCTAGCAATAGTACACGAGGATCCCAATGTGTCCCCATTCTCACTATTTTTGTTTAACAGTAGCCATCCTGGGTAGGTGTTAGGTGGTCCATGATGCTTAAGCCTGGCCCCAGGGAGCTTCTCAGACCAAGGCTGGGCTTCAGAGGCAGAGTTTCCAAACACAGCCTAGAGACTGCGGGCGTTCTTGACACTCGAAGCACGGTCCTCCCATCCTCCTAGTTTATTTACTCACCAATATCCCCTAAATTATTGGGCTTTACTTTCACGAGTGAGAAAGCAGATTCAGTATGTATAAGCAGCCTATCCAAGGCACACCCACCGGTACACTGGTATTTGAACTGGGCCCCACACCTCATGGATGTGGAAGAGTTGTGTCAACATGCATGCTGTACTCCTGGAGCGCAAGGTGAGAACACTCCCTCCCCGTTCTCTGAAAGTGGCCCCACTGCTGGGGCCCTGCTCAGAGGCCCCACCCCCACCCCCGCTGTCCAGGGGCCTGCCTGCAGGTGAACGGGGAACACGGCAGATTGCATTTATTGTTTAACCAAGCCCCAGGTGCACCTGTTGTGGCATTGAGTGCTGTTTATGGTTACAATAAAACATATAGTTCCAGCATTAGAAAGTTTACAAGCGTTTCCTTCAACTCCCAGAGCTGGGGAGGGACAGTGCCCGCCAACTAAGGTCCTTTCAGGCATGACTTGCTTGCAGAGAGGGCCATAAAAATAATGCATTGGGTTTACTTTTGTCTGATCTTCGTCCAAACAGCAATAGTTTAAAGATCTGTCTCCCTGCAGTAGCTGGACCGGCCACTTGGACACTGGTGTTTGGTGCCCTAGGAGTACTGGGGAGATAAGGCAGGGCAAGCTGCCAGGATCTCAGCCAGAGTGGACCGGTTCCATCCAGCTAGCGGAGTCAGCACCTACTCTCCTTGAAAGTCTTTATACCAGGTTATCTTAACTGTACCCAAGGCATTACTGGTCACAGGACTCACAGTTCTAGTAGACTTATCTGGAATCTTTTCAAAGTGGACACACATATACATCTCGTGTGCCTCGGGGCCACTCAGCTGTCAAGTGCCTTTTCTGATTTCCAGTTCAGGAGTACTATCGCCATTGTGATGTGGTCATGCAGGGCCCATAGCTCAGCCTAGTGGGAGCTGTGTGGTCATGGAAGGCTGGGAGGGGACCAAGGGACAGGTCATGGTGGAGGGAGGCCCTGGGGATTTGATGGGCAAGCAACCTGAGAGATACATGCCTTAGTGCCAAAGGAACCTTACGGATGGGTCTGGAGCTGATATGGCATGGACAGAAACTGTGCAGGCATCACTATCCATGAGCTTGGAAATGAGATGGGGTAAAGTGCAGAGCTGAATACAGAAAGACCTGCCACAGGGAAGAATGCACGGTGGGTTACCAAGGCATTCGAGTATGCGGAAGACTCTGGTCATAGTTTTGATTTATCAACAAAATATCTATTAAACATTAGATAAAACCTTTTTCACACCTCATGGGAGTTTTAAACGGGAGTGCAACTCTCAAGGCTGTACCCAGTAAATAGTCAGGCCCTCTACAGTGAGAGGCTGAAGAGTACATGGTTTGAAATCTCAGCTGCTTACCACAAGGGGCTTGGGCTCTGCTCCCAGCTTTATGTGGCAGCTTGAGCTGGTGCAAATTGCTCTCCTCCTGGAGTCCTCCATATTTAACTGTGAAAAGGGGATATAGCAATCCTTGATGCAAAACTCTCTACATGTGTACAACAGTTCACTTGGCCCAGACTGTGCCCGCAGCAAAAGTTGGCCATTGTTAATGGATGGGAAACCAAGCCTACAAGGCCAGGGTCAAATTACGATTCAGTTATACTATTGAATCGTTACGACATTAGCCAGGCAGCCATTAGTATTCCCATCTTACAAAGATGAGAGGGAAGGACATGCCCAGTGGAGGGCTGGCCCTGCCACTGCACCAAGGTGGGGGTGAGCCTCCGCAAACCTGGCAGTGCACAGCCCTGCGAGCTGGCTCAGAGTTGCTGCTTGCTTAAGGAAGCACAGCAAGAGCCGAGGAGCAGAAGTCGTCGTTCCTGGGCTGATGAGATGGAGTGGGAGGCATGGCTTTCTCATCGCCCAGTGGCCTTCTCCATCTCCGTGCCAGGACTGCACTGGGACCTCCCTCTGCCCGCCTCCACGCTGACTCACTCCACACTCCAGAGCTTGTTCAGCATCCAGGGAGCTCCACGGGATGCAGTTCACACCATGGACCACTAGGGGAGAGGAGAGATTGCTGAGCCAGGGACTGCAGCCTGACTAATAGCTCTATTCTGGATCCGCTTTGGAAAAGGGAAGCGGGGTGGATCCAAGGAAGGAAAGGAAAGAACTCGCACTTAGCTTACAAAATCCCTCCCGTGGGCTGGGATTTCTTCATGCTCAGCTTCTGTTTGAGATGTGGGACCTGTGCAATATTTATGTATTTATAATGATTATTTATTTTAACAAATTAATTAATATTCAGAACTGGGGATCAAACCCAGGGGCATTCTACCTCCAAGCTATACCTCCAGCACCTTTTACGTTTTATTTTGTAACAGGGTCTCGCTAAGTTGCTGAGGCTGGTCTCGAACCTGAGATCCTCCTGTCTTCCAAGCACTAGGATTACAGGCATGCTCCACCATGCTTGGCTCTTTTTTATTTTTAAGCTTTTGGCATAATTTTTATAGGCATATTATGATGGTGCATGTTAGTGAGATTCAAAGTGGTATATTCACATAGACACACGCCATTACTTGGTCTCTTTCGTTCTCCGTGCCTCCCTTCCCCCTCCCCTCCCTCCTGTGTACAATAGAGACCTATCATGCTACCTTCATATATGTGCGTAACGTGATCTGGTGTGTCTCCTTCCCTGCACCTCTACAGCATCTCGGTCCTATGAAGGACTTGGGGCTGACTGGTCCAGCCACACCATTTTCTGATGGCTCAGAAAAGCAAGGTGACTTGCCGGTGCCACGCAGCTGGTGACAGTCCGGATACAAACCTTCATCTCCTCACGCCCACGCCGTGCTATTTCCATCTCCTCAGATGGCCTCCAAGTTGCTTATTTTTCAGGTCCCTCCTATAAGACTTTGTCCCTGGCCCCAGAGCTGCAGTCCCTTGAACAGAAGCCAGCGCTTCAAGGAACAGCAGGAGAAGGTGCACTTGGGGGGCTGGGCCGGCCTGCCAGTTAATTTTATTTATTTCAACGGTACCAAATAGGACGTGGTGAGTGCGCCTCAGAGCTGTCTGAACCAGCCCTGAATACTAAAGAGGGAGCTTAGATGGAGCTAAAAATAACTGGCTAATCACTACCAGGAAGAATTAACCGGGACTGTGAAGGAAGGAAAATGTCTTAATATTCCATCTCTCCAGTAGCTGGGCTCCAGCTGGGACTGCAGTCTCCTCTGGCTTCCATCCTCAGGTAATTAGGCGGTACAGATGCTCCGGAATTCAGAAGAGCCCGAGGGCCTGCCCCTGCCTTCAGGAGGGCAACCACAGGGTTATCTGGGGTGAGATAAGCTGGAAAATCCTGAGCATAAAAGAAACGCACAACTGCACTGCAGCAGGACCCCGGGCTTGAAGAATAAAGCAGCAGCATCACAGTTCACAGCCTTTCCTTTTTGAGAAAGTAAAGTCATTTCAAGCCGGGTTTGATGGCACACTCCTGTAACCCCAGCTACTTCAGGAACTGAGACAGGAGGATTACGGGTTCGAAGCCAGGCTCAGCAACTTAGCAAGACCCTGTTTCAAAATAAAAAATGTAATAGGGCTAGGGGTCAAGCTCAAAAGTAGAGCACCCCTGGATTCCATCCATCATCACCAACAAAAACAACAGAAAGGCCTTCATGAAAGGGGAACATTTTATTTTGCTCTGCAGCCCTGACCCACTGAAAGTCTCCCCTTCCCTAGCAGTGGTGCTTGGATCTGAAAGCATCCTTGGGTCCTCCCTGCGGTGCCTGTGGTGACCAGGGCAGACCCGCCACAAACCCAGCACTGAGACAGAGCATGGGCTAACACATGAAAGGTATGACTACAGAATCACTCATAGCGCCTGAAAGTCAGGATAGGAAGGATGATTACAAATTGAAATCATCAAAGTCAGTTCAAGAAAAATAAAGAAATATTATTTTGTAGAGGGCAAGGTTATATTCAAAGAGTTTACTTCTGCTGGGCGTGGTGGCCCACGCTTATAATCCCAGCATTCAGGAGGCTGAGACCAAAGGATCGCGGTTCGCAGACAGCCTCAGCTACTTAGCGAGGCCCTTTGCAATTCAGTGAGACCCTGTTTCCAAATAAAGAATAAAAAATAGGGCTGGGAGTGTAGCTCAGAGGTAGAATGCCCCTGGCTTCCATCCCCAGAACCACAAAAAAAAAGAGCTTACGTCCTCCAAAATATATGATCAGTTAAAAAGATAAATATAAATTAGCTTAAAGATTCACAAATGAAAAGATATTATTTTATTATGAGGGAGGGAGGGAGGGAGAGAGAGAGAGAGAGAGAGAGAGAGAGAGAGAGAGAGAGAGAGAGAGAGAGAGAGTGTTTTCCTGGGGATCGAAGTCAGGGACACTCTACCACTGAGCTATATCTCCAGCCACTTAATTTTTATTTTGATAGAATCTTGCTAAATTATCGTGCACTGGCCTCAAACCTGCAATCCTCTTGTCTTAGTCTCCCAGGTCCTGGGGTTAAAGGGTATACCACCACGCCCGGCTCACAAATGGTAATATAGTATTAAAAAGAACAGCTAGATCTGGGTGTGGTGACATACACCTGTAATCCCGGCACTTGGAAGGCTGAGACAGGAGGACTGCAAGTTCCAGGCCAGGCTGGGTAACTTAATAAGAACCTGTCTCAAAAATAAAATAAAAAGGGCCACTGGGGATATAGGTCAGAGTATTTCTGGGTTAGATCCCCAGTATTGTGGAAACCAAAAGCAAAGCATAAAAACAAAACAAGAACAAAACCCAACCAATCAACCCAAACCAAAACAAAACAAAACCCAAAATCCTCAAACAAGCAAACAACAACTAGAGAATTACTTAGGAGCAAACCCTCAACCATTTGGCTCAATACGGGGGCAATATGAACATGATTCTTTCCCCAGTCCTGTGCCTGCTTGGATGAATGAATAAAAGAAAGAAGAGTTATGTAAAGAAAAGAATGAGGATGAAAAGAAGAAAAACATGTACTTTGGATGCAGAAGACATGGTCCAGTCCGGCTTCACCATCTGTTAGCTGGATGTTCCTGACAAAATAATTCAGCTCTCTGGGACTGTTTCTTCCCCCGCAAATTTGGAGGCTAGAGATGTCCTTTTCTCTGGGTTATAGAGAGGTTTACATGACCCAGCACATGCGAGAACATTTCCTTCATGCTGATGTGCAATACAGATGTTAATGGGGGCTATACTTTGCTAAGAGAAGTATGGGAGCTACAATCTTTCTGATGCACAGATGACACAGAACTATTTAATGCTAAGCATACACATACTTCCCATCCTTTCCTTGAGAAGGAAGATCCATCTAGCCTACTTTTTCTGCTATTTATTCAGGCCCGGGACATTAGTGGCTGGACCCACCAAGAGTGCCCGATAAGAGGAAGCCATCTAGTCTTTCTGTTGTTTTCCCACAGCCAGAAAGGTCCCTCCTGCTGCATGAGTCACACTGTAATCCCCAGGAAGGAAGAGGGCACACTCCTCTGCAAGGAGAAGGGGTGTGGAGAGTTCTGCCCAGGGCTTTGAAGAATGCCTGACTCAAAAAAAAAAAAAAAAAAAAAAAAAAGCCACTGGGCTGCTCCAAATCTCTCTTCTCTCTCTCGCTCTCGCTCTCCCTCTCTCGCTCTCTCGCTCTCGCTCTCTCCCCCCCCTCATTATTCAAAACTCCTTGACAACATAATAACATCAAAAGAGAAATGATTAGGAATCAGAAAATCATGTTAAAATTGCAGCTGTGTGGCCAATAAATGCATGAAAAACTGCTCAACATCATTAGCAATCAGAAATGCAAATCAAAACTACCCTGAGATTCCACCTAACTCCAACTAGAATGGCAACCATTCAAAACACAAACAACAACAAATGCTGGCAAGGATGTGCAGAAGTGGGAACTCTAAAACATTGTTGGTGGAATTGCAAATTAGGCAAACACTGTGGAAAAGAGTATGGAGAATCCTCAAAAGAATGGGAACAAATCTACCGTTTGATCCAGCAATACCACTTCTGGGTATCTACCCAAAAGAAACAAAACCAAACTACCAAACTAATGCATGTGTATCTATGCTCATAGCTGCCCAATTCACCATAGCCAAATTATGGAACCAGCCAAGATGTCCATCAACAGATGAATGGATTACAAAACTGTGGAATTTTCCTCAGCCATGAAGAAAACCACAATTACTTCATTTATAGGGAAATGGATGGAACTGGAGGACATGATGATTAGTCAATCACAAAAAATAAGAAATCAGATGGTTTCTCTAATATGTGAAAGCTAGGGAGAAAATGGGTCATAGGAGGAACTCTAGATGAAGAAGGAAATTCTATAGATGAGCAAATAATCTAACTGAGGGGATGGGAGGGGGAAAGAGGAAAAATCTCTAATGCATATGATGGACTTTAACAAACATATCAAAGTCAATCACTAAGCCAAACATGAGAAGGAGGAAGGGGAAGGGAATGGGGTGGGGATTGGGTAAGGGCTAATTGGGTGATGTGTGCATGTATGTCTCCACCATCTTGCATCCCATTAAGATGTATAAATACAATGCACCAATAAAATTTTTTTAATTGCAGCTGTGCCAGATAGTAGTGGTATGATATTAGCAAATAATTTAACCACTCTGAGCTTCACCCTGTGGAAGAGCAGAAAAAGGCACGCCCTGTTGCCTCACAGGGCTGCTTTGGGATTCATTTAAGATAACATATGGGCAAAGGGGTTTTGAATGGCACCACCCCCTTCAGCTGTGAGGTTAAGTTGTTTTTGAGATATTAGATAGATGATTATTCTAATAACTTGCATTCCCTCAGTATCGTTTCCTCCAACTCTTTCTTGGTTTGCTTTCTTTTTTTTATGGTAGGAGGGATTGAACTCAGGGGCAACCTATCTTTCAGCTACACCCCAAGCCTTATTTTATTTTTTATTTCAAAACAGAGTCCCACTAAGTTGTGGAGAGCCTAAATTCCTGAGGCTGGTCTCCAACCTGCATCCTCCTGTCTCAGCCTCCCAAGTACCGGGAGTGCACAGGTGTGTGCAAGTGCCCACAAGTACAGTACTCCCAAGTACAGGTGGGTGCCACACCAGTTTTTTTTCAAGTTTGTTTAGGTATAAATTAATGAATAAGCTGGGCGTGGTGGCGCACACTTGTAATCCCTGTGCTTGGGAGGCAGAGACAGGAGGATCGCGCAGGTTCGAAGCCAGCTGCGCGCGCTTGCTTAGGAGACCCTGTTTCCAAATAAAAAATGTAAAAATAGGTCTGGGAGTATAGCTCGGAGGTAGAAGGGCTTCCAGGAACCCCAGTACCACCAAAAAAAAAATTAATGAATAGATGTTCCCTTTTTGGAATTTTGAGAACACATACACAGTTGTGTAAACATCGTGCACTGGGGACTTTTCCAAGACTGCTCTAGAGGACAGCATAGAGCCACTGGGGCTGGCTTCTCTTAGCATAATACATCAAGATTCACAAAGCTGTAATATATATGCAGGAATTCACTCCTTTTTATTGCTGAGTAGTATTTTATTTTATGATTACATCATAGTTTCTATGTCCATTTGAATAAACCACTTATTAACATTTACATACAAGTACACACACACACACACACACACACACACACACACACACACACACACAGGGGTAGGAGGCCCATTCAAGAAGTGACTTAGCCTATTCTGCCTGCTATACCAAAAACAAACAAACAAACCAAAAACAAAAATATAGACTCAAAAATGTGGCTTAAGCAACATTTATTTTTTACAGTTCTGGAGGCTAAAAGTCCAAGACAAACTAATTTATCTTCTATGAAGATGAATAATCCTCTATGAACATGAGTTTTATTTCTTTCATGTGAATGGGAGTTTTCATTTCTTTGTAAATATCTAGAAATGGGATTGTTTGTTAGACCATATGGTAGGTATTTATTTGACTTTATAATAAATTAACTACTTTAACAAAATAGTTGTACCATTTTACATTCTAGTACAGAACCTTTTAAACAACTTTTTGTTGTTGTTGTTGTTGTTGTTGTTGTTGTTGTTGTTGTTGCTGTACTGGGGATGGAACCCAGGGGCATTCTACTTCTGAGCTCCATCCCCAGCCTTATTTTTATTCTTTATTTTGAAACAGAGTCTCACTGAGTTGCAAAGGCCCTCACTAAGTAGCTGAGGCTGCCCCTGAACCACAATCCTCTTCTCTCAGCCTCCCGAACCATTTGCATCTCTTTTAGGTGTGTGCCTTCTCCACCCATGGGTGCTGGCCCCCGGCCTGTGGCAGATATGTTCCTTTCTTTTCTTTATGGAGAAGCTCATCCGGAGGAGCATCAAGAAATGAGGCTGTTAGGGGTGCAAACAGTTACTAAAAGGCTTCGAGGTCAAAATGAAGTATCTGGATTTGTGGGTTGAGAGGCAGAAAGGGACTGACAAGGTAAAACCAAAGTGTGACGATTCTCCTGCAAGTGTGTAGTGAGCAGATTGGAGAGGAAGAGCCCAGGGTTAGGAGGCCCATTCAGGAAGTGCCTTAGTCTGTTCTGGCTGCTATAACAACAACAACAAAAAAAAAAAAAAAAACCAGAGACTCAGTGGCTTAAGCAACAGACATTTATTTTTCACAGTTTAGAGCCTGGAAGTCCAGGTGCTGGTAGACCTGGTGTCTGGTTCACAGATAGTGGTCTTCTAGCTGGGCCCTTCTGCAGTGGGAGGGGTGAGGGAGCCCTCTGGAGCCTGTTTTAAAATAACACTAATTCAGGAGGTCATGAGGGCCCCACCCTCATGACCAAATCACTTTCCATAGTCCTCACCTCCTAATTCCATCGCCTTGGAGGTTAGCTAGCGTATGTATTTTGAGGGGAAACATTTAGTTCATATCAGGGAGAAACTGTGATAGTACAGATACGGGGACTTCAGGAATGCAAAGGAAGAGCTTGGGTGACTGGACCTGCTATGCGGAGAAAAGGAGGTAACAAGGAAGGGATCATGGATGGGAAAAGCTGAGGCTGCAGGGAAACTGTTTTATTGGGAACCCTCTCCCAAGGCACTTGCAGCCTCCTCCTCTTTTCTATTCTCTTTCTTGTTTTCCTGGAGAGAAACTGATGGCAATCTCTCTCGTTTAGTCTTCACTTCAGATCAAGTGACAAGGGGCTTGGCCAGTCCTCTGATAACATGTAATATGCCCAGCTTGAGCCCTGAATCACAGAGCAGCAAAGGAGGCAAAGGCTGTGAGGCCACACTTAATGGAAGCCACTGAAGGCTGTAGAGAACATCACATTACTAAACATCATATTTGTGCTAATAGCCTAAATCCCACCAAACAAATAATCCCACCTCCCAAAAGTGATGAGGTCTTATCCAGGATATTCAATTAATTTCATCTGTCTAAAACCTAAATGCATATTTGAAGAGGGGAGATAAAACCGCCTGGAGCCTGTGGATGAGGTTTTAATTAAAGAGTAATGGATTCCAGAAGAAAGGGCATCTTGAAAGGTGCACAGGGGTTAATTACAATAACCTATTTAGAATTATAAAATTTCTTTTTTTTTCTTTTTTCTTTTTTTTTCTTTTTTTTCTTTTTTATTGGTGCACTGTATTCATACATCATAGTGGGATACAAAGAAAACTTTTGTAGATATACATGCACACATCGCCAGTCAACCCCCACCCGATCCCCACCCCATTCCCTCCCCATCCCTCCTTCCCATGCTTGGCTTAGTGGTTCACATCTTGTATTATAGCAATTTATCCAAAATTAAAAATGATAATCTCACATAACAGTTTCATTTGTCTGATACCAAGCTTTTGATAACATAAAGATAACATTTCAATATTTCTTTTTGCTTTCTTTCTTACCAGAGAATATTTTTTCTTTTTTTTTTTTAGGTGAAACTATCATATATTTATATATTTATTTTTCAGAAAAAAATCTATCCTAATATGGAATATGGATTATAGATACCCAAAACAATCTCGAAAAAGAACAAAGTTAGGAGATGTATATTTTCTGATTTCAAACCATATAAAGCTACAATAATTGAAACAGTGTAGTACTGTTCTAAAGGCAGATATATAAACTATTGGAGCTAAATAAAAGCCTAGAGCTAAATTCTTCCCTATATTGTCAAGTTATATTTGACAAGGTTTCCACGAACATTTGGTGGAGGAAATAATAATCTTTTAACTAAATAATGTTGAAAAATTAAAATTACATGAAAACATTTCAATATTTCTTTTTGTTTTCTTTCTTACCAGAGAATATTTTTTTTTCTATTTTTTTAGGTGAAACTATCATATATTTATATATTTATTTTTCAGGAAAAAATCTATCCTAATATGGAATATGGATTATAGATACCCAAAACGATCTCGAAAAAGAACAAAGTTAGGAGATGTATATTTTCTGATTTCAAACCATATAAAGCTATAATAATTGAAACAGTGTAGTACTGTTCTAAAGGCAGATATATAAACCATTGGAGTTAAATAAAAGCCTAGAGCTAAATTCTTCCCTATATTGTCAAGTTATTTTTGACAAGGTTTCCACGAACATTTGGTGGTGGAAATAATAATCTTTTAACTAAATATTGTTGAAAAATAATACTTACATGGAAAAGAATAAAATTGGATCCTTACCTAACACCATATACAAATATTAACTCAAAATAGATAAAAGACCTAAATATAAATCTTAAGACTATAAACTTTTAGAAGAAAATCTGGGTCATAAAACCTCACAACATTGAAATTGGCAGTGATTTCTTGGATATGATTTCAATGGCACAGGCAACAGAAGGGTATACAAACTCCCTAAAAAATAAAAAAAATTGTATATCCAAAGACAATGTAAACAGAGTTAAAAGTTACTGATAGAATGGGATAAAATATTTCCAAATGCTATATCTGAAGGTATATTAATATTCCAACTAGAAATCCTAAAAATTAACAACAATAAAGGCTGCAATACCATTTAGAGATAGGTAAAAGACTAACATAAATAATGTATCTCCACAGATAACCAATCTTAGTTGTCTGTTGGATGGAAAATCTTGTTTCTCTGGTTCTGGTGTGTGTTACCTATTTCTTCTTTGTAGTTAATCTCTTTGAGTATTTTCTCTAGCGCTGGTTTTGAAGACATAAATTCCTTCAGTTTCTGTTTGTCATGGAAGCTTCTTATTTCCCCATCTAATTTGATAGAAAGTTTTGCTGGGTAGGAAATTTTTGGTTGGAAGTTGTTTTCTTTCAGAGTTTGGAATATGTTACTCCAAGCCCTTCTGGCTCTCATGACTTGGTTTGGGAAGTCTAGAGTGATTCTAATTGGTTTGCCTCTGAATGTCACTTGGCCCTTTGTTTTTGTTGCCTTTAAGATTCTCTGCTTGGCTTCCACATTGGTCATTTTGACAATTATGTGGCGTGGGGATCCTCTTCTCCGATCCTGTCTAAAGGGAGTTCTATAAGTTTCCTGGACCTGTGTATCAACCTCTTGCTCTATGTTTGGAAATTTTTCTGCTATTACTTCCTTGAAGAGATTGTTGATCCCTTTGGTTTCACTTTCTTTTCCCTCCTCTATTCCAATTATTCTTAGGTTAGCTCTCTTAAGATGGGCCCATATTTCTTCAATGTCAGATTCCTGCTGTCAGATTTTTTTTTCTAAATTTGAAACTATGCATTCATTTTTGGAATGATCATCTTCTAAGAGCGAGATTCTGTTCTCCATGTGGTCTAATCGGTTGTTTGTACTTTGAATTGAGGCCTTTACTTCATTAATTGCATCCTTTATCTCTTTTTGGCTCTCTCTGAATTCTTTTCGAAGCACCTCTATTATTTCTACAGTTATTTTCCTGATTTGATCTTCTAGAAATCTCTGATTTTCAGTTTTATCGGGTTCTGATGTTGTGGGGTTGTGGGCATTCATTGCTCCAGTATTATTCCTCTTTCCCATGATTTCGGAAGTTTGTGCCTTCTCTGGGTTCTTCCCTTGGGTCACTATGACTTCGCTTAAGGTGCTCTGGATCTCGAGTCTGTAGTATCGCTGACCCCACTACTCCTTTACTAGGCTGTATCACAGAGTCTCCGACCCAGGGAGTCGATAGAGGCTGCTTTAGACTATGGGGGGTGCCAGGTTGCACGTTCTCCTATGGTGTGATATCTCTGCCACCGCCACTCCCCCACTGGGTCAAGTCCCAGGGAGTACAGTACTGGGATTTCTCCTCTGTGGCCCGCAATTTGACTCACTGTTCTTGAGTATGCAGATGTAGCTGTACTGGACTCGGTGAATTCACTGCTGCTGCCGCCGGTGGCAATATGGCACCGCTGCCACGCCCTCGGCCGTGAGACTGGCGTATTTTTTCTTCTCCTGTTTTGAGTTCCACTCTGATTCCCTGCAGCGTGTGCTGAGCTCAGCCACTGGGAGCTTTAGATGCTCCCTGCACCGAAAGATCCTGCCTGGCTGTTCCGCAGCGGCTCACCTCGGCTTGCTGTAGCCGTCTGGTGAAATCGCTGCTGCCGCCGGCAGTATGGCGTTGCTGCCGCGTCCTCGGGCGTGAGGCCGGTGTATCTCCTCTGTGGCTCTTCGCTCTGTTCTCAGTCCGATTTCTCTCTGGAGCCTGGTGATTTTTTTGTTTCTCTGGTGATGGTGTTTTCTGGCTATGAAAGGTGCTGATTTTGTGGTAATGGAGATTGGTTGTTAGCGGGGCTCTCGGTCGCCATCTTCCCGGAAGTGGAATTATAAAATTTCATAAACCTAGATGGACTCTTCAGAAACATCAAAGAAACAAGGTATAGTATAATGGAAAAGTCCTGACTGAGAGCAAGATACTTTTGGGTGCAAAATTTTGGATATAATTTTTTTTTTTTTGGTGTTCCTGGGGGTGAACCCAGAGGCTTTCTACCTCCAGGCTATACTCCCAGACCTATTTTATACTTTATTTGGAAACAGGATCTCACTAAGTTGCTGAGAGCCTCACTAAGTAGCCGAGGCTGGCTTCGAACCAGTGCGATCCTTCTGTCTCAGCCTCCCAAGCGCAGGGATTACAAGCGTGCGCCACCATGCCCAGCTGGATATAAAATTTTGAGTATAGTTTCATCTTTCACATGTGAGTCCCATCTCTACTACTGACTTCCTCTGGAATGTCTGGCCAGTCACCTGCCCTTCTGGATCATAGAGGGACCAGCTGTACTTATATTTATGACCTCTATAGTCCCTAATGCGCTGTCTACCTAATGCAATTGAATAACAACTGAATCAAACGTAAACAGAGCACCTATACTGTTGAGAGTGGATTGGTTGGACTGCAAATAAGAACTGCAGGTGTGTGTTTCTCAAAAGGTAGAAGGGCCTCAGCAAAGTGCTTCTTCCAATGGGTACAGGGAGCCACAGGGAACACGTGGAAACCTTCCTGGAACGTGGATTTTATTTGCTAGTAAGTCGCTTAAATACATTTGTATGATACAAAAAAATAAATATATTGTGGAGAAAAACTGTACTCAAGCCAGGTACGCTGGCACGCTTGTAGTCCCAGCACTTGGGAGGCTGAGACAGGAGGATTGCAGGTTTGCCGTCAGTCTCGGCAACTTAATGAGGCCTCCAGAATTTAGTGAGACCCTGTTTCAAAAAATTTTTTTTAATTTCAAAATAAGGGTAGGGGTGTAGTTCTGAGGTAGAATGCCCCTGCGTTCAACCCCCGTACCACACACACACATAAAGCAAACAAATAACAACACACACACAAAAAAACTGCACTTGAGGTATACTCAAATTAACCCAAGATGGGAGGAAGGCATGGGAAAGATGTAGAAGTAGTTCAGTGCAACTTCCTAGGGGGCCGACGATGTGGGACTAACTGGCAGAAACTCGATGATGAACCGAGCAATAGCAAAGCCCCACGGAGGGAACCACATGTCCTAGCCCTGCGCATGCGCGGGGCGCAGTCCTGCTGCGGAGGAGGCTGCAGGATATGGAAGCCACAGACACTTGGCACCCTCATGGAGTGACTCAGAGTGCTCAGGCACCAGGGAGGACTTCCTATCCCTATTCTCCCAGAGGAGATCAGGGACAGAGACCCGAAGAGAGAAACAGCCTGCGATGGATAGGCTGCTGGAGGGAATTTGGTGCTGTCCCGGGTGAAACTCGGGAAGGGCCTGGCAGGAGACAAGACACGTGAGAAGACCTTAGTAGCTGTTCAGCTCAGAGCGGCCCACTCTCCTTTTACTTTCCTCTCCCACTCTGACCTTTTGCTCAAGGCAGAGGAGAGAGGCATTGCTCACTGAGTCATTAAAGGGGCCTTTCACAGGGAGGCTGGTGCCCTCCAGGAGCTCTGGAGGACAGGCTGTACCCGGATGTGAGGGCTACACCAGATGCTGGGCACGGGTCTGGAGTAGGGGCTGAGGCCCAGGGCCCTGCGCGAGGGCAGAGGGCATTCTCCCTTCCCCCTCAGCCTCCAGCCAACCCAGGGAGTGCAGCATTATTTACCTTCTCTCCCTCCCTTGCCGCTTCTCTCAAACAAAACAGCAGTGGTTTTATCTTGGGTGTGGCAGGATTGGAACATTCTGTCTTGGCAGACGCCTCTTTTTGAAGAGAATTCAGAAGGCACTGCCCTCGCTGGCCCAGAGGGAGCCTAATGTGGGGCAGGTGCTGCAGCAGACCAGGTCCTTTCTGGTGGCAACTGCCCTTGGAGGAAGGCTGGACTGGGTGGAAGTCACTCCTACTGAAGGGGCCACCAAGAGATCCTGCTTTGGACTTGACCAAACTGGTTACCGAAGGTAGAGTTGACATTTGCAGGTTCTTGTTCAAAACCAGTTTCCACACTTCTGTCTCTTGATGCAGGTGTTTAAAAACATAGATTTTGTCTTCCTTCCAGAAGATCATGGTAGGATTTTCCAGGCTCAGGAGAAAAAGCATTTGGTCCCATAGAGCCAGCCCTCCTTGGTAGTGTTTTCCTTTCAACTTTCAAAATCAGTTTCCTGGGACTGCACGGCCTGATTTCTGAGGAGTGGGGAAACTGAGTTCTCCAGTGCTCAGCAGTGGATGCGCTGTGTCTCACATCTTTGTGGCTCGAATGAAACAAATCACGAGGGGCAACACATTAATATGACCTCCCCTCCCACCAGGCTTCTGCTCTGTCCTAACAATGGGCTCTGACTACTGTCAGCCGCTCTGCTGTTGGAGATGTAACCTGGCTATTCCAAAAGCAGATGGAAATGAATCCCTGTCATTGCTTCCTAAATGTGCCAAGTCTTTTCCTCCCTCCCTCCCTCCCTCCCTCCCTCCCTCCCTTCCTTCCTTCCTTCCCTTCCTTTTTCTCTCTTTTCGAATGATGGTCAGTGCACCTGGCATCTTAGACTCCTGCTAAAACAGTCCTCTGGTCCAACCAATTGGCAATTGAAACTATGACCTTGTAGAATGACCTTGCAATCCTCCCCTTTTGAAAACTGGCTATTTAAGACATTCTTTCCCCAACTATATAAACCCTTTCCAAACCAGGGCTTTTATCACCTTGTTCTTATATTTGCTAGCAGGATAATAAACGTTGACACATGCTTAAGATCAACGTGTCTGAGACACACAGTGTTCTGACATCTCCCTGCCCTCTGGGTACACCCAGCTGCAAGGTTTGCTCAGTCTCCTCTCTGGTCTTCTCCCCCAGACTTGTTTAAGTGCACCAAGGACTGGGAAGTCTCCAGCCCTGTGCCCCACCCTCGCTTCCTTCTTCTTTTCGTTGTTGTTGTTGTTGTTGTTGTTGTTGTTGTTGTTGTTATTCACCAACTTATTTCATTTTTCAAGATTTAGGTCTTTCTGAAAAGTTCCCCTGCCTGATGCTCCCACCCTCTTTACCCTTTTATTGCTCTCTTCACACCAGGTAAGGGGCTCCTCCTCCTCCTCGTCCTCCTCCTTGGTGTTCTCATGGACACCTGGTTAACATCCGTCATTTGACAGCATAAGAAAAATACATTAACGAAGCTGCCTAGTGTTATGGTTTGGGTTTGAAATGTCCCCCAAAAGTTCATATGTTGAAAGCATGTCCCCAGTGTAGCAAGGTTCTGAGGTGGGTGTGGCTGTAGGAGGTGGGTCCCTCAGGGTGTGGCCTTGGGTACTATATCTGTCCCTGCTTCCAGATGCTTATGGCTGCCATGCGTTGAGCAGTGTTCCTCCCCCAGGCCACCATGATGATTCTGCCTTGGAGCCAGCTAACCATGGACTGAACCTCTGAAATCTCTGAAATTGTGAGCCCAAGTACACTTTTCCTCCTCTACGTTGTTCTTGTTAATTATTTTGGTCACAGCAATGAAAAAGGACTAATACACCTAGCTTTATAACTCAGTTGTGTAGTGCATAAAATATTCATAGCTAGCATTTATTTTCATGTTTACTAAGCACTGCATACCCTTCTGAGGGCTGTATACCAATTTTCTGATTAACATTTTACAATAGTCCTGTGTAGGCCCTGTTGTTGCTACCTGCCAAGCAACCAGTTTCTTTCTCCATTGCTGGCAGATCCCTAATTTTGTTTGGATGTCTACTATTGCTCTCAGTAACTCAAGGAAAGACATATTTCACTTGGTCTAAACCAATTACTGTGGTCTCATTTATCTTAGAGTGATTTCTTTCAGCACAGACATGTAATACAATTCTGTCCAGTGATATATGGAGAGAAGCCTAATGGGTTGGGAGAAGGGAAAGTGCTTTTCAAAAGTGTCTGGATGCCAGAAATGTTGGCAATCATTTTGCAACTAGGAGGGGAACTAGACTCAAAACAAAGAAACATAAAGAAAATATCGAAACCAAGAAATGAAAATTAATTGAGTCCTCAATTTACTAATTACTGAAGTAACCAACCAAGGCATATCAGGATTGCTTTTTATATGAAGATATGTATTTTCCTTATTGCTTAAGTAGAAATACTAGTGGCCTCTTAATCATTGCAAAATCCATTAGAATATTCTATTGTTATTTCATATTATCATTTACAAGTGAGGCAACTGAAGCACAAAGAACTTAATTAAGTAATTTACTCAATTTCAAGTACTTGTAAAGAGCTAATCTGGCTCTAGGACTTTTAAGCACTAATGTGATTTTCTGAGTCTCCTAAAAAGGAACCGAAAAATATATTTGATTTGGGTCCTGAAACACTCTCATCAGAAACCATGAAGAAGAAATTATTTAAAATATGAAAATGATATAATAATAATATTAGAAACAGACAGAAAAATAGATAAAAAAATAATCTTTTTTAGCTTCTTGACTCTAGCATGGTTGCTATTTCTGGTATTCCCTTGCAGTCTTGTTTAGATGCACATTAGTCAGCTCAGTAGATGTATAAAAAGCACTTGGTAAATTTGATATCCATTTCTAATTTTGCAAAAAATTTGGCAAAGTGGAAAAAAGAATACTTCCTTGACCTTGTAAAGTATGCCCATTAAAACCCACTGCAGGCCGGGCATGGTGGCACACACTTGTAATCCCAGCATTTGAGAGGTGGAGACCTGACAAAGAGACATCACAGTTTGTGGACAGCCTCAGCTACTTAGTGAAGTCCTTCACAACTCAGTGAGACCCTGTTGCAGAAATGAAAAGACTAAAAAATAAAAATAGGGCTGGGAGTGTAGCTCGGAGGTACAATGTCCCTCCCTAGGCTCCATCTCCAGCCCCGTAAAAAAAAAAAAAAAAAGCAAACATAGCTACCATTATTCACAGGTAATATTATTACCTATGAAAAAAGAAAAGGCCAAGAGAATCTATGGAAAGATTACTAGCATTAAATTTCTTAATGTTCAATAAGATTATTAGATAAATACACAAATAAGTATTGATGTATGTACAACAATTACAGTTAATATATCTGCAACAATTGGAAAAAGTAATAGCAACAAAATTGATAAGGTTCCTAGGAATAAAATACATAAGAAATATATAAAAGACTTCTATAGAGAAAATTATCAGAGTTTATTGAAAAATATAAAGGAAGCTTAAATAAGTAAAAAAAATGACAAGCTGATGAAATAAATTATAATTTTTATTTTTTCCAAATTAAATTATGAATTCCACATGAATAAGAACAAAGAGGAAAGACCAGACTTTAATTATTGATAAAACTATAACAGTTAAGATTTCAAAAGCATTGGAAAAACTAGGACTTCTCAAACTATCATGCTTATACAAATCCCATATGGGGTTTTGTTAACCACAGACCTTGATCAAAGAAGTGTTTGAGTTAGCTTTTTCATTGATATGACCAAAGTACCTGATAAGAACAACTTAAAGGAAGAAAGATTTATTTTGAGCTAACAGTTATAAAGGTTCCGTCCATGGTAGGCTGGCCCCAAGACAGAAACATCATGGCAGCAGGTGTGGCAGAGAGGAGCTGCTTAATTCATAGTAGCTGGAAATGAGAGAGAGAGAGAGAGAGAGAGAGAGAGAGAGAGAGAGAGAGAAGACAGAGAAGGAGGAGGAGGAGGAGAGGAGGAGGAGGAGAGGAGGAGGAGGAGGAAGAGGAGGAAGAAGAAGAAGAGGAAGGAAGAGAAGGAACCTTAACTCATAGTAGCTGGAAATGGGAGGGAGGGAGGGAGGGAGGGAGGGAGGGAGGGAGGGAGAGAGAGAGAGAGAGAGAAGAAGAAGAAGAAGAAGAAGAAGAAGAAGAAGAAGAAGAAGAAGAAGGAGGAGGAGGAGGAGGAGGAGGAGGAGGAGGAGGAGGAGGAGGAGAGGAGAAGGAGGAAGAGGAGGAGGAGAAAGAGGAAGAGGGAAGAGGAACCTTATAGTAGCTAGAAAGGAGAGAGAGAGAGAGAGAGAGAGAGAGAGAGAGAGAGAGAGAGAGAGAAGAGAAGAAAAGAAGAAGAAGAAGAAGAAGAAGAAGAGGAAGAAGAAGAAGAAGAAGAAGAAGAAGAAGGAAGAAGAAAGAAGAAAGAAGAAAGACGGAAGAAGGAACCTTAACTCATAGTAGCTAGAAAGGGGAGAGAGGGAGAGAGGGAGAGAGAGACAGAGAGCAGAGAGAGAGAGAGAGAGAGAGAGAGAGAGAGAGAGAGAGAGAGAGAGAGAGAAGAAATGACAGAGACAGGAAGGGACCAGAGATAGATATAGTCCCCCAAAGCAATGCCCTCAATGACCTATCTCCTCCAGGCACACCCTGCCTACCTACAGTTACCACCCATAAGTCTATTCAAATTACTAATCCATCAATGGATTTATCCACTGATGAGATTAGAGGCCTGATTCAATTATTTTATGGCTGAACATTTTGCATTGCCGGCCATGAGTGTTCCCAGGGCATTAGGTATCTAAACCATGACAGAAGGTCCGTGGGGCTGAGATTCTGCATTGCCAGTGAGCTACGCGGTGACGCAGACGCCATGGGTCCTTGAACCACACTGCCAGGGAGCACGTGAGTAAAAAACAGAATAGAGACCCCAGAAGCAAAAACACGCATTTGTGAAAGCTTGCTATTTGTGGCAGAAAGTAGAGAAAGTGACATATGTAATAAATTGGGCTGACCCAATGTCCTTATTAGAAGGAGGCAGGCGTGTGGGAGTAAGAGATTCCAAGATTCTACATGGCTGACTTTTTTCTTTTCTTTTTGGTACTGGGGATTGAACCCAAGGACATCCTACCTCTCAGCTCCACCCCAGCCCTGCAAAAAAAAAATTTTTTTTTGTTTTGTTTGAGACAGGTCTCACTAAGTTGCTGAGGGTCATGCTAAATTGCTGAGGCTGGCTTTGAACCTGCCATTCTCCTGTCTCAGCCTCCCAAGTACCGGCTCCTATGTGGCTAACTTTGAGGGTGGAGGGGAGGGAGGCCGCAAACCAAGGACTTCAGGAAGCCTGTAGAGGCTGAAAAAGGCAGAGAGACTGATTCTTGAAACAATTCCTGCCCACACTTTGAATAGAGGCCGGTGGAAATCTCCCTGGGTTTCTGACCGCCAGAACTACCAGATAATAAGTTGGTTGTTGTGAAGCGCTAAGTGTGTGGTCATTTGTTCAAGTAGCACTGGAAAACGGGTACCCGACTGACAGAGGGACCATAAAACACACTGCAAAGGCAAACCACGGGTTGGCAGAACTTTGCAAAGCTACAGCTGACAAAGGATCCCAATACAAGAATACCACATGAACTACAGGTCAACCAAGGAAGACAAGTGGCTTACCAGAAAGACAGGCAAAGGATCTGTATGGATGTCACAGAGGAAGAAACCTCAGCGGCCGGAGGGAAATAAGCCAAGAGGCTCAGCCTCCCTCCCTAGTCACCTGGGAAACGTATGCAGAGCACGAGTGAGGTGTCACTTCACACCCATCATGGGTTTAAATTTCTGGCTGGGACAAGTGTTGATGGAGATGGAGAGCCATGGTAACCTCCCTAAGATACCAACAGGAGTGGGTGTTTCTGCAACGACTTTGGAGGGAGAAGTTTGGCAGTTTAGTAAGCTTGAAGGTGCCCATACTCCATGAACCAACAGTTCCATTTGTAGCTTTCACTAAACCCTGTCACACATGAATGCTTGGAAAAGTTCACAAGACTGTTCCTGAATCATATTTTAAGCATTTAGCAGTTGGAAATAAACTGTTGCTGGGAGAATGGATAAATAAATTGTAGTATATTCCTATAGTGAAATACTATACAGCAACTAAAAATAAATGAATCGGGACTACCTCTCTCACATGCTTGATATGCAACGGTATTCTGGCTGGTTTCCCTCTCTCTACTGTCTTCTCCATTTCTGTGTACCCAGAAGATCTTTGAAAATCTAATCAAGCCTCTAATTTAAAATGCTCTGGTGAGTTTCAAACAATGATTTAATTGAGGTACAATAGATATGCACTAGACTGAATATACTTAAGATATACAATTTGATGTATTTCTTCATATATACAAACTTTGGAACATCATGATGGTCAAGGTAGGGACTATGTCTATTACCCCTAAAATTTTTGTAGCTTATACAATATTTTGTAAGATAACACTTTAAACTTCAAAAGTTATCACCTTGTTCATCTTAATTGGGTATTCAATTGGACAATTTATCATTCTATCAGGGATAGATAGTATTTGCATGATACAGGCTAGCAAACACCATCAGCAAATAGTTTATATTTTACTTTTCGGAAGAACTAGCCCTTGTCTTGTAGAACACCACAGAATATTAGTGTATAAGTTTACATTCAGGTAGGGTAATGCTATGTGAATCCAGACTAATTTCTATTCCAATATGAGTATCACAGTCCTACAATGATAAAAAGGTACCCAGAAAAACTAATTTTGTTCGTGGTAACTTGTTGGTGAGCATTACTGGAAAAGATACAATGTGTTGGGTTCAGCTTTTGGCAATTTAGTCATACGGGAGTTATAACAATCATATTATCTTGGTGAAAGGAAGTCCTTATGACTTAGCTCATGAGCTACCTTTATCCCAAGCATCCTGTCCTCTTTGCTCACAAACCCACTGAGAAAGCAGATAATTGGGGATGAACTCAACATATGCAGAATGTGCCATTCTGTCTGATTATCAGGACTGCTCTTCACTAGACAACCTTTGATGAATATTTATAGAGGGCAGAGATTTCTTCTTAACATAGCTGTCCATTTTGAGAGGCTTATTTATATAACTTTCCAAAGAATTCATTGTCATCGGGCTATGGATATCAGGAGTAGAGTGCTTCTCTGGTATGCATGAGGCGCTAGGTTTTATCCCCAAGTTTCTGTAGTGCCTTATTTGACCTTGAGAGGCGGCCAGGGAAGGCATCAGGGAGCCCCAAGAGCAGAGTGTTCTGACCGCAGACCCCAAGGAGCCCCACTTGCTCTGATACACCTTCAAGGACATGTACCGATGGCCAGCCCAGCTACATCACAATCAATGTAATATAACCCCACCATGTCCTTACTTGTCCCAGACCAAAAAAAAAAAAAAAAAAAATCCAGGGACATGTGCTGCAGGATCTCGGCAAAAAGGGTTCTGAAGAGGGCCCCCTCTGCCTCGGGTGGTCTTGTGGGAGCAGCCTTGGGGCTCTCCCGAGGTGTGTCTCTCTTACCTTTACCCCAACTCTCAGCACTGCACCCCTCTGTGCAAATGCTTTCCTTTTCATAAAATCTCTCTGCACCTTGACTCTTTGTCTTGAACATTCTTTTCCAGCCTGCATCTCCTGCCAGGACAGTTTCCCTGTGTCCCGTTCAAGTCCCTCTCTCCAGTCTCCCTTCCTCTCCCCTCCCCACATAACCCCTGTTGATCTGCCCTCTCTTACTAGAGATCAGTTTGTTTTCTTGAGTCTTATGTAAATAGTATCACTGAATATGTACTCCTTTTATTTTTGTCCATCTTTTTTCATTCAGCATGATTATTTTGAGTTTCATCCGTGTGCTATGTTGCTTTTTCCCTTTTACCAGCAGGTAGAATTCTGTATATGGATAACCATGCTCTGCTTGTCCGATCGCCTCTTGATGGGCATCCGGGTCATATCCAGTGTTTGTTTTGTTTTGTTTCGCAGTACTGGAGATTGAACCTAGGGGCATTCTACCTCCGAGCTATCTCCTCAGCCCTATTTTTTATTCTTTATCTTGAAACAGGGTCTCACTGAGTTGCAAAAGGCCTCACTAAGTAACTGAGGCTGTCCACGAACCGTGATCCTCCTGTCTCAGCCTCCAAAATGCTGGGATTACAAGCATGCGCCACCACACCTGGCTTTCTGGTTTTTGGTTTTAGAGACTAAAGCTTCTATGAAGACTAGCATACATGTCTTTGTGTAGATATGTGCTTTCTTTTTTCTTAGGTAGATTCACTGAAGTAGAGTAGTTGATGGATATCTCTTTAACTTTTTAATAAATGGCCATAGTTGTTCTACCAGCTTATACATCTTATATTCCCTATATGCCCACCAACAGGCTCCAATGTTTTGTTTTGCTTGTGTGTGTGTATGGTACTGGGGATTGAACCCAGGGCATTCTACTTTTGACCTATACCCCAACCTTATTTTATTTTTATTTTGAAACAGAGTCTTGCTAAGTTGGTGAGGGCCTCACTAAGTTGCTGAGGTTGGCCTCAAACCTGTGATCCTCCTGTCTCAGCCTCCTAAGGATTGGGATTACAGGTGTGTACCACCATGCCCAGCTTAGACCCCACTCTTGAATAGGGCAAAGGAGAGAAAAAAAAACAGACTTACAATAATTACATTAAATTAGCAGAATTGCTACAATGGGGTGCATTTCTTAATGAGAATAATGGTGCAATCTGATGGGGGAGTGTCCTGCACTCTCCCTTCTCTCTCTCCTTTCTGCCTCTGAGGCTCCGTGTTAATCATCAATTAACTGTGAACACAATACCAGACAAGGGCAGCTTAAAGGGGGGAAAGTTTATTAGGGCTTGCAGTTTCCGAGATGTCAGCCCATAGCTGGTGGCTCCAAGGCAGAAACTGTGGCGGCAGGATGTATGGTAGACAAAAGCCACCCTCACATGGCGGAGAGAAGAAAGGAGAGAGCCAGAGCCGGGAAGTGACCAAGGACAGAGATCCCCGAGGCCACACCTGTGTGACCTACCGCCTCTAGCCACGCCCACCTGCCCAAGCTACCACCCGTAAGCCCATTCAAATGACCAATCCTTCATTGGACCTACCCACTGTTGAGATTAAAGACCTGATTCGATTATTTCACTCCTGAAAATGTTTCTGTTGCCAAAACATGAGCTTTTCCAGAGGATGTTCTATATTCAAACTATCGCGGACTCCTTTTCCACTCTTGTCTATCTCCATAAATAGCATCCTCACTGTGCGAACGACCTAGGCCAGAAACCTAGGGCTCACTGCCCTCTGCCCACCATCACCCACTGCCCTGTGCCCGACTGTCACCAAGCTAAGTGAATGCCATTTGTTTCCTTTATATTTCTAAAAATTCCCAGACCCTTCCACCTCCATGGCCACCACTGTAGTCCAAGCCCCATGGTCTATCCAGAGCAGCTCCCTTCCTCCGAACCCTCTCCTGGGTTTGTCTGGCTCTGAGGACAAAGGGCAAGCCCCTCAAGCAGGACTCCAAGGCCCTGCCCCCCAACCCTGCAGGCCTCCTCTCCTGCCCATGGTTCCCGGGCTCCTGTTACCTTGGTTGCACATAAGAACTGTGACTCTGGGCTTTCCCTGCTTGGAAGCCTCGGCCCCGTGGTCCCCCGCAGCACAGCGGGTGGTTGGTGCAGAGTAGCTACCCAGTTAGTAATCTGTTAAATTAACAAAAACATCGTACCATTGTTTATAATGGTAGAAAACTGGAGACAGCTTACAGAGAGCAAGCTAAATAAATGGTGGTGTATATGTGCCATGTGAGACCACACAACTCTTTCATATAATGAGGTAGATCTGTGCCTATGGGTATGGCAAGCTGGCCGTGATAAGTTTTCAATAAGAAAAGCAACAACAACAAAAAAAAGCAAGCTGGACAATTTCTAGGGAAGCTGATTGTTTTAAGATCGAAGCAATGGTTTTACTCTAAAAAATACATCTGAGTGGGATGAGATGAAGGTGTGAAGGGACAAAGCAAAATTATCAACAGTGTTGAGCGCTTGGTAATGAGCCTGAGAGAGCGAGAGAAGCGATGTTTACAGGGTGAGCAGTAGAGCCCAGGGGTGGCGCTGGCCTGGCATGAGCAAGGCCCTGGCTTCCATCTCCAGTACCCCCAAATAAACAACAACAAAAAAGAATTATTTTGCATTGGATGAGCTTTTTATAAGTATATGTTATTTTTGTAATTGAAAACCTTCCTTTTTTTTTTTTTTTGTACCGGAGATTAGGCCCAGAGGCATTCTACCTCTGTGCTATACCTCCAGCCCTATTTTATTTTTATTTTTATTTTGAAATCGATGTTTGCTAAGTCGCTGAAGGTCTTGCTGAGTTGCTAAGGCTGGCCTCAAACCTATGATTCCCCTGTCTCAACCTCTCAAGTACTGGGATTACAGGATGCGCCACCATGCCCGGCTCAAAACACATTTTTAAAGAATATTAGGAAGGCAAGAGGCCACCCACAGATGAAGGGCATATTCCCTGACACCCATTGGTACTCTCCTTTGCTGCTCTAAAGACCCACATGTGTTGACCCCACCATGCACACCCTGACCTCTCACCTGTTCCCCATCGTCTCCCCGCACCCTGACCTCTCACCTGAGTCTGCGGCTTCTTACCACAGTGTGTGATTCTTTTGCAAAGCTCAGGAAGGGTAGGGCTGTTGGATCTGTAGTTAACCTCAAGTAAATTCAGGTAAGCTTCCCAAGAAGGAAAGAAATTGGCATCCCCCAAAATCAAACTCCTAATGCCTAACAGGCATGTCTACATATTTTAACCCATCACATCCTCACCAGAACTTTGTGAAGAGTTCTTTCCATCTTCATTTTACAGAACTAAGTTCAGAGAGCTCGTCACTTGCCCAGTGCCTCACAGCAAGGACTGGAACTGGGCTCTGCCCTGCTCTCAGCTCTCTGTGCCATGATTGGGGGCTACACCATTCCCTCCTGTGAACTCCCTACCTCAGTTCCTCCAAGAGAGTACGTGCCAGATAGCTGTTTGCAGAGTGATGAAAGTCGTTTATCATTCAGCTGGCATGTTCATTAAATTGCCTTTGTGTTCATTTCCCATTAAAGCTTCATCTCCCCAAAGCTTAAAATAGAATTGGAAATTTGCTGTGTTTGACCTATTTTCGTCCATTAGCATAATTTATCAAATTAGGGACCTGAGAATCAAGGAGAGTGAAGAGGAGCCAGCCCACACAAGCCAGGGGGACCACGAAGACAGAGGGGTCTGGGAGCCGCGGTGGAGGGCTGGGGCTGACTTAGAAGTGGAGGCAGGAAGCGGCAGACGCACACTCTCTTTCCTGGTGGAGTGGGGAGAAACCAGGCTTCGTGGAGGCAACTTCAACCACCCTCCAGCCCTGCTGCTCCCTGGCAGGGAATCTGGGTCATGCCAATTTACCACAAGAGCCTCAGTCTTTATCTCTGAACCCTGAGCAATGACTAGCCTCACTGTTCACGGTGGGAGATCTTAAGATTATTTTGCACAAGCTTATCTGCTTGGAAAACATTCAGACATAAAGCACAGATGGGGGCTGCGGGAGGGAGGCTTGTGTAGGGAAGTGGAGCCGCCATAGGAGAGAGGCGGTGAAGAGGAGAGGGTCGTGCCTAGGGGAAGCTCTGGAAGGGGCCATTCCTGACTGGAAGGGCATCCCGGCCACTGGAATTACACTCCAGAGAACAGGTCTGAGTTCATTTCTGGGAAAGGAAACTGGCCTGGAGAGAGGAGCGCTCCACATCTGGGGTTTTATCATCCCTCTGGACACCTTCCTTACATTTGGGGTGATTTTCTGCCCTTTGCATGTCGCATTTTTGTGACCCTGCCCCTCCAGAGGTCGGGGTCAAAGCGAGTCTTCTCAGGTCCGGTCCCTCCCAGCTGACCCTACCTGCGAGTGTCTAGGAGCTACCTAACATTACTAGGGTGACCACACTGGTTTTAGGGAGAGAATGTATGTGACTGCTATTTGACCCAAACAGCAAAGCCTTTGCAATGTGGCTGTTCTACTGGTAGGACTTTGTCTTCTTTACTTCGGATTCACCCTTCACGGTCTGAAAAATGTGACATCATGGAATTGCCTTCAACACTTGAGAGACGGCATCATCTCTACCTTCCCCTGTCTTCTAGGACCTGCAGTGGTGTCTTACATGTGACAGGGTTCACAGAACACCGAATGAATCAATGATGAACAAGTAGGCTTCCTCGCCACCAAGCAGTGGCCCTTGAACAATTCCGATTACTACATCAAGCCCCAGGCTGTCCTCCACCGTCCAGCAGCTGCCTTGTGGGGATTAATAGAACAGGTGGGAGGAGCCAGCAGGGCTGGGGAAAACTTGGTGAGGAGAGTCCAGGCTAACCACAGCAGGGAAAGGCCCCCAGTCGCTCAGCTGATCACCAAAGACCTTAAATACAGCAAGATGAGCCCAGTGAAACAGAGATTAGGGAAGAACACAATGAACTGATGATAAACGAAAAGCAGGCTTCAAACTATTAAATAGATACGAGTAAACAAAATAAAAATGAATCCTAATCAACAAGCCTTTTAAACACAGCACAGTGCACGTGTGCACCCCCTCCACACACACACACACACACACACACACACTGTATAGTCACCCCAACTGATGATTCTCTAAAGAAAGTATATTGTGTTTGGGCTTTAGAGCTTAAAACATTGTGTGTGTGTGTGTGTGTGTGTGTGTGTGTGTGTGTGTGTGTTCTTCCTCCAGGTCCCAGTAAACATTGTTCTATTGTTCTGTGTTTCAACAAGTGAGCATACACAAACTGTTTATTTTTAGCTATAGCTCTTGATTGCTTTGGGCAGTGGAGCCCTGTTCAGAGTCAAGATGAGATGATTTGGTACTAGCAAAAGAAAGTTGAAATGGATTCTTATAGTGGGTTCAGTGACAGTCCCCCCAAAGGATGTGTATGTTTTCTAACCCCTGGGATTTGTGAATGGTACTCTATTTGGAGAAAGGGCTTTGCAGATGTGATTAAATTAAGAATCTTGCAATGAGATCATCCTGGATTATCCAGAGGGCCATAAATCTGATGACCAGTGTTCTTACACTAGGAGGGCAGAGGGAGAGTTGAGATAGGCAGAACGAAGGCAGTGTGGAGATGGAGGTATAGCTCAGTCTGGTAAGGCTCCCACTCAAGGATGCCCAGGACTATCGCAGAAGAAAGGCAGGGCACAGATTCTCCCCCGAGCCTAGGAAAGGAGTGTGGCTCTGCTAACCCCATGATTTTAGACTTGTGGACTCCAGAGCTGCGAGAGAATGAATTCTGTTGTTTTAAGTCAATTAGCTTGGGGTACTTTGTTACAGCCCTGTGAAACCTGTACAGTTCTGAACTGCTATCTTCTCACAGATGTTCACACCTGAATCCAGGCATTAGTAGTGGAAAGTCCCGTGGAAGTCCTAGCCAGCTTCCCTGAGCTTTAGCAGTCTCACGGGGACTTGCCCAGGGGTCCCCAGGTTTCCCCACTCGCCATCAGAGCTCCTCTCCTTTGCAGGCTTCTAGATCCCAGGTGGACCTCCCCAGGTGTGCTCGGCTCCCACACGCTCCAGCTCTTGAGGATGTTTGGCATAATTTCCCACCTGTGCAGGCTCAAGGGCTCTGGGTGCCTGGGACCGTCTTGAGATGTCTCTACTGAGGAATGTTGATACTGATCCAGGAGCATAGGGCTGTCTTCACAGCACTGTACTTATACCACAGCGTCTGGCCACTTCACATGCTAGGTAGTTAAACGGGCAGTGATGACATCTAGCACAGCCCCACAGGACCTGCCTGTGCACACTGGAGTGGTGGCATTGTCTTCTGATTTCCTCCAGTCTCTCTCTAAAGCTCCCGGGCCACCACATGCCCTGGGCTCGGCTGCTCTAGTCTTCTCTCTGGAGGGCTATTTCTACTGCTCCTCCACCATTCACAAAATGAGCCTGTCCCATGGCCTCTGGTCCAGAGCATTCTCCTGCACTAAGGGGCAATTGTAAGAGCATTCATTAGGCTGGCTCAGGAGTTCAGCAAATTTCTCATGGTGAGAACCTGATGGGGAAATGTGATTTGAACAGTGGATCTGTGGGCGGATTCAGTTGGCTGAAGGTCCTCACCCAGCAAAAAGTCCCTAGCCTTCTGAAGGGCGGGTTCTTGTCCTTGGCCCAGTCCTATTCAGCATCTGAACAATGGTTTGAATAAAGTCAAAGAGGCAACATTATCTGATTTGCAACCAGCCCAACTTTGAGCAATGCAGGAAACATGTTTGTTGAGATGCTCACTGGGGTGGGTTTTCTGTTTGTTTGGTTGGTTAATTTTTTTTTTTTTTTTTTTTTTTTTTTTTTTTTTTGCTTTGATACTGAGGATTGAACCCAAGGATATTCTACCTCCAAGCTACATTCCCAGCACTTTTTTATTTTTATTTTTTGGTGGTACTGGGGGTGAAACCCAGAGGCTTTCTACCTCCGGGCTATACTCCCAGACCCATTTTATATTTTATTTGGAAACAGGGTCTCACTAAGTTGCTGAGAGCCTTACTAAGTAGCTGAGGCTGGCTTTGAACCTGCACGATCCTCCTATCTCAGCCTCCCAAGCACAGGGATTATGCCCGGAACACTTTTTATTTTTTATTTTAAAATAGGGTCTCTCTAGGTTGTTGAAGCTGACCTTGAACCTGTGATGCTCCTGTCTCAGCCTCAAGTACTGGGATTACAGGTATACACCACTATGCCCAGCTGATGTACTCAGTATTTTAAAAACCCTAAGATGTTGGGCCACAATGAATAAATCAGCATCATTTTTACTTCCTCCATTTGGTTTCAAAAACTAAGACCCAAAAGTAAAAGGCAAGTTAACAGCATTGCACAAGACGGGAGAATTCATAGGTTTCACTTATTTGCAGCTCAGTTTGAACTGATAGTATGAAGAGGACTTTTACAAAGATGTAAAGTTTGGTCGCATTCCTAGCATGTAGAGAGTCCAGATCGAGGGTGTTGATAGTTCTGGTATGTTCTGTCCAAGCAGAACAGAGCTGCAATTGTGACTGTGGTTCTGGGCATTGTGGGCAAGGAGAAACATTGACTCTTGCCAGCCTCAGCTACTTAGTGAGGCCCTCCACAATTTAGTGAGACCCTGTTTCAAAATAAAGAATAAAAAATAGGGCAGGGGGTGTAGCTCAGAGGTCAAATGCCCCTGGGTTCCATCCCCAGACACACACACACACACACACACACACACACACACACACACTCACACACACACACACACACACACAAGTCCATTTGAAAGAATCTCTTGGACAATGATATGTTACTTATAAATAATATTTTATTATTATTTTTTTATTTTTGCGATACTGGGGACAGAACCCAGGGGCATTTTACCTCCGAGCCACACCCCCAGCCCTATTTTTTATTCTTTGTTTTGAAACAGGGTCTCACAAAGTTGCAGAGGGTCATTAAGTAGCTGAGGCTGACTGCGAACCTGCGATCCTTCTGTCTCAGCCTCTCAAGTACTGGGATTGCAAGCATGTGCCACCAGGCCCAGCTAGTAGATAATATTTTAATGGGATGAGTTTGACTTTAGGTGGCAACTCCAATCAACTTAAGAGGAAATGCGGATTTTTTTCATCAAACAAACAATGTGTTTATGTATTTCTGAAGGATAGAAGAGAAGCTGGTTTCAGGTATAATAAGTGGGAACCTCCCTCTTCAGGTCCTTACTGTGCTTCCTCCATTCCCAGCCCAGGCTGCAAACAGTTCTTGACTGACCTGGGTCACTTTCTCACTCTTTCTGCCTAGGAGAAGGCTTTGTGGTTAGCTCAGACCAGGATTGAGCATGGGAGAAAGTTACCAGGCAGTTCTAACAGCTGTTGAGTACAATGCTTAGCTGTTTGCAGAGCGCTCTCTCTCTCTCTCTCTCTCTCTCTCTCTCTCTCTCTCTCTCTCTCTCTCCTCCCTCCCTCCCTCCCTCCCTCTCCCTCCCTCCTTCCTCCCTCTCTCCCTCCCTCTCTCCCTCCCTCTCTCTCCTCTCTCTCTCCTCCCTTCCTCTCCTCTCTCCTCTCTCCTCTCTCCTCTCTCCCTCTCTCTCTCTCCCTCCCTCCCTCTCTCCCTCCCTCTCTCTCCTCTCTCTCTCCTCTCTCTCTCCTCCCTCCCTCCCTCTCCTCTCTCTCTCCTCTCTCCTCTCTCCTATCTTCTCTCTCTCTTCTCTCTTTCCTCCCTCCCTCCCTCTCTCTCTTCTCTCTCTCTCCCTCTCCCCTCCCCCCCTCTCTCTCTCACACACACACACACACACACACACACACACACACACACTCACATTTGATACTCCCTAACGCCCTGTGAGGATGGAGAGCACACTTTGAATTTCTTAAAGCACATTGCCATCAGAAGGACAGGGTCAGCTGAGTGTCCTTTATTGCTACCAGAAAAACACAGTCCTTGCTCTGATACTCTGCCAGCTCCAGATATCTCAGCTCGGCTCCTGACAGCAGGGAAGTCCCTTCTGAGTTTCTCCAATAGCAGCTCCCCAGGGAGCAGCCTAACATCCTACAAAAAGTGAATTAGTCACCGGACTTCCCAAGGGACCCATCTTCTGAAGCATGGTCTCTGCTCACCTTCCCTGATTCTTCCTGGCTCTTTCTATCAGGAAAATCAGAGACGTCATTAGGAAAATTAGACAGGTGTTCTTTCGAGCAGAACTGCAACTAGCAATGGGTTGTGTGCTCATTTGCACACTCATTTTGTTTTTTTCTTTCATTTACCCATGCCCCCATTCATTCACCCACAAAACTGTACTGAGCACCTGTGCACTGAGTACTGATTAGGCAAAGCAGTTTTTAACAAAGAGATCCCACAAATAGAAGAATTTCAGAAATGCATTCGTTTTATTCCTCTCTCACATAAGTGGTTGGGGGAGCAGTGCAGTGTCCCCTCAAATTGTCAGGGACCCAGGATCCTTCAGTAGCCCTGCTCTGAGGTCCCCAAGGTATGGTTCTTGTCAGCCATATCTATCCAAGCCATGGGAAGGAGACCAAGCAGAAGGGCAAGGTGGTCCGTTGTGAAGACTCTGAAGTGGCCATTCACCTCAATTCTGCTTTTGTCTTTGAGGACAAAACCTTCCTAGGGCCATGTGTAGCAGCAGTGGAATCTAGGACATGGAGCTCTAGCTAGGCAGCTGTGAGCTTGGCTGAGCCTTGCTGCAGGGAGGGAGGGGAAGATGGTAGTTGCACAACAGCAGTGCCTACCACGATCAGCTCTACACGGCACAGTTCCCTAAGCAAGATGAAAACTGCAAGTCCTGCTCTTGGATTGCTTGTAAAGCAATGGGAAAGTAATGCCCCACTCCCTGGCACGATGCAAGGCGATGCAGACGAAGGGTTAGGGGAGCTGGGCAAAGAGCTTAAAATGCTGAGAGGAAGAGGAGGAAGGGAGGTCTTGAGATGACCAGTAAATGAAAACCTCGGGTTCCTGAAGGGGGTGGCATTGCAGCTGATTGGCCTGCGTTTAAAAGATGACTAGGAGTCTGAAGATGGACACAGGGTGAGGAGAGCAAACAGAGCCAAGGCTGGTGACAGCTGTGAGCCAAAGGGCAGGTTTCAGAGGTGCTTCCTCTCCTGACAGCGCCGTGCATCTTGCACCCGCTGGATTTCTCTACCCATCTGCTTTAGCACCTGCCAGTTGCCAAGCCTCCCTGTCTTTCTGGGTCCTGGAAGATACTGGGATCATCTTCCATCCCTTCAGAGTAAGAGAGGCACACCGCCTCAGATGGCCCAGGCTGTGAGTCAGAGCCCAGAGACCTGGGGTTTCATGACTTATTAATAACAATCGCTTCCAAAGCCTTGCAGTTTACAAAGCATGCTGACCTGTAGAATTGTATTTGATTCTCCTCTCGCTTCAGATCCGAGAGTAAAACATCAGATAGAAAAGATAGTCTGAAAAATTGGAAGTGCTGCAGAATGAAAAAAAATCATTAAAACAACACTAAGATCTTATTATTTCAAACTCCATTGATTCAGAATTTGGGGAAATTAACTTACATAAGGGTCCAGGCTGAAAATGATCATTATGCTCTATATAACTAGCAGAAGCTGCAAAGCAAAAAACAGGATTTCCAGGCAGTGGTTGCAGCCTAGGGAGGACAACCATTTTCAGGGACGATTATGGAGCTATTGTAGCAGTACCGGACTTCAATTAATTTTGAACAAAGCCCTTTTCATTCAAGTAGCTCTGGCGGGATTTCTACAAGGCAATAAAACTTTGTTAGCTATTTGGTTGAGCTTCTGAATAGTCTAAAGAGTAAGAAAATTGCTAAGCAAATTAGTTTGGGGCCTCAAAGAGAATAGAAATGTTTAAGAAAACACTGTACAACCATTTGGCCAGTATGCTGAAAAGGAGACCCTGGCACCAGTTTCAGGTTGGACTAATTTTGACGGTGAAAATTCTTTTCCTGCCCCTAAGATCTACACAAAAGTTCAATCAAAGATGGGCATGGTGGTGCAGGCCTGTAATCTTAATACTTGAGAGGCTGGGACAGGAGGATCACAGGGTTTGAGGCCAGTTTCAGCAATTTAGCAAGATCCCCAGGCACTATGCAAGACTGTTTCAAAATAAAAAATAAAAAGGGCTGGGGGTGTAACTCAGAGGTAGACACCCTGGGTTAATCCCCCAGTAAACACACACACACACACACACACACACACACACACACACACACGCACGCTCAGTGAATCAGATAAAAGCAGCATGGCTCTGGTTAAATGAGGGGATGTCTGCCTTCCCCACCCCTCCAAAAGCACCTTTGACCAGGGGCTGAAGAGCACATGCTGAAACTTGCTGTCATTTTAAACCTCTGCGCATCCCCTGGAGAGCGGATAGCAGCAGCGAGTTGCTTTCCTTTGCTCCCAGTAGGCCTCTGCTAAGCACCTGATTTACAGATGAAGAAGCTGAGGCTTAGAGAGGTTGAGAAACTGTTCTTACTCACTTTAAAGTAAGTGGGGAAGCCAGGGCTGGGCCTCTGTGCTGCAGATGCAAAGTACTGGCTCTCATAATCCTCCCCCCCCCAGCATCGTGCCTTGGTGTTAACAGTCTCTGTTTAGCTAGACACGATGGAGTGATGGGGTGGCCTTCTTTTCTGTGTTTTTAATAACATACATCTTAACAAAGCTCAGAAGACTCATCTTCCAACCATATTTGTGTGTGTGTGTGTGTGTGTGTGTGTGTGTGTGTGTGTGTGCATGCGCGCGCGCGTGTGTTGCTGGGAATTGAACCCAGGGGCATTCTGCCTTGGAACTACACTCTAAGTCCTATTTTTTTTTATTCTTTATTTTGAAACACAGGGCCTCACTCAGTAGCTGAGGCTGGCCGAGAATTTGTGATCCTGCTTCCTCAGTCTCCAAATTCTGAAGCCTAATAAAGGAGCTTGGTGATGTGATCTGTGTCCTCAGGTGTTTGGGGACTTGATGGGGAAGCTGACAGACACTGAGGAACTCAGTAAATCAAAACCTCAGGGCATACATACGCATCACATTTCAAAGTGGAGGCTCTACTTAGAGAGATCAGACGCTCAGGACAGAGAGCCAACCAAGTAACTTGTGGAGTTACAATTTGGCTATTTTATCTGCAAGTCAGACATTCATCAGACATTCACTGAACTCCATTCTATATCAGACACTGGACTGGATATTGGGGATACAGGAAAACAATGAAGCCCCTGCCTCTCCCAGGAATCGACTTGTTAACAATAACCAATATTAAATAATAATAACAGTAACAGCCTGGGCCATGAGCAGACGTGGCCAACAGTAGCTGGAACTCACAGTAGCACCCTAGGGTGCATCCCATATTGCTGCAGTAGCAAAGCAGGGTCAAAGAAAGACTTCATGAATTATACAAAGATGAAACCTCAGGCCTCCCAGATGACACTGCAGTCATCTTGCGGAGAACGTTTGGCCAAGGAGAGGGGCCCTTGATGAGGTCAGCGTCCTTCCTCTACAGCCCGGGGCTGGCTGTGCTGTTGGCCCTGGCAGCCTGTGCTCTGAGACAGAAGTCAATTGGTTGGATGATCAGGAGGCTGTTTTTTAACCTCAGATAACCTCTCCCTTCCATAGAGGGAGGCTGCCTTCTCTTTGTGGTCCAATCTCTCCTGGCTGAAAAGCCCAGTCTCCTGGCCACCTGGGGAGCTGCTGCCCATCCAGAGCACTGTTTTCTCCTCCTAGGGTTCTGATGTACAAGAAAAACAGGAAGTGCTGGCTCCAGAGGATGCCAGGAGGTAGGGAGCTGGCAATGGGCCTGAGGGGAGGTGAGGAGCTCACCCAGAACAGGATTTGTGTTTGCCTGTGTGGGTCCAGCTGGCCAATCTTTTCCCAAGCACACCACCGTGTTCACCACTTTTGCTGACCACTGTCTGTCCTCCTCCTCCTCCTCCTCCTCTCCTCCTCTCCTCCTCCTTCCTCCTCCTTCTCCTTCCTTCTCTCTCTCTCCCTCACTCCCCCTCTCTCATAGTTGCCTGTAATTCCAGTGCTTAGAAGGCTGAAACAGGAGGGTCATAGGTTCAAGGACAACCTCAGCAATCTAGTGAGACTCTCAGCAAACTTAGTGAGACCCTATTTCAAAACAAAAATAAAAAATGGCTAGGGATGTATCTTAGAGGTCGAATGGCCCTGGGTTCAATCCCAAGTGCCACCAATAAAAAGAAAAACATTATTTTTTTAATCTAGTACTGGGGGTTGAACCCAGGTGCACTCTATCACTGAGCTATACCCCTAGCTCTATTTTTTTTTTTTTTTTGAGGCAGCTTGTCACCAAGTTGCCCAGGCTAGCCTTGAGCTTGCAATCCTCCTGCCTCACCCTCCCCAGCAACTGGTATTGCAGGTGTGTGTTCCACTGCACCCCGCTCCCCTCACCTTCTCCTAAGTGCTCTGAGCCTCTAGAGACAGGTCCTAGTCAGCTTATTATCAAGTAACTGGCTTTTTTCCAGAGTGAGTCTGGCTGTAAAGACAACTGGGAATCCAGGGACTGCTGCATGCTTGGCTCCACCAAGACAAGAGTAGGGGCGAGAGCCAGAACCAGAGGACAGGCAGGATAGTCCACTTCTTCCCCATCACCTTGACCCCAGGGGTACTTCTATCTCATACCATGTGGAGACCCCAACCCCTCTCCTCCCTCCCCCTTCCTCCCTCTCCTCTTTATTCTCTCCTCTTCTGTCTCCTGTTCCCACTCCTCTCCCTCCCCGCTGAGACCTCCTGCCTCCTTCCCATGTTGCCCCTGGAAACACCTGTATCTCCATGCTGCTGAGCTGGGACCCCTGCCACCAACCTAGCGCTGCTTTCTGGCCCCCTCTCTGTTTATTTTCCTGCTTTCAACCCTACCAGCGCTCCTTTAACCTCTACTTCCAATTCCCTACAATACTGCTCACAGGG